>NC_080394.1:25908384-26508384 GCF_028751815.1 Salvia miltiorrhiza | reverse complement strand
TTACCCGACATCAGGGCCGGGGCTTTAAGGGAGAATTTTAAAATAGGTCTCTAGATCTCTAGAGTGTTACTCTTTTTTTTTTCCCCACGATATCATAATATTGTATTATTTGATACTCCCTCCGTCCATGAAAGAATTTCCTAGAAGGGAGTGACACGAGTTTTAAGAAAAATATTGTTGTGTGTATTGAGAGTAGAGAAAAAGTTGTTGAGTGTATGAGAGTGGTGAAAATGTATTACTATAATTAATATTGAGAGTTGTGAAAAAGTGAAAAGTAAATAATTATAAGTGGTGGGCCGGGTATAGTCCAAAAATAGGTAGGAAGTTTTTTTGTGGACGTCCCAAAAAGGGAAGATAGAAAATTCTTCCGTGGACGGTGGGAGTATTTAGCAAAACATAAAAACCACCAACTTTTAAGAATTGTAAAAGAAACAATATAAATTTACTTCAAAATAGACAAAATGTTTCTTATTTTAAAGCAAATACAATACGTCTTGCATTTTAGAGGTAAAGATTTTGTTTACTTTTATCTAGTTCTGCAACCAATTTTTAGCTTGATCTATGACACGATGAAACTCACACTTACTCTTTAAATTCATCAAATAATAAGATGAATCCTTGTAAAAATATACAATATATATATATATATACACACACACACAAACTAAAAAAATGACCCCCCCCCCCCCAAATTTGAGGCCCTAGGCAATGGCTTGTTGAGCCTATATATGCCTAGTTACGATGCTGCTTGACATACTGATCACGTGAAAATGTGTGTTTATTGAGAAATTAATTGTTCCCTTTTGTTTTGGGGATTGTGATTTGCATTTCGCGAAGACAAACATGTGTATAATATTTTTGAACCACAGTGGGAACTGCAAACAAATCAAATAACTGATCATACTAAGTGCTCATTTGGTTAAAGTAGATGAATGGAATCAAATAAAGGAATAGAATGGTAACAATAACTATTACTTTTATTGAGTGTTTGGTTTAATAATGAAAATGAATCATTAGTAAGAGATTTCATTTCTTTTGTTTTCCTTCTATTTTGAGGAATAACAAATTGGATGATTGAGTTACCCCCAAGTAAGGGTAATGGTTAACTCATTATCCAAACCAAACAACAAATAATGGATTCAGTTAATTGAATCCCTTTACAACTTTTAAAAACACTCAACCAAATATGGGATAAAAATAAAATATCTCCTTCCTTCACCGAATATTTTCTTAATTTTTTATTTTTATTTGTCTTCAAAATATTTTCTTAATTAATACTCCCTCCGTCCGCAATATCGTTTCCACATTTACCATTTCGGTCCGTCCGCGATATCATTTCCACTTCCATTTATAGAAGTAGGGTCCACAATCTTCCACTCACAACAATTGTGGGACCCAAACTCCACTCACTACATTTCCACTACTATCCACCACTTTTCTTAAAACCCGTGCCGTCCACAATGTGGAAATGATATTGCGGACGGAGGGAGTATATTTTTTCAGAAATAATCTATTTACCATCACTCATACAATTTTTACATATTTACGTACATTTATTATCAATTGTTTACCCTATTTGAAAATAGCTGATCAATTGTTTACCAATTCTATAATTGGAGTGCAGCTTCACTAGTCATATCTTTTTTTGGGATTTAGGTCGGATAGTTGGGATTAATTAAAGATCCCAACAAATTTCAATGTTGATATTCTTTTGTGATACCGACGTCCAATCTTTGATTCTCCTTCAATATTGAATCATATAAAACTAGCGTCGAGCTACAAAATATATATACTCCCTCTGTACCCGGAATAACTTCCTAGGAGGGAGTGGTACGAGTTTTAAAAAAAAAAAATTATTGAATGTATTAAAAATTATTTTAATTAATATTAAGAATGATGATGTATAATCCAAAAATAGGTAGAAAGTTATTTTGTGAACGTCCCAAAAAAGAAAAGTATAAAATTCTTTTGTGGAGGAAGATAGTATATATGGAAGTGATGGTAAGGTTCGAGCTAGATATTTTAAAGATGACCGAACTATTGTTATTCTTTTGTAAGGGTGAATTAAATTAAAGCTTTGAACATATCTCGGACTATTCACATCAAATCAAGCACAACTAGTTTATCTTGTTGGGTTAATTTCATGTAACTATACGAAATATATATTTACATTCTGGTTCTTGATTTTTTTTTATTAATACATAAACTTTGAATCTTTTAAAATTTGAACCGGACTAAAATTAGGGTCATATTTAATCATGCATGGATACTGAAATTTTATTATATGACATTTATTTATGTAAACTTGCCATGATGCGACAATATTGAATTAAAAGTTTAAATTGAAACAATGTCGTATACATTGAAACGATAGGATCCGTAGCAAAGTCTAGAAATCGTAAATCAAAGAAACATAATTATCAAAACTTGAGCAATTTGACAACAACTGATTGTGGGCTACATGTGGAGGTAGGTGGAGAAGGAGGAGGAGATAGAGATGGAAGTTCAGAAGAGGACATATATTGCCGCTTAGAGTGTAATATACAACGTGGTTTTAACTTAAATCGATATTTAGATTATCGCATTATAATTAGCTTATATAAAAATATTACATAATAAAATTTCGATGTTGACGTAGGATTAAATGTAGTTAAAAATTATACACAAAACATGGAATATTCGTATACTTCGTGTATTTGCATGTACCTAATTATATTCTTTATTTGAATTTCAGTTAAATTTAAGATTTATCATTTATTTAACCATCCAATTCGGCATGACATAAGAATTGCGAAGTTATGCAATTCAATAAACTATGCCGGCTCATGAAAGTCATTACGATGAATTCATGACCGATAATGACCTTAATTAATGAATATCTATTAAGACTACTAGCCAATTTCGCCCCATTCAAAAAACCATAAAAATAAATATAAGGCACAACATTTAAATATTCACAATCCTAATGAAGTGCACAAAGAGTATTTTGATTTAATAAATATCGATAGAGCTCGACTAGCTCGATGGGCTAGCCCGAAATCCAAAAATTTAGGGTTAAAATTGGGTTATATTAAATCCAAAACTTTTATAATTTGAATAGCCCATATTCAATAGAACTAACTCGAAAATTCGGTATAGAACTAACCCGAATAGGATATGATGATGAGAATGCTATATGATAATTGTATTTAGATAATAGCTTGACTTCTCAATATCATTCAATAATTTATGTTTTATAACTTGGATTTATTTATCTTGTTCTGTTGTGAAATACAGTTACCTTTACATAATGCAGTTTTGAATGAAATTCTTTGTAGCTTTGTGGCAGTGGAATCTTGGCTGCAACCAAGTCAAAATTCTTTAAAGAGTAAGAAAAAAAAAAGGATAAAATATTTTGATCGGACTTTCTGAGGGCGGAAATGAATAAAGAAGTATTTTTTTTCAAGCAATTCCAGAAGTCGGTGATTACTGTAAGAAATACAAGCAAATTGTTTGAAATCAATAAATAAATCCAAAGATAGAAAAGCAAGTTGATTAATTTAATATTCAGCGTGATCGCAGTAGGTAGTAGGACTTGTAAATTCATTCACCAAACATGCACTTTGATTATTACAAATACATATAGTAAAACATAAGATTCGGACAAATCACATCACAGTAGTTTAGTAAATCGAACAATACTCATGACTCGCACGTCGGTCATATGTGACTGTGTGTAAAAATAATTAATGAGGTAAAAACATAGGACAAATAATAGCCCATATTATATGGTCCCAAAATAATGAGAGAGGAAGCTTCTTGGAAGGTACAGAAACAATAGAACAAATAAGCAATTCCTCATGAGTCACAAGTCATGATATACAGCAACCCCACTCCACCTCGAATAGCACCTTCCTCGAAAAATCCCTCATTTTGGAACCAAATGCCAATTGGAACTATACCCAAATATTTCAATAAATCTCCAAAATTGTAGCATAAAGTCCGTGTGAAGACTTGACAACTCGAGGCAGCCATCAAAACATTTACTATTAACAAAATAAAAATAATCAAAAAAATTCAGCCGCTCATTCTTGCGAAATTATTTAATCATCGGTGAGTGCCTACCATATCACCAACACCTTACATTACAATTTACAAGACTAGTACTACTCTTTATAAAGGGTCATCACAAATATAAAATAAAATTGAGTATTGATGGCTGCTTCGAATCCTATGAAAATGGAACAAAATTCCGAGTACGAAGACTTGTTGCCGGTGATGGTGGACAAGCTCGATGGCGACGCCTTCGTGGCGGAGCTGTGCGGCGGATTCCGGCTGCTGGCGGATCCGAGCAAGGGGCTGATCACGGCGGCGAGCTTGCAGAAGAATTGCGCGCTTCTAGGGTTGGAAGGGATGAGCAGAGACGACGCGGAGGCGATGGTGCAGGAAGGCGATCTCGACGGCGATGGAGCTCTCAATCAAACGGAATTTTGCATTCTGATGGTCAGACTCAGCCCTGGGATGATGGAGGATGCTCAGACCTGGCTTGATAAGGCCATTCAAGGAGAGTTGCACAAATCCTCTTCTTGAATCTTCCTTTTTGTATTTAATTTACAAACCTATTTTGTATGTATGCATTTGTACTAATTATTCATGAAATCACTTGATCATTCAGCTGCTGCTTTGATTATCTTGTATAGTTTTTTATCAAGCTTACAATTGAGCTATATAAACTTGCTTCGCCGGCGTGAGTACTGACATATATTTTAAGAAATATTAGACGAGTCTATTCCAAGTGAAGACGGAGTTCTACTTTATATAATGTTAGGATGATATTATCACAAACTATAGGTTTGATAATATTTTCTCATATATTATTTTATGATCTTTCAATTTTATCACCAGAATTTATAAAATTTAACTCATTTTTTTTTATATTTCTCCTTTTCTTTCATCTTTTACTTTCTATCTATTTTTCTCTTTTCATAATATTTTCATACTATATTATTTTTTTGATAAATTAAAAATATTAAATAAAAAAATTTAAAGATTGCGTCACTTGAACGGTTGAACCCAAGACCTTTGACCTTAGGCATTAATCCCTTACCGCTTGACCAATACAAGCACACTCATACTATATTTTTTCGTTAAAGAGAACATGAGATAATAAGAGTGGAGATCACGAAAATGTGATAAAATTTTTCCATCTTTTCTTTTTCCTCTTTTTCTCAAGATAAACTTACAACCAAATAAAATACGCCCTAACAAAAAATAATGGAGAATGCTTTTTTGTTAAATAAATATAAAAAGTAGGAATAAAAATAAAGGAATTATGGTAGAATAACATTCAAAAAAAAAAAAAAAATAGTACATGTTTTTTCAAGATAATTCAAAATGACAAAATATACATATTCTTCAAAGACAAAGAGAATATGCGTTTATCTCTACCATTCAATTTATAGTTAAAAAAATATTCATGGTATAGGCATATTATTAGTTTTGTTACTTTTTTATGATTCTTTCTTAAAGTCAAATCAGCTTAACTTGCTCAAAATTTTTGATATAATCTATTAAGTTAACAATAGAAATAAATATTGTTTCGAAAATAAAACGATAGAAATAAATATAAACTATATTAATATTTTAAAATTCAAACTAAAAATCACCATGAAAAATGATATTTTGAGGTATAATTTAAAAATAACCCTCATCTTATCTTTATCTATCCAAACTGCGAACAAGAGTGAATTCCAAGAAAAACAAGTGTTACTGCACAATCACAATAAAGTAGCACGAAAAAAAAAACAGAAGCTCCATATATGAAACCAGGCAAATACAGAAGAAGCACATAAATAAGTCATCCATTCAATTCAAGATACAAAAGCACTAGTGTATAAAGCTAGTTTATATCCTTCATCGCCTAAACCCTGAGTTCATTTACACACTCGCCATCAGGTTCTTCATCTTCGAACAGGCGACCTGCTAAAAATATTACACAGCCAGTAATATATAAAGTGAGACAATAATTTTTGTATATGTATTCATCCAAAACACATATAGCAATAGTAGTCAAAACAGACATGCATATGTTATATATCTACCTTCGGAATCTGCCATAATCAGGACTCTTGCCCCTGTCATACGATGGGCCGTTGTACCTATCATACACAGGGCTTCTGTCACGCCCATAATCAGGACTTGGGCGGTTCCGTCGAAACCCTGGACTTGGCGACCTTCGGTAAGGACTGTCTCCACGCCTTCCATAGTTTCTTCTGGGGCTCTCATGCATTCCACCCCTCTCATCATCATCCTTCAGTGCATACTCAACAGAAACAACCCTATCCAGTATCTTGCTGCAGAATTCGCAAAATAATAAACTTATTCAGAACAGAAACACAACAGAGAAAAAATTCGCATATGGCTGTGATATGTCGAGGCTCCTGACCTCAAGTGGGTGCACTCCAAAGCTTTAGTTGCATCGTCCTGAGTCTCAAATTGCACAAATGCAAAGTTCCTCCTAATGCGAACATTGAGAAGCTTCCCATAGGGCTCGAAGTGTCGTTCTATGTCATGGACTTTGGTACGCAAAGGATCAAAGTTTATCACGAAAAGGGTCTTAGTTGGCCTCTGATTTGCAGCTCTCCCATCACGATGCCTACCACGTTCACCCTGTCAAGATGAAACAGCACAAACAAATTCAACTATATTATTAAACAAAAAGCATAACATATTATATCAAGGCTACAAACAATGCAAACATACCTTGGCCCATTCAACTGACAACCTACGCCTATCATACCCAAATGGTATATTATCAAGATTGCGGATGGCATCTTCAGCATCACGTTCATCCTCAAAGTAAACAAAAGCAAATCCTGAAGGTGAAACAACCTATATGAGAAGTGTAGACAACAGAAATCATTCAGGAGTACAACCTTGCTACAGAAAGCTGCATCACTAAGCCAGGATATTGTTTTTTCCTTTGGAGATTTGAAATAAGTACAACACCTGCCAACATGCGAAGGTTCTGAGGAAAGCAAGGATGTAGAGGCCTTGCATGTTGACCTAAAGAAAGATGAATAGTGGAGGCAAACTAAGATCATGGAGATAGTTGAGTAGTCATTGCTAAGCATGCTTCAGCAATATCACAGCATGAGATCAGTAAATGGAAGACATGGCATGTGATACAACTCATTGATCGCCTTAACATTAGTGATGGAAGGCATGGCATGCTGAACTGACAACTAGATCCCTTATCATTATGGACGCAAGCATGGCATGCTGAAATCATCCCCACCCTTACCATTTGGGTGGGATAGCAATGCTAGGCATTGAAGAAATGAATGGGATGATTGGGAGAAAGATATATGGAACCATTCCCATCTGCAACTAGGAGAGCAGGTAGGAACGTAGGCAGCCTTTGCATTAGAGGTTTTTATTGCAGAGAAGATGGTTCCTTTGTAGATGTTCCTGCGTCAAAACAAACACTTAAATATCGAGACCTTCTCGTATAAGTAACCATATTTCCTGATTTTTTCATTAATTTCTTTTTTACAGGATACACCCTGCAATATTTAGAAAATGGATATGCATGCCCTACATGAGTAGTAAGTGAATGCAGCTAAGATCAACTACATATAAGCGGCATGCCTCCATCTAAACCAAATTAGTTCATTGGACATATATCCATCAACTGAAGCAAATCAAGTACAGCTGACTTAACCGCTGCAACCAAAAATCAGGTAGTCATCCAGAAAAGGCACACCTCATTGAATGAAGGTAACAAAGGAACCCCCAAACCCCAGCAAAACAAATATCTAAACTCATAAGAGTTTTAAATTTAAAACCGGTACATTTGATGAAAATGTAGATTTTAATAGAATATGATCAATAATCCAAGAGTCGCCAACAATCTCAGAAGAGAAAAGAAAAAAAATTGACAGACAAAAATGAATAGGATGTTCACAAAAATGAAATCGCCTGAAAAATATACCAGATTTCATGTCGACGCGTTCGACTCTTCCATACTTGGAAAACAACCGCTCCAAGTCGGATTGCCGAGTTTCGTACTCAAAGTTCCCGCAAAAAATAGGCCTCATCTTTCGCCGCTCACAAGATTCTAACTTGCAGAACAAAACCTGAAACAAAAATTCAATGCTTCAATTTATACCGCAACGAGCAATAATCATAACAATTGTGATTTTATATTTTCAAAAACTCACCTTGCAAATTCAAAGGGCACGTAGCTTCGAGAAGCAACGTTGATTAAAGTATGAAAAAAAAGGAGTGACTGTGAGTTGGAGACGAGCATCTATCGGAATCAATATATATCGTCTCATTAGTTCTTTATTTATTTATTTGTGCGAGACTAAGAACCCTAGATTTCAAATTGAATTTTAAGTGCACGGCGGGGTGGAGAGACCACTCAAATAATTATTGGGCTGCTACCAAAATAATTATTGATTGGGCCAACAAAAAGATGGCCTATTATGTGTTAAGTACTATTAGAAACATAAAAATGTGGCTAATTTTGTAGTATTCGTATAAAATAGTAGGAGTAAAAATTAATAATTTTGATAAATTATAGCTAAAATTTAGTGTTCTCGTAGGCACCCGCCCCTTTTCTCTTGTACATAAAAAAAAACACACACACACACACAACTTCTCTATTTTCTGTATTTTTACTCTTCCCTTAATCTCCTCTCTCAAACCTATTTATAGATATATAATTTTTTTTTAATAAATTACACAAATAAATAAAGAAATTTAAAGATCACACGATGAATAATTATTGTTTTTCAAAATTATTGTCGTAGACATTATGGGTTTTTCCATGGATTAGGTGCGAAGATAAAAAATGTACTGTAATTTTTTTTGCAATTTCAATGAAACAGTGATATTTAGTCATTCAATAAAAATAATTTAGAAGTGATGTGAAGATAAAAAACATGTGATGTAATTTTTTTAATTGCCAATTCAATTTGTGGCGAGACGCGTCATTCTTATGTGGTTGAAATTTTGACTTAATTATAAACTGAATAAGAAAGATAAATTCAGGTTACATTTGTAATATTTATAAATTTGGATTAAAAGATTACCTTTAAATAATAATCCTAGAATTTATATGGTGCAGGCCTTCTTGTATTGAGAACTTTTAGTATTAAACAAAGAAAAAAAAGAAAGAAGATATCTCCAGTCTTTTGTTTATTCAATATTACAGACTATACTATACAGATTTCTATCTTAGAAGCTTTCACGTCTTCATAACCAGAAAGTCAACCCGTTGCAAATACTGTGAAATTTCACCTTCTTTCCTTTCCAATTAAAGAAAAAAGCTGTACTCTTTAAATTCGAAACACATGCGAAGGAAGATTGATGGACTTATCCCGCTTTTAAATTCGAAAATATGCACTCTGTCCTAAACTGAATAAAGCAGTTCCAAAAGAAGAAATTGGTACAGAAATTCCAATGAGCCGTAACCACTTTTATCCCCCCCCCACGCAAATGCAACCACTCTTTGAAAGATTTTTCCACTCTCCGAAACAAAAGAATATTTTGACTGAAACCTTCCACTACTTTTTAATTCTTTATTTGAGAGTAGCGATTCCTTGTTGCTTGGTGTTAAAGCCATGGACTTTTCTTCGTTTTGAGGTATTTTGTGGATTTCTATGAACTGGGGTCTTGTCTTGTTTGTCAAAGATTTGATTTTTTTGTCTTGGGTTACTCTGTATTTATACTGTGATTCCAAACATCTAGTTACGGAGCATAAAGTTGTAGCTTTTATGTGATTTGGGCCATACATTGGTTTTCTTGAGGTTAAGAAAGTGTTAAGAATTGCTGTGGTTTCTCATATTTTATGTTGTTTTGTAGTTTTGTTGGAGTTGTGATAAAGAATTTTTTAAGTTGGTAGGGAAATTAATTGCTTTTAGTTGGTGGAAATTTAAATCGATAACCAAAGCTGAATTATTGTGTCTTCCTTCATGTCCACGGGCCAAGTTTTGGTATAGCTGTCTTTCTGGCTTCCGAGAAGATCAAATGTCTCTTTCCAAATTAAGATTACATATTATGTGCCATTTATGGTTTATTATTAGTTAATTTCAATTTGCCTGGCTTCTTTTCTGAAGCTGCTAATTGTAATTGCGTTTATTTTTGTAGGAGTTTTGAGTGAAATTTGGGGGGTTCTATTTTGTTTGCAAATGGAAGAAAGAATTGATGAAAAGCCATTTAAGGCATGGTCATGGTCTGTAGAGCAGTGTTTGAAAGAGTACAGAGTGAAGCTAGAGAAAGGGTTGAGCACGTACGAGGCCGAGAAGAGAAGAGAGATATCTGGATGGAATGAGCTCCAGAAAGAGAAGGGGAAGCCCCTATGGAGACTTGTTTTGGAGCAATTTGATGATATGCTTGTCAAAATCCTTCTTTTAGCTGCTTTCATTTCATTTGTTCTGGCTTTCTTGCAAGGAAATGATGACGGGGACTCAGGGTTTGAGGCGTATGTTGAACCTTTTGTCATAGTCTTGATACTAATCCTTAATGCAATAGTCGGTGTTTGGCAAGAAGGTAATGCTGAGAAGGCCCTTGAGGCGTTGAAGGAGATGCAATGTGACTCCGGGAAGGTGTTGAGAGATGGATACTTGGTGCCTGATTTGCCTGCACGCGAGCTAGTTCCTGGTGATATTGTGGAACTGCGTGTAGGGGATAAAGTGCCGGCTGACATGAGGGTGGCAGTGCTGAAAACCTCGACCTTAAGAGTTGAGCAGAGTTCTCTGACCGGGGAGGCAATGCCGGTGTTGAAGGGCACCAATCCCGTGTTCTTGGATGACTGTGAGCTGCAGTTGAAAGAGAACATGGTTTTTGCTGGGACCACAGTTGTTAATGGTAGCTGCACTTGCATAGTTGTCAGCACCGGGATGCAGACCGAGATCGGACAGATACAAGCGCAGATACACGAGGCTTCGTTGGAAGAGAGTGATACTCCTTTGAAGAAGAAGCTTGATGAGTTTGGTAATAGGCTTACTTCTGTTATTGGCATCATTTGCCTCGTTGTGTGGTTTATCAACTACAAATATTTTCTCTCTTGGGAGGTTGTGGATGGATGGCCTTCGAATTTCAAATTCTCTTTCGATAAATGCACTTACTATTTCAAGATAGCCATTGCCCTCGCAGTTGCTGCAATTCCTGAAGGCCTCCCTGCTGTGATCACTACGTGCTTAGCCTTAGGTACCCGAAAAATGGCTCAAAAGAATGCTATAGTGCGCAAGCTTCCTAGCGTGGAGACATTAGGCTGCACATCTGTTATTTGTTCGGATAAAACGGGGACCTTGACCACAAATCAGATGGCAGTGACAGAGTTCTTCACTTTGGGAGGTAAGACTACAGCTTCTAGAACGCTCCATGTCCAAGGCACAACTTATGACCCCAAGGATGGAGGGATAGTGGATTGGAACTGTTACAATATGGATGCCAATTTGCAAGCAGTGGCTGAGATTTGTGCAGTTTGTAATGATTCTGGAATATTTTGCGATGGTCGTTTGTTTAGAGCAACGGGACTTCCCACAGAAGCTGCTCTTAAGGTTTTGGTTGAGAAGATGGGAGTTCCTGATAGTGAGGTCAAGGACAAGATTCGTTATTCGAAGCTCTTGTCCAATCTTTTGATTGATCGCAACACGGTTAAATTAGGTGAGCAATCATATGAGATTGTTTATCTTCATTCTTGCTGCCCTTTTTCTCTGTATATGTCATTTCTAACATTCCATTTGACTTCAGCATGTTGTGAATGGTGGGCTAAAAGATCAAAAAGAGTTGCAACGCTAGAATTTGATCGCATCCGTAAATCGATGAGCGTTCTTGTCCGCAAGACAAATGGTAGCAATCGACTTCTTGTCAAGGTAACTCCATTCATCTAAAATGTATTATAGCAGCTAATTTCAATAGGATGCTTGCTCACTGAGAAATAGACTACCCTTTTTTTTTTGGTTGTTAAATTTTGTTTGTTTACATGCATATTCATGGAACTTTAATCATAAATTCAGGTTCCCATTTTGTTATAATAAGATATTCATCAAAGGCTCTCCATTAACCTTCATTTTTCTCCAAAAGTTGGAGGGCAATGGCAAATTATATCTCTCACAAATACTGAAGTAATTCATGATTTCATGATAATTTGATTAAAATGTTCCAAGACTATTTCCTCTTCATTATGTTTTACAATAGAGCTGGAGGCCGCTCTCGATGTGCTGTAATTTATTTGTTCTTTTCTTCTATGTGTGCTACTCATGTAGGGTGCCGTTGAGAGTTTGCTGGAGCGCACTACCTATGTGCTCCTTGCTGACGGTTCAACTTTCCCCATTGATGAAACCTGTAGGCGAATGTTGTTAGCAAGGCTCTTGGATATGACTTCAAAGGGTTTGAGGTGCTTAGGCTTGGCATATAAAGATGACCTCGGAGAGTTCTCAGAGTACTATACTGAGGCTCATCCAGCACACAAGAAGTTGCTCGACCCCTCGTGCTACTCCTCCATAGAAAGTAACCTAATTTTTGTAGGAGTAGTTGGTATAAGGGTGAGTATATCTTACCTTGTCATGATATGCAATCTATTTATTAGTTATGAAAAAGACTTGTATGCGTATCTTAAGATAATCCATACGAACCACAGGACCCTCCTCGAGAGGAAGTTGATAAAGCAATTGAGGATTGCAGAGGAGCTGGAATCAAGGTGATGGTGATAACTGGAGACAACAAGTCCACAGCCGAGGCCATCTGTAAGGAAATCCGGCTGTTTTCCGAAGGTGAGGATCTCCAAGGAAGGAGTTTCACCGGTAAAGAGTTCATGGCTCTTTCTTCTTCACAACAAATTGATATATTGTCAAAGCCTGGGGGCAAGGTTTTTTCTCGAGCCGAACCTAGGCATAAGCAAGATATTGTGAGGATGCTCAAAGAAATGGGGGAAATCGTTGCAATGACTGGTGATGGAGTGAATGATGCACCTGCCTTAAAACTTGCTGATATTGGAATAGCTATGGGAATCACCGGTACTGAGGTAACAGAGCTATATGTTAAATGCATTTTGTGTTACTTGGTCTAGAACGTGTTGCTTATTGTACGAAGCAACTGTATAGTTGTGATCATCGAAGTCAATTTAGCTATGATCTGTGTCATTGCCAATATGTTAGGTAGCGAAAGAAGCATCGGATATGGTGTTAGCGGATGACAATTTCAGCACAATTGTGTCAGCAGTTGCAGAAGGCCGTTCAATCTACAATAACATGAAAGCCTTCATCAGGTATGCTTTGTTTCGTCATCTAAATAAAGGCACAAATGCCAAAATCTCTAGTAGATTATACCTCTTACTAATGGGGTTGTGCTGATTATGTATCAGGTATATGATCTCGTCTAATGTAGGGGAGGTTATATCCATATTCTTGGCGGCTGCTCTCGGACTACCAGAATGTATGATACCAGTGCAGCTTCTGTGGGTGAATCTGGTGACGGATGGTCCGCCTGCAACAGCCCTCGGATTCAACCCTGCTGATGTTGATATCATGCAGAAGCCACCTAGGAAGAGCAGCGAAGCTCTCATTGACTCGTGGATCCTCTTCCGCTACATGGTCTGTTTGCTCTATTCCTCATTTTAGGACAAATTAGTTAGTACTGCTTTCTTACATGTTCATTCTTGCCAGGTGATAGGGTCCTATGTTGGCATTGCAACAGTTGGAGTGTTCATCATGTGGTACACGCGTGCTTCCTTTCTATGGATAAACCTAGTCGCGGATGGGCACACACTGGTTGAGCTATCCCAGCTGCGCAGCTGGGGAGAGTGCTCAACTTGGTCGAACTTCACTGCGTCTCCCTTCACAGTAAGTGGTGGGGGCACCATCTCGTTCTCGGACCCCTGTGACTACTTCTCTGCTGGGAAGGTGAAGGCTATGACTCTGTCATTGTCTGTGCTGGTTGCTATCGAGATGTTGAACTCTCTGAATGCGCTGTCGGAAGACAACAGCCTTGTGAGAATGCCACCGTGGAGGAATCCTTGGTTGCTGGTGGCCATGTCCGTCTCTCTTGCCCTGCACTGCTTCGTTCTGTACGTTCCTTTCATGGCGAATGTGTTTGGCGTGGTTCCGTTGAGCTTCAACGAATGGCTCGTCGTCTTGCTGCTCTCTGCACCCGTCATTCTTATAGATGAATTTCTTAAGTATGTGGGAAGGAGGAGGAGAAGAAGATTAACACCAAAACTAAAGATGTTATGATCTTAATTTTCAGGAATTGCGGATCATTATCATGCCTTGTATGCTTTTTTTTGGTGTGGATATAGAAGCCTGTATCTGTAATGTTATTGAATATGTTATTTAGTTTTTATTTTTAAAAATTAACAAATGTCAGACTATTTTTGAAATATTACAAAGGTGTAAAATCACATAAAACTAAAGTGCAACCACCTAGAAGAAAACCTGGTATAAAATTTTATTCCAACTAACAAAATTTACATATACAGTTTACAAAAGAATATTAGTATATAAACAAGAAAGATCTGTGTTCTCCAATGGCCAATCAGCAGTGGGTTTCAATAACATAATCCCACTTGGAAAAGTGATTACCATCTAAACTTGTACCAAAAAGAATGGTTTGATCAATGATGAGCTACTTTGTATTCAGAAATATGAAGACTGATCATGGAGCACATTCAACTGAGCAAGTATTCTTGCTGCTAAAGATCTTAGCCTGTTGTTTCCCCTTTGAGTCAAATCCACCAATGGCATATGAGCTGAAGCTCCATATTTCTGCTTATATTCAACTAACCGAAAAATCCTCTCCAAACAATTCATCACTTTTTCCTGCAGACTTGCACAAGGGCTGCTGATCAGTTTGATCATAGCCGGAATGGTGTTGGCCTCGGCTAGCACCTTGCAACCGCTTTGCAGCATTTCATCGTTGATTAGAGTTAGGAGGGCATCTAGAGCCGCGTCACAGACTCCGGTATCTTGACATCTGAGAGCACGGCTGAGTGGTTCGACTGCGCTGGCTTCTACTAGGCAAAATGAGGACTCGATTGTGCAAAGTCCGTGGTGAACGGGGCAAACCGCCTCTGGCAATGCAGAGAAGCACCAAAGGCTTTGGCGCCTTGAGATCTGTCGAGTTAACCTAAGAGAGCTCTGTGAGAGGTGAGAAAGACAAGTGGCTGCTCGTTTCACTGTCAAGTTGGTTCCTGTCTCAAGCAACCGTACCAACAAGGGAATGGCGCCGGCTTCAGCTACTTTCTTCTGTAACTGCAGACTTGTTGGAGTGGTTAAACGGCCTATGGCTCCCACTGCATTCTCTAGAACCAAAGGTTTTTGGTGTGCGCTGTTTCTATCATCGGAGAGAAAACCAAATATTGTTTGGAGGTTAGGCGATTCCAGCAGCCACTCGGAGATTTGACTGGATTCTGGGAGGCTAGCAATTGTGCCCAGTGCGGAGGCGGTCTCTTCCTCGTTGTTTGAAGTCTTGAGGATCTTCAGCAGTGATTCAATTGAATTTTGTGTCACATGCTCCAAAACTGTGTCTCCATCAGCATCTTTGATCAAACAATCCAATAGCTTCACAGCATTTGCGCGTAATGATATGACATCATCGACCTCACATAGTCGAAACAAGGTTTGCACAGCTGAGCACTGCCAAGGCAGATCAATCAAGCAAAAAGTCAGCATCAATGAAATTGTCATGCATCTTAACAATTAGAAACAAGTAACCAAAAGATAAAATAGTTGACAATAAACTTCCAGTTTGCAGCAACCGGAGTATTTATCACTATTTGTCATCATATAACTAACAAGAAAGAAAACCTTCAAAGCACCAAAAATAGAAACAAAATTATAAGGTGGCTTCAGCTCTTCATCTATAGTGTTACTCACGCGTTCTAAATTAAAATGCAATACAGATAGAAACAATATTATCATAGCGTGGCGCTAATACGCTGGAGTTTGAATATAAACACCACAGCCTCACTTGAAGACATGCCTGTTCTGATATTCTTAATGATAGACATCAGAAGATAGTGACGAAAGTATGTAAAACTTTCGCGTTTGGACTAAATAATGGATCAATTAAGACATGGTAGAATTTACTTGCAAAGTTAAACATTTCGGCAATCCTGATGATAGAGTTAGCAATACATCATATCAATACAAAAATATTCTCTTTCATTTTTCTCAAAGCAGATGTTTCAAACATGAAGGCATCTATAAATTGTACGAACGAACTCCTGATCCAGAACACAACGTCAAACGCAAAGGAAATACTGATCCATTCGCTTCTAAACATTTTAAGCCTATTCAGAATTAAAAGTTACCCTGTTGTAGTGTTCTTACCTCTCTTAGTTTAGACTTGACCGTATCAGCAGATGGAGATCGACACATGGCATGAAATGCCCGGAAAATCTCTTGCTGCAGAGCAGGGACTGTCATAGTACTGAAGGAGAAGAGTTCGGAAATATCATCACCAGTTTCCAACATGAAAACTGGCTCCGAATCAGAACCTTCTTTAGCTATGGTTGATAGAGCAAGATTTACAACAGTAGCTGCTACTAGCTCACGCAACTTCTGCGATGATGTTTGGCGGTAGAGAATGTCCAGCAACGGACGCACAGCACCTTTCTTTATTATCTCCTGCCCATTCTTTTCCAAGCTTGAAACATTGAGGAGGGCTTGAACAGCTACTATTTTCATTTCAACATCATCGTGGGGAACTAAGTCAAGTAGCAAATCTAGTACACCACATTCAGTGAGGGCTGCTTTTTTATGATCAGTCAATTCCATATCTCCCAAGGTTTTCGCCATTCTCATTTTAACCTGATCAGAACCTGTTAAGAAAAAATAACCAGATATTATTCTCTGAAATAACCTGTAGGAGAAGCGGTGTAACTTGATGTCCTTATTTATTTCAAAGAATAATATCTAATATACTGGAAAATCAAAGTTAGAAAAGGACAAAAGAGACACACCTGAAGAAAGACGTTCCAAAAGATATGTAAAATAGTTACTCTTTGCCATGAGGATAACATTGTCATCAGAGTACGAAAGGTTGTCCAAAACATTCTTGGCATCTCCGGCAGCTTGAGGGTCTGTATTGCTCAACATTGTTACCAGAAGAAGCATGCAGCCCTGGACCTTCCCTATGCTATCACGCACAGCTTCACATTTTGATAATTCCAGCAATAATGTGACAGCTGATTTTCTTTCCCCGATGCGTCGCCCAAGAAACTGAACAATGTGTTCAATAGAATTCTCAACTGTAGCAATCCTTTCCTGAAAAATGCATCACAAAGGAAAATGTTATACAAATTAAGCTCATTGTCATATAAAGTTATGATGTAAACAGGTGAAGTGATGTAAACAGGATAAGTACCTTAGCGTCATCATTGTCCTTTACCAGCAAGCAAAGGATACGAAGAGCTTGATTCCTGATATCCCTATTTTTTACACTAAGAAGCTTAACAAGAGTTGGTATGTAATTCTCCAAGATCAACCATTCTTTGTGGATTTCTCTCTGTTCACAAAGATCCTTCACCTGTCCCAGGCAATGAATCACCTCTTCCTCATTTTCTGAGGAAAGTCGGGACTTGAGGGAAGCCACCATGATCATGTTATTTCTGTCCCTCCATTCTTCAATAGACTGCCTCAGGGTTTTATTAGGCCTAAGCATTGATATTTCTAATGAATTCGAGGTAATGGGACACGATGGCTCATCCGCCTCTGACAACCACTTCTCAATGGCACTCCTCTCAAAAGTATGCCCCGAAGGAGTCTCCACTGGATCGATCATAACCTCTCTTGTAATTGGGCAATAAAATGACATGAGAGGCTCTAATGGCTGCACCCCTAAAGAATTTCTCTTATTTAGGTATTTCTTTTCTTTATCATCAAGAGATGATGCTACGTCTGCCCTCTCTAGCAAAGCAATGATTTGATCCATCTGTATTGCTTCAGCCTTGTCTTTCCTCGAGCATAGATTCTCTATTTCACTCTTGAAATCATCAAATTCCTTTTTCAGTGCTGAACGATCCGTTGGAACCCCAACAGCCTTTGCAATTGAGACCAACAAATCATTGGCATAGCTCCGATCAACATTCCTTTCCTGTATGCCCGACTCTATCTTCTCCAAAATATCTTCCTCTGCCAGCGCAGCTCTGAACTCGGCATTCTGCATGTTGCTAATTAGCTGCTCAATATCATCCCTCATCTTTAATGACACATTCAAAGATGCAAAAGGGATGCAACTAATTGCACGGATGATCTCTTTAGTGATTGCTTCAACGTGCTTAGCAATTGAGCGCGAATTCACCAAGAGATAAAACCTGCTTCTTTCACTACAGTCCCTGATCAGCTTCTTCCCCTCCCTCACCTGATGGTCCAGAATCTCAATGAAGTTCTGTATGCCTTCAGAAGCAGCAATGTGTCCCCTATTCAACTCTTGCAAGAGAGGAACAAGCGCGTTCAAGTAAGACGAGAGTTTGACAAAGCTTTTCTTGCCAACAAGGACATTTTCAGATGCAACTACCATCTCTATGATACCCTCAATAATCTGAGAGGCGGCTTCCACTAACGGAGTAACAGACGAATTGATCAGCACGTCCATAACCATTTCCACCAATCAGTGAGACCAAGTCCACCCAGCTCAAAGCTCGGACTAAGCTCTACATAAAAAGGTTCAGCTACCTCATTTGCAAAGCCTCAAGCACCTACATACAAAATCCATATCCAAAATCATAACTATAAAAATAACTCTACTCATCAATTCAGAAAAAAGGGTCATCAGTTTAGAATACAGAAATGACCCTAAAAGGCTAAAGTATTTGGGGGAAATTAGCTTAAAGAAGAAGAAAAAATTCATCAGGAATCATTATAGCACAACGAATTATCCAGCTTTCAGTCAATCTTAGGGCATCCCTAGACTCTATCATAAGCTAGGAAGGCCCAAAACTACGCAAATCATATAATTATAACGAAAACCATAAACACAACAAGCAGAAGACCATAAATATAAGTCAACGTTAAATGGACTTCGCAGCTCAAGAAGAAGAAGCTGACCTAGGATACCACAAAGACTGGGATTCTCAGCCCAGAAAGATGTTTGCTCATTTTGATGATTGACTGCAGCAAGAAGATTCTAGTCTCAGCTAAACTAGGCGGAAAAAAGTAACGATCTTGCATGAAATGATGAGTTAATGAGCTGAAATTGGGAGATGATAACGAAATTGGATTTGTGTTGAAAGAGTAAAAGGATACCGAGTTGCACGTAAAGAGGTCCACCATAAAGAAAAGCCCAATAATAAAATCAAGTGAAAAATGGAAACTCTCAACGACTTGGCTTAATTAGTCACAGAAATCTCTGTGTTTGTACCGCTCTTATTCCTTGTAGTTTCCCAAATGGGACACATTTCATTCATGTTCTTTTTTTTTTTGGAAGTCGCGTTTCATTTATGTTTTTTGTTTTGCTTTCACATAAGTGATGCTGCTTCAAATAATTTTTTTTTTCCAAACTATAGATTTGGAATCTTGGATATTTGAGATCTAATTTTCAATACACTTGGAATATATAATCTATCTTGTGTTTTTATCCCTTTAAATACAGTAATATAATTAAGTGTAAATTTATTACTTAAAGTGAGGATCATATTTTATATGTTTTGTTTATTTTGAATGATAAATATATTTATCCACGCTCTTTATAAGGTGATATATATAAAAAAAATTATAACACCTTTCTTTTATGTATAAAATTATACATTTTCCAAGAGAAAAAGTATTAACTCGAATTTTATACTATATGTCTGAATTTTTTATTACGTCAAAGCTAACAAAGTATAAGATGATAAATGAAGCTTTATCCATTCTTACTCAAAGCAAACACACCCTTAAAAAATAGTACTCCCTCCGTCCCAAACGAAATGTCCTGTTTTCCTTTTTGGGTTGTCCCAAACGAAATGTTCTGTCACTCTCTCTCTATACTTAATATTTAAATAATTTTCACCAACCCACTTTATCTACTTTATACACATTTCTTAATCTTCGTGCCGAAAAGAAGTAGGACATTTCGTTTGGGACGGAGGGAGTAGTTTTTTAGAGGGTGTTCGATTTGATGATATGATGTTTGACTGGGTGGACTCAGCTAGGTATTTAGTATGAGAATAATGTCACGTATGATTAGTCTTGATATTCACTTCTTGATAAAATTAATCTTGAATAGTTTCAAGTCTGTTTAATCTTGAACAAATTTTATCTCACATCATCGAACATTCCCTTAATATTTACAAAAATAAGATTATTTTAAAAGCGAACAAGCATGTACTGAAAATGTTGCGCATTAAACACTATATTAAGGGAGCGTTTAATTTTTATAATTGATAAAATGCATAATTGGGTATTTTAATCCTAATTACTAGAATATTTTCACTCACATCCTTTCAATGTGATATGAATCAAGCAATATTAGTTCAAATGATAGAAGTTATCAAAGGCCTTGGGATATCCCAACGTTCCAATCTATCTAAGTAAAGACGAGATAAGCCTATAATATTTTTATCTATTAAGAAGGCGTTTATTAGCTTTTCATGATTTATAAGATATATGATTGAGTCATGTTAGTACGTACTCATTATTATGATTTTTTCAATCTCTCCATTTTAATGAATATAAATCAAATAAAATTAGCTCAAATGATAGGAGTTATCAAGGGCTTTAAAATATCTCAAAGTTCCAATCTATATATCTTAAGAAATAAGGGATTAGCTTATATTATTTTTTATCTATCTAAACTAATATTCAAAAGTAAGGACCACCTAAAGCTAATCCTCAAAAGTAAATGCTTCTTAAATGAACATTTACTTTGCATGATTGATAATACATATGATTGTGTATTTTATATATCTTAAGACTAAGATTTCTTCAACCTTTTCTTTCAGTGATATGAGTCAAGCAAAATGAATTCAAATGATAATTTTATCAAAGGTATTGAGATATCTCAAAGTTTTAACTCATTTTAATAAAATAAGAAAATAGTCTTATTATTTTTAAATATTTAGACTAATCTTCAACGAAAATAAACAAAATAACCTCAAAAAAATATTGAAATGACACATGTTCTCTCACAAAACAAAAAAAATGACGCTCGTTAAATGGTTACAGATTCCATGTTATATATTGGATTTTGTGACATACTCTCAAAAGGGTTTGACATTATTCTCAAAAGGGTTTACATTGGTAAATGAAATGGTTTGGTTTGCAGTCAAATGATAAACCTAGTTTTTTTCTATAATGGAGTGCGAGAAAGCTACATAGCAGTCGAGAATAAATTTTTTGATATAATATTTGGTTTTGACTTTATGCAATTTTCGTGGTGTTGGGGGTCTGTTTTGGTCAACTAGCGAATGACTCGCTTCCATTTGGCGGAGAAATCTACGCGTTGTAAAAAAGAAAATTAAAAATTACATGCATTTTTCCATTTCTTAATTTCTTTAATTTTCACACAGAAGAATAGCTCTTTCTTATTATCTTAATTAAAAAAATTGATTTTCTCTTCTACTATTCAATCCACAAACATCGTAACAAAAGAAGAAGATGAAGAAAAAAGACCAGAGAGCACTGAGTTGCGCCCTCTCTCTTCCTTTGTCAACGATGAATTATTTACAATGTTGCTTTACGAAGAAAAATTATTAGTATCATCTGAATTTCTTATCTAACAAACAATATTAGAATTGCTATAGTTATTGAGTGAAATTACTTTTTCAAAATGTTCCATCTTGTACTCTCGTATCCCTCATAAATATTTTAATATATAGAGTTAATAGGCCAAATTAGACATTTCATTTAGTAAAAGGAAATAATATCCCTGACGATAAAAAATTGAAAAAATTAACTATTTTAGATACAATTATACCTTTAATAATATTTTTAATAAAATAATAAAAAAAATTCCCGCCCTCTCCCCACGATTCCTGCGCCGGCGCTGCGAGACCTCCCTCCCATGCACGGTTGTTGCGTTGCCGCTGAGCCCTTCTTCCGCGCTTCCCTGAGCCGCCGCCGCCGTGGCGCCCGCCCCCCTCCCCCCCCCCAATACCTCTTTGCTGCGCTTCCGCCGCCCTCCCCTCTCCCCCTAAACCTGTCAATTTCCCGTCCCTCTATACCCCCAAATCTAATTTCTCTTTCTCAGGCGCAGCCACCGCCACCATTTCCCCTTCACGGCGCCGCCGCTCACCTGATACAGCCGTACGTTTTCAGGTTTCTTCTCCTCTCACTTTCTCTATCTGTTTGTCCGTGGTGCCGCTACCTCTTTCCCCTCTACGACATCGCTGCCTCTATCCCTCCTCCGAGCTGCCGCCGCCTCCTGCCTCGCAGCCGCTACAACCTCCGCGTTGCTTCGCCGCTGCAACCTTCAAAGTCGCGATGATTACACACTTTTGCAAAAGTGTGTAATTGTGTATAATACACTATCACACGATCTTTTCCAAAATCGTGTAATAGTGTATTTTTACACTGTTACACACTTTTCCGCTAAAAGTATTTAATTGCGAAAAAGTGTGTAATTATTCAAAATACATTATTACACATTTTTCGCGACTATAAAGTGTGTAACAATGTATTTCACATTGTTACACACTAAAATGATATTTTGGTAAAAAAAATTATTATTTTCATATTTTTATTTGTATGGCTAGAATTTCTATGACTAAAAGATTTTGGATACATTAGGATACCGCCTCCTTAATATATTTAAACATATTGTTTATAACATTCAAAGCTAAGATTACACGTGAAGAACAATATCATTCTTGAGTTATTGAGTATTGACATTAAAACGATATAATATTGTCTTGGAAATCCTAAAATAGATAATATGAGAATATTAATATATAAATAAGTCCTTAAAACATTTAAGATCTTTTGATAATAGAGACTTTTAGTTTGCGTTTTATATAATTAATTGGGTCTTTTAAAGATTTAATCGAATCAAAAAGCAAAGCATGAGACTCGAACAAATGAAAAAGTTCGTTTGTCAACCTATCCACTTAAGAGGCATGCTTATTATTTACATTCAAATAAAAATTTCATATTCGCATAAATTAAGTCTTATTTTCTATTAAGAGAAATCTTATTTACTTTTTTTTTTAAAGTCTTATTTACTCTTATGAAAAGTATTTATTTGATTTTATAATGTAAAGTCATATTCACATTTAAACAAAAGTCTTATTTACAAATAAAAAAATTTATTTACTCTTAAGAAAAGTCTTTTAATTAAGCTCCTAAGAAAAGTACTCTTATTTAGTTTTATTTATGAATAGAAAATCTGAAAGTCATATTTGCTATTATAAAAGTCTTATCTTCTTTTTTAAATGGTCATATTTGATTTTATAAAATATATTATTTACAATCAAGCGTAAGTTTTATTTATGAATAAAAGTCTTAAAGTCTTATTTACTATTAAGAAAAATTTTATTTGATTTTATGACAAAACTTACAATCAAGCAAAAAAATCATTTACTAATAAAAACTGTTAAAATCTTACTATTTGCTAGGAAAATTCTTATTTGATTTTTATATAATATATATATAGCATATATATATATATATATATATATATATATACATACTCCATTCGTCCCGCTAAAAGCGGCTCGGTTCATTTTGGCACGGAGATTAAGTAGAATATATAAATTGGATAAAATTGATAGGGCTCGTACATTTTCAAGAGTTTGTTGTCTTTTATGAAAATGAGCCACTTTTAGTGGGACATACCAAATTGAAAAATGAGTTACTTTTAGCGGGACAAATATAAATTATTTATATTGAAACAAAGTCTTAATTCTTATTTACTATTAAAAATTATTTAATTTTATGGAAAATATTATTTACATTCAAATAAAAGTCACATTTAGAAACAAAAAGGTCTTAGGAGGCATTTACTTTGTATAAAACGCATAATTGAGTATTTTTTTTTTTATTCTTAAGATTATGATTTTTCCAATCTCACCCTTTCAATAAGATAAAAATCAAGCAAAACTAGCTCAAAATGATTATAATAATTAAGGGTTTAGGGATATTCCAAAGTTCCAATCTATCTAAATAATCAAAATTTGCCTGACTATATATTTTTATTTATCATGACTAATCCTCAAAAGTAAATGCCCCCATAAAGTCATATTTATTATTAAGAAAAGTCTTATTTACTCTTAAGAAAAGTGTTATTTGATTTATATTTAATAAGAGCATCACATCGGCAGCTCATAGGGCTGACGCGATGAGCCGGCTGATGCAACCTTCCCTGACTTGAGCTGCACCTCATATGGATGCGCGGGCTCATCCGTCCTTATGAAATAAATAAATAAATTCGAATTTTGAATTTAAAAATTCCCAACGTTTGAGAAAACGGCTACTTTATTTTAATTTATTTTTTCTCTTTTTTCCTTCTTTTCTTCTATTTATACACCTTCCTTCTTCATTTCTTTTCACTTCTTTCATCAAATTCACTAATTTTTCTTTCTTTCTTCTTCATTTTTTTTTCTATCGCAAAATGACTTCACGGTTCAATGATACTTCGTCTTCTTCGTTCGACGGGTTGACCAAAAAAATAGCAAAAATTATCGTCAATGCACAAGAAATGGTGAATCAATTTTTCACTCCCCAACCACCACCCCAACGAGTTATCTCCAATGAGGGTTTCATCTATCGTGATCGTGAGACCGTCCATCAATAGCTTTTTCAAGACTACTTCAACGACGATCCAGTGTACGACCCCACATTTTTCAGACGTCGTTTTCGGATGCAAAATATGGTTACTTCCACATGGGGCAAGATGTTACGGGCCGGGACTCCCTCACGTCGTTTCAGAAATGCATGGTGGCTATCCAACAATTAGTCACTGGTGTTTCTGCGGATACTTTTGACGAGTATCTCAAGATTGCAGACACTACAGGGTGGCTATGCATAAAGAAGTTTCGCAAAGCTGTCATCCGGGCACACAGTGCCGAGTATCTTCGACGCCCTACACCGGCGGACGTCACAAAGCTGCTTCAGATTCACGAGGCGCGACATGAATTTTTCGGGATACTCGGGAGTGTGGCCTCCATCACCATCAACAAGCAATCAGTCTATGGCGCGCCATAAAAGCTTTCACCTCCTTCAGATTATATAAGTAGAAGGCAAGGATAGACCAGACCTAGGTCCTATATGCATTGGGCTTAGAAGAATTGCCCAAAGACGTAGTGTGGCATGGCGCATTTACACGCGGTGATCAAGGAGAGCCCACCTTGATTCTCGAGGCTGTTGCATCCCACGATTTGTGGATTTGACATGGCTTCTTCGGTGTTACTGAATCGAACAACGACATCTAACGATCTCAATCCAATCACCTCTATTAGCCGAATGTCTTGGAAGGAAACGTCATCACGAGTGATGTTTGAAGTCAATCACCACAATTATCAGATGAGCTACTACTTGTGTGATGACATCTACCCTGAGTGGCCAACATTTGTCAAGAGCCCACCGATGGTGACCAACCCGAAAGAGGCGAGGTGCACGAGGATGCAAGAGGCGGCATGAAAGGATACCGAACGTGTCTTTGGAGTGCTTCAAGCTCGATGGGGAATCATTAGAGGTCCGGCTCGGCCTTGGTATATTGATCATCTCAGAGACATCATGATGACATGTATATATCATTCTCCACAACATAATTTTGGAAAATGAAGGGGAAGAAGCTCTGCACTGGAGATATGACAACCCGAGACACGGGACGTCTAGCATTGACTCCTCCGATGCTTCTCGATCAGCCCCACTTAGCTTCGAAGAGTACGTGCAGAGAGATGTAATTTTGAGAGATAGGAAGATGCATGCAAAACTTCAAGCATATTTGATCTAGCACGTTTGGACACATTTCAGACCTCTAGGACCGGAATAATTATTTAGGTGCTTATTTTAAGTTATGTTTTATTTTTCTAAAATTTTATGTAATTTAAATTAGGGGTTATGGCAAAAAAATACACGAACTTTGAAAAAAGTTGCAATTTTCACCTGAACTTTTAATTAAGACACAAAATACACGAATTTATATTTTTGTTGCAATTTTCACCTAAGTTTGGCTTTCAACGAAATTAGAGCTTAATTGACAGTCAAATCAAGTCAAATATATTATTTTTGCCTTCTTAGACCTCTGAATTTCTAAATACGCCCCATCTTCAAAAATTAGACTAGCATTAGGCGAACTTCCGACTGCCAACTAAGCTCTAATTTCGCCGAAAGTCAACTTCAGGTGAAATTTTCAACAATAATATAAATTCATGTCTTTTTAGCTTACTTGAAAGTTCATGTGAACATTACAATTTTTTACAAAGTTCGTGTAATTTTTTTGCCATAATCCCTTTAAATTAATGTAATTTTAATTCAAGTAATTGTGTTATTTAAATTGGTGCCATTTAGATTAATTGAAAAGGGCAAAAATCAAAACTAATGGATATGAGTCAGCCCATACAGGCTTTGGCTCATAAGTAGTCCCGGAGCATGGATGAGCCATCAATTGACTCAACGGATATGGATGCTCTAAGTCTCATTTTTTTGAATAAAAAGTAAAAATTTATTTGATTTTATGAAAACTCTTATTTGATGTTCAAAACGTCTTATTTAATTTTATAAAAAATATCATAATTTTTTTTAAAAATTAAGAAAATAAAAAAATAATTTAAATACCTCAATTAGGAATCAAACCTAGTATCTCTAGATTTATAAACCAACATCTTATCCATTTTTAGTCATTCGATCATCAAGATCTACGGTGGATGCATCATCTTGTTCGATGAGTGTATCACTTGGGTTCAAATCCTGTAGAGAGCAAAAAAATTATTTTTCGAGTGCATTAATGTTAACATCGAATGCATTAATTTTTACAGTGGGTGTATTAATTATAATGGTTCTCACTTCTCATGCTCTCACGAAAAATACATTTCTTGCTAGAATCACACAATCATGTAGTACCCAAACCTTAGATAGTATATAGTACCTAATTTTAGAGAAGGCGACAAGACGGTGGAGCAGAGCAGAGGAGGGAAAGACGGAGAGAGAGAAGAAGAAGAGAGAGAGACGTGAGTGTATTATTTTTTCTTTCTTTTTGATTTTATATTTATTTTTAATTATATTTCCATTAAATGTATAAATATCTTAAATAAGTACTATTATTTACATGTTTTAATTTATGTGAGTATTTTTTATTTTTATCTTTAAAAATGGATAGAAGGTACAATTAATCCATAAATAAACCACAAATAAGCATCTCTTTAGAGCATCAATATTAGTTGAGTCAAGTCTTAACTCATTCATGCTCCGGAACCACTTATGATTATGAGTCAATTGTTGCGTTGACTTGACTCATATGAATTAGTTTTGATTTTTAGATTTTTTTATTTAATTTAAATGATACAAATTTAAATAATACAATTTCTTAATTAAATTAAATTAGTTTAGTTTTGAAATGTCAAATTTTTAAATTTTATTTTAATTCGTAAATTATATTAATTTAAATAAAATAAAAAAATTACATTAATTTAAAAAATTTGAAAAAAAAATAATTAAAAAATAATAATCATAATGAATAAGATTGATCATTACAAAATTTAACATAGTCTATTAGTATAGCCCAAACTATAGGCCCATTAATATATACTAGTATTTTTTTATTAACGCTAGTCTAGTTTTTTTCTTCAAATTGCCATTGTGTCTTCCTTGTGCGTCTCTCTTTCTCTCTTCTTTCTTCAGGGTTGCCGCTGCTTTGAAATCAAGTGTGAATTTTTTTAATTTCGACGCGTGTATAACACGTGCCTCACATTTTGGCCAACGAACCTGATTTATTGGAACGAGTCGAGCCTCAAGTAATGACCCACTGCATTGACTCACTCGATCGAGATGGGTTCTCTTAATTAACATCAAATGAACGTTATTATTGATAAATATGGATACGTTGCATTCGAATAATTAAAACGCAAATATGTTTCCAAAACTCAAAAAAGATAAAGTTGTAAGAGCAAGAAAAATTAAAGATTGAATTACGCAAATCTAGGATCAAGTAATTCTCTGACAGTAACCTTATCCGCCCCAGTAACCCTCTGAACTCTCCCAATTATCTCCAAAATCTTATTTTCCTCCATTTTCATTTTCATCCCGTATGGAAGCAGCAGCACTTGATGATTGCTGCAGACGCTAAGTTCATCATAAATCTTTCCGAATTCCGACAACACTTGGCCCAGCAAATCCACCTTAGCTTTCTCAGCCAACAGCTTAACCAGCTTAACCAAATGCTTCTCAAACCGCCCTTGTCTCACCACCTCTTTCACTATCTCTCCCTTCGCCGCCTTGTCCGTCAAGGGGTCGCCCATCACGCCGCGGAGTTGGTCGTTTCGCAGCCATCTCGACAGCCGCCTGACGTCTCTGCTGACTGCGTCCACCGCGTTGTGGCGCCGCGCGGCATCGAGCAGCGCGACGGCGTAGCCGGTGGATGGGCTGTGGTGGGGCTTGGAGTTGGGGGAGTGTTTGAGCGGCGAGGATGATCGAGATGAGCTGATGTGAGGAGCGACGAAGTGGTTTTGGGTTGTGAAAGTGACGCTGGTTTTGTTTGAGAGTTTGGTCGTTTTGGGTTTGGTGGTGGAGGGGATTGAGGGGTGGTGGTGATGGAGGTGGGTTTTGAGATTGGATTGGGGGATGGTGAATGTGGAGATGGAGGTTGAGAGGGTGTCCATGGCTTGCTTGGGTTTGGATGGGAATGAGAAAAGTTTGGATAATTTGGGAGGTTGTACTTGTGACAAGAAATATACTCCACAAATATTAAAATGGGAAAATTTTATAAATACTTATGCTAAAAGAATTGGGTTGGTAATTTTCATAAGTTAATTATATGACATCTTCCATTGTTTTAAGGCAAAAAAGAACATAAAATTCATTCAAGCAATATCATTTTTTACAATGCTATTTAGTCAAAGAGATGGATGTAGCATTAATATCCAACAAATTAGCAAATTGAGCTAATAAATAATCAATTTTATTCTATGAATCGATCTATACACGTAAAAAACTCTCATCAATATATTCACAGATGGTAGCCAAAATTTCACACACATGATCAAGTAGCCAATATCTTCCACCGTTAGCTGGATACTTGATTAAAGGGGGCATTCCAATAATAATAATAATAATAATAATAATAATAATAATAATAATAATAATAATAATAATAGTGCTAATTTCTTGGAAAAAAAATGCTCATTCAATGGCTCACTCATGTGAAGAATCTCTCGCGTGTGAGTGATTTTATTCATAGTCCACAAAATAGTTGTTTGAAAATAATGTGGAAAAGTATGCGTGTGTTGGCCCAATGATAGAAGGTTAATATCCAAAATCTGAGGTTTTGGATTCGAGTCCTCCGTTGCGCGATCTTTGAATTAATTTATCTACTAATTTATATAAAAAAAAAGTTGGAAAAGGAAAAAAATGATTACAATTAAGCGACGATATTATTACCTGACCGGACTGGTTAGTTGAGAAGCTTGCCGGGTGATTTTCTTTCTCGAGTGACATGTCACAATCCTATGCAAGAAGCGCTACCCGCAAAACTAGCATACTCTCTCCGTCAACAATCAATGTCTCTTTTTTATCGTTTTAGTACGTCCACAAAAAATGTTCATTTTCCATTTTCTAACACTATCCTCAACATAATTTATTAATATGAAATTCAAACTTCACTCTTCTACCACATATTTTTAAACATTATCCTACGTTACCGTCCTTAGTATGAGACTCAAACTCCATTCACAACACAATTTACTAGCGTGAGACCCAAACTTCACTTCTTCACCACACATTTTTAAACACTACCTCATAATAACACTTTTAGTGTGGGACCCGAACTCCACTCCTAACAGTACACTTCTCTAACTTTTTTTAAAATCTGCACCGAAAAAAGTGGGAAACATTGATCATGAACGAAGGGAGTATAATTTATCACCTTCAATTACTATGCTTTGCAATAACTAATATTGGGGTTGTAAGACTGTTTCCATCGTCCGTGAACAAATTCCCACATCCTTCTCAATGCTTCCTTTCTTGCATTATCCATAAATGAGGAGCATTTATTTTTGTGTTAATAGGCAAAAATGTCTTATTTCTTATGTTGTATATGAAAAATGCCCCACTTTAGAAACTTAAGCATTTTATGCCCAAATTATGTGAAGTACCTATTTTACCATTGATGTTGATGAGTTTTGGTTTTTTGTGAAAGTCTTACACATTTGACCGATTTGACAGCTGTCAGTCAATAGTACATATGACCAGTGCATGGGTGGCTAAATCATGTGGTCGGCCGGACGGATACATGATTTCACCGGGCGGACACATGATTTTACCAGTCGGACGCTTTTGTAAATATATGTTATGCGCATATATAACGATATCAAGTCATTACTTTATGTATAAGTGTTATATTTTAATCATATAAAGGTATGAATTGTGAAAATTAATAAATTTTTGCTACCTTTGGGATTCGAACTCAAGACCATAAATCCATCCAACAGGATTACGAATCAACTGTAGATCTTGATGATCTAAGGGCGGAAAATGATTCTTATTTTATATCTTAAGAAATGCTCTTATTTTAGCCCTTATATATATATATATAACGATGTTACAGAACCGTCAAATTATACGTTATATATAAGGCATTTCGCAATGAAATTCGCGCTGGTATGAACCAGACCAACCAGCAGATTAGTCATTTGACTAAAGCGGTGGCCAAACTGATGGGAATCAACCCCAGAGAACATGCTCAAGTTGTGCTAACTGAGTTTCCAGAATGAGAGGAGAAGGAAGAAGAGTTGTTGGCTGAGGCTGAACTGATTCAAAGAAACTTGAGTAAAAGTGGTGAAGGCCTAACTGCTGAACAAGCTGGAGGTAGCAATATGACCGACGCACCCTATCCAGGACGCCTGAGACAGAAAGCTAAAGAGAAGGAAGCAAGTGAAATGATGAAGATGTTCCAGAAAGTGGAGTTAAGCATACCCTTACTCGACGCTATCAGACAAATTCCAAAGTATGCTAAATTCTTGAAGGACCTTTGTTCGAGAAAAGTGAAGATGGATGAAGAAGTCCGCTATGTGATGGGAGAGAGTGTCTCGGCGGTGATCCAACGGAAGTTGCCCACGAAGCGGAAGGACCCAGGAATGTTCACCATCCCGTGTAACATTGGTGGAACAAACATGGATAAGGCCATGATGGACTTAGGAGCTTCCATAAATGTGATGTCATTGGCCGTTTACAAGAGATTTAATATTGGGGAGATGAGAAACACCCGTGTGGTCATACAGTTGGCCGACAGATGCAACGCCTATCCTGAAGGGGTGGTAGAGGACGTACTGATTAAGGTTGGAGATTTGATCTTCCCAGCTGACTTTTACGTTCTGGATACCGGACCAGAAACTGGAGAGAATGCTATACTGTTGGGAAGACCATTCATGATGACCGCTGGAACCAAAATTGACATGAAAACCGAAATTTTAACATGTGAGTTCGATGGAATCCATGAAGAGTTCAACATCTATGAAACGATGAAGAGGAAGCAATCAATGGAAACGGTAGACATGATCGATGTGTTTGAACCTCTGGTACAAGAACAGGGAATTGGTTTTGGTTCCGGGGATGCCACAGAGAAAGTAATTCAGTATGGTCTGACTGACCGAGATGCAGAACTTATGGAGGATGATGAGATGAAAGAAGCCATCATGGAATAAAAATGAAATTAGAATGATATATGAAGAAAATAAAAAATTATAATTGAGTTATATATGTAAAATGAGTATTGCTTATAAGATACTGAGAAAATAAGTTGAGGTAGAGGTACTTATTTTTTTTGGAAGTTTATAAGGTCTTAGAGCTTATTTTTACAGCTTATAAGCTGTTTGAGAGATTATTTTGTCAAACACCTTGAAGGAGTTTATAAGTTGCTAAACAACTTATAAGTTGTTTTGAAGAGCTTATAAGCTCAGCCAAACACCCTCTTAATGCAATGCCGCCACGTCGGAATAGTAGCCACTTTTTTCAAACCACCAGCTAGTATAGGGAGCTACCGAGGTCCAAAAGCAACAGATTTTCGGACTCCGACATAGTGAAATGTCGGAGTCCCCGTGTGCACGTACGAGTCCAACGAATTCGGCCTCGATCCTTTTTGGCCGAAGAAATCGGCGGATCCAAAATAATAAATCAATAGGTTGAAGGTCTGCTTCAAAGATCAGTCCAAAGATCAATTGTCAAGATCCAAGTTCACGGCTGAGGTTTAAGAACCGAGAGTCGGGGCCGCAACCGCGATCGGGTGCCGGGGTCGGGGCCGCTTGGGCAGTGGCGGCGGTGCACCTATGGGTATTGCAACCCATCACTTATGCATATAATTTTATTACATGTATTAATGTAATAATTCATAAAATCATTTCAAATGTTAATTTTACTGAAATTTTGGAGAAATTTTCATAATAACTTATATGAATTATTTGATTAGTTCTCTGATAAGTATTTGTATTTTAAACCTCCCCAGCAGCTTTGTCCTTCTATCCATCAATTGCATCATCCATCTATCTTTAAGTGTGAGTTCGCCCCCTATAATGGGAATTCGCATAAGAGAACATCCTTTCATCAGCCGTTATCTATCTTGAAATGGGCTTGAAAGCTCTCTTCTTCTAGTGAATTTGGTCTACCCTTACTGACTATTAGATAGAAAAAAAAAAAAGAAGTCGTTGTGCCTATGAAAGAAGAAGAGAAGTGAGCCCATTAAGTAGGGAGGGCTAAGAGAGAGTTGCATCGAAAAGACTGGCTGCGGTGAATTCCGGTGCGCGTGAGCTAGGCTGGAAGTCTTGAAGACATACCTGTACCCATTAGACTGCGGGTCTGCGATAAACATCATCCCTTTGAAGATGCTGCTGAAGTTGGGATATACTATCAATGATCTCAGTCCAACCAATGCACCCAAGATATATTGGTTAAGGAAAATCCTTACATGCCGAAGTACCCCCACATCGTTTATCGCCAACCGAAGATGTGTTGTTTCCGCTCTGACCCAAATTGTAGTGAACTAATAAGTTTTTCTTTTACACTTCTTAACATTATTTAACCTTTTGAATTACTGAAAATTTTGAATTTTCACCTAAATTCATAGAAGTATCAAAATAAATTAAAGTGAATTTGGGTGGGAATCTCAAAATATGTATCCGAATTTTTGAACGATGATGACGATATATGGAACTAACCCAGGGGTTTCGGCTTAAAATTAAGGTAAAGTGCTACTTCAACTCCAATAAAACTAACCAACTAAACTTTGCTCATTAAATTGGTCAAGCAAATTGTTCAGCTAAAAGTCAAAAGTCAAAATCGATTATTTTATGCCTCACTTTAGATTGCTTCTCTCTCTAGCGTAAAGAAATTGAATGCTGGGAATATCTACATCATTCGCTATATTATGCTAACAGAGCTCCACCCATTTTTTTCATTTACTGTATGTTCTTTTATTATGATAAATTGTTATGAAAAAAATAAGTAACAAAAAAAAATTCCTTTAAATATATATATATATTTATTTTCTACAAAAGAGAATTTCACTATTTCTCATTCATTCTTTTCACTCCAAAAAGATACAATATTATCATTTTTTGAAGTGAAAAAGATAAGTGAGAAATGGTAAAATTATTTTTTATAAAAAAATTTAGGGAAAAGAAAGAGAAAATTTAAAGGAAGAATTTTTTCATTGTCTTTTTCCTTTATTACAATAAATTTATCAACCAGAAAAAATACAATCTTATAGTTTTACCAGATCGTGCAGCTTTTATTATTGTTAGTTATTAGAAATTAAATATTTATTTTAAATAAAACACAACTCACTAACCTCTCTGTGCAGTTGGGCCGAACCCCATTTCTGTATAGATTATGATAATTCACCGTTTTTATGGAATTGGCTTTGTTAATATATTAGCTATTAAGTTAACACTACTGTTTGCGCCGGTGCAACACACAGAAATTTATATATATATATATAAAATTGATATTAATTTAATTATTATATATTAATTCAATTATTATATAAAAGTTATAAATATAAAAAAAATACTACTCCCTCCTGTGTCATTATGATTTACTTTTCTTTTTCATTTGTCCCATTAATAATGATTATTCCAATAAAAAATCATTTTTTTACACAAAAAGTTATGGACGCCACCAATTTCTATCACTTTTATGATTTAATTACTTTTTTTTTCTTAATAATTGTGCCCAAAATAGGGAGTCATACTTAGTGGGACGAATGAAGTATTTTAGCTAAATATATTGAAGTTTAATATAATTTTTTTTTAAAAAGAAGAATTCACAATAATAAAAACTGATTGTGTAAAAGAAAAAATAATAATAAAATAAGTTAAAAGAAAAAAGAAATAAATAAAAAAATAGATTTATTTTAAAATAAGAGGAGACAAGAAAAAGAATTTTTAAAAATTTTATTCTTTAAACGTATAATTTTTACGTTTTAAATCAAATATTAAATAAAATATATTAAATGAAAGTCTTTATCGTAGTTGATGAGTATATCAAATATTTTACTATTAGTCGAATTTTACAATTTTATTAAAAGTAGAAAGAGACATGAAATTAAGGGACAAAAAAAAATGCAAAAGGTACTAATGTTCCTCTAAAAAGACTTATTTATATTTTGATTCGTTGCATTATAGATGACTTGTTTTCATTAATAACAAAATTTAATGCATAAAAAAGCATAAATTTTAATCCACTTTACTTATTTTTCTTACTTACCTACAACAAAGTAACTATGAATTTAATGGGACGAAGAGTTGGAAGTATCATATTTTTACTAGACCCGACAAAAATATGGTCATGCTACTCTACTGAGCGAGTAAAAATTGAAGAAAGAGTCCAAAATTGGAAAATAAAAATTTAGTATGAAAATGTGATTGAATATAGTGAAAGGTGCGAACAGTTGATGGAGGCACAGTGAATGCATCCAATTGAAAAGAGTGTTTGTGCCCATCAATTTGTTTCCGCCTTATTTATTCAACTTAACCGCCTTTACTTTCATTTGTGTTTGCGGGTACACTCCCAATTCTCTCTCTCCATCCACCCAATTTTGAACAGGAAGCATGAATCAAGAGATGAGCGGCGGCGACGCGGAGGCGGAGAAGATCGCCTACGTCTTCAAAGTGGTGGTGATCGGCGACTCCGCCGTCGGGAAGACTCAGCTGCTGTCGAGGTTCGCTAAAAACGAGTTCTGCTTGGACTCCAAGTCAACAATCGGCGTTGAATTTCAGACGAGAACAGTCACCATCAGTTCCAAACTCGTCAAGGCTCAGATCTGGGATACTGCCGGACAGGAGAGGTCCTTAAACATCATATATATATCTATCTCTCTCTCTCTCTGTTTGTTTTTGTTATCAACTCAAGTGAGTCTGCGGTTGGGTGTGGAAAGTCAGGTACAGGGCGGTGACGAGCGCCTACTACAGGGGTGCGTTGGGGGCAATGCTGGTGTACGACGTAACGAAGCGCCAGAGCTTCGACCACGTGGCCAGATGGGTGGACGAGCTCAGGGCTCACGCCGACACCTCCATAGTCATCATGCTCATCGGTAATAAGGCCGATCTCCTCGACTCCAGAGCCGTTCCCGCTGAGGATGCGCTCGAATTCGCCCAGACCCAAAACCTATTCTTCTTCGAAACCTCCGCGCTTAGCGGCGAGAATGTGGAGCCCGCCTTCCTCAAGCTGCTTCAAGAAATCCATGATGTCGTCTCCAAGAAAGCGTTGGATAGCAGCAATTTGGTAAAGCCCAGTTTGAGCGACGCGGCCCACTTGACAGGCTTCAAGATCGAAGCTGAAGTTAGTGAGATGAAGAACTTGTCCACCTGTTCCTGCTGAATCTTTCTTTCTATGTAGTCTTGCAATATGCTGTGTTTTTGGATCACGGATTTCTTTCCATTGTTTTTTTTACTGGAAGTGGTGTTTGGTTTTTAGACGAAAAAGATGAGCTCAAGTAGCTTTCACCACTAGATTCTTTAGTATAGATGAATCAACGTATATGGATAATTATTAGTAAATAATGATAAATAAAAATTGTATAATACGAGTATATATAATTTAGTCAGGTCGGGTGTATGTATAATGTTAAACCCATCGCTGTCCGAGGAAATTTGCCATCTCAGATCTCAATGGCATCATGTGGTGGTTGATAATCATATCTGCCCGAATCAAAAATGACTTCTTTGCGGCTAATGCAATAAATGAAAACTTATAGAAAAAATTTAACTATTGGCTTCTCAAAGAATTAGAATAGGTAAATAAAATAAGAGAAGAATTTGATAGTTATTTTTAGGCGTTTTTGCTCGTGCATTTCTCTGTTGAGACAGCTTGCATGTATCCAGAATAAACATTAAGTTGCTGTCTGATTTATGATGCCAACGTTTGCAGTGGCGGTGCCCCCAACTTGAAATCGTATTATAAGATGTAAAGGAGTGAGACAGCTCAAGAATTTAAGAGGAGCACACAATCATCACCATTCACCGATAATCACCCACCTAATGTAGGACCTCTCTGTTTGTCTTTTCATACTCCCATCTTTCACACGCCTTTAGAGTCAAATATCAGCACCTTAATTGTATACTCCCTCTCTTCCACTCTAACAGTTCCAGTTCTTTTTTAGCGTGAAGATTAAAAAAATTATTTTTTAAGAGAAAAATGGTGTAATCCATACGAATTAAGTACATTTTTTTTTATTTAAAATAGAAAATGAGTCTATTCTAGTGAGACGTCTTCACAAGAAAAATGAGCCTATTAGAATAAGATGGATGGAGTAATATATATGGGCTTGAAAACAAGATCAAATAAAGAATTTTCGAAATTTGTAATCACCATCTATTTATACGTATGATTTCACTATATAATTTTCGTTACTATTCCGGAAAACAAATACAGACAAAATTGAAGTAATTAATGTTATTCACTAAAATTAATTACTCTATATAAAAAGAAAAAAGAAAAATTGGGGGATGTGTAGTATTGGAAAGCACGTATGGTATGGAATGATATGATGGTGTTTTGTCACCTATCAACAATTTCTTGGTCAGGATCAAACGATGCAGACTTCTTGCCACTCTTCAACCTCAACATTCCGTACAACTTGCGGAACTCCTTGGGCAGCGACTCCTTCCTGGTGGCGGCCGTCTCGCAGTCCTCCGCCGTCGGAGACGAAGAGGCGCTGTCGGACATCATCAGCGGCACCGCCTTCTACTATTCCTAGAGCTCGACTCCAACGCCGATATAACCGTTTTAAGAGCTCGACTCGGCGAGCTCCGGTTCACTAACATCAACTCGCTGATCTCCGCTGGGCTCATCGTTCTCCCGCTCTGGAAAATTTCCTCCACTTGCGTGAATAATTTGTGCTCTTTTACCCCTAAATAATTGCTTAGCTAGGTTTTTGAATGAATTGAAATCGCACAATGGGAAATAAATGTGCACATCGATTCTCCCGGGGCGGAGCATGGCTGAATCGACGTTTTCTTTTGTGTTCATGGTGAAGATCATGATCCTCTCGTCCTGGAAATTGGACAGTCCGTCCATGAAATTGAGCAGAGCCGATGTGGAAACCCTAGGCGCCGGATTCTCGGAGACGTAGCGGTCGAGATCCTCGACGACGACGAGGGATTTGGAGGAGCTCTGCAGCAATAGGGCGTTGAGGTCGGCGTCGTCGGCGACCTGCCAGAGATTGACGTTGTAGACGTCGTAATTGAGGAAATTGGCGACGGCGGCGATGAAGCTGGATTTCCCGGTGCCGGAGGGGCCGTAGAGGAGGTAGCTCCGCTTCCAAACGCGCCCTAATTTGTGGTGGTACTGTTTGGAGCGGGCGAACATCTCCAATTCCAATTGGATCCTCGTCTTCAAATCCTGGCTGATCACGAGGGAGTCGAAATTGGCGGGGTGATCGAAGGGGACGGATCTCCAGCAACTGCCGGCGTTGTTATGGAGCTGAGGGCCGCGACCGCGGTCCTCGGCATCATCGGAGACGGCGTGGATGTGCTGGAGATAGGGTTTGAGAATCCGGCGCTTGTCCTTGCGCTTGATTTTGAGCACAAAGCTGCGGGCGACAACGTTGTTGCTGTCGTCTCTGTCGACACGGTTGAGCCAGGAGAGGTGGGCGCCGAGGAAGGCGTCGGGGATGACCTGATCGTCGCCGGGGGATAAAACGATGTCGTTGTGGCTGTGGCCGCGGCCAGAGAAGAGGTTGATGTAGTCGGAGTCGTGCAGGGAGGGGAGGGATTCCAGGTAGAGCGCGACTCGGCGGTAGAACGGATTCTCCTGGCGAGTCGCATCATCGAGCTGCGGCACCTTGAGGTGGTGGTGCTCGTCCGCCCCCGCCGCACGCCGGAGAATTAATCGGATTAAGAATATGAGGCATGTGATTGAGGAGCATACCAGGAGGAGCATCAGCATTGCTGGGAGGAATTCAGGAGGCTAGATTTTTGGGTCACATATCGTCCAAGAGGAGAGGAGAGGAGAGGAGATTGCTTGCTATCACTCAAAAAATGATAATAATAGTAATAATAGGGGAATTATTATTATTATTAGTTAGTAGTAGTAATGGTTGTTGGTTGCCTCTTGCCGGCAACGAAATATGTATTGGCAATTGGCCAAATATGAGTGCGGGAAAACGATGACTATTACTCCAATTTCCCAAACGCCAAAATGAGTAATACAATACAACTCGGTTTCTTCGTAATATCGTTTTAAAAACAAAGCGACACACAAAATTAGTCCCGCCGCATAAATGTCGCGTGATTTTACAAAATCTGTAATCATGGATTGATGATAACTGTATTTCATCCTAAATTAATGCTGTTTATTTTTCCTCGTGTGTTGTTTATTCTCCTATATCAACTGTGATTTACGCGAATGGCCAGATCCACTAAAAATAGGAAAATCATCCCAAATAAGATGGAGTGAAATGCGGCTAGATTGATACATGGGTTAACTAGTGTTAAATGGGTTGACGGAAAATCAATTTACTTTGTAATTTATAATTATTTTATATTTTTTAATAGTTATAATATAGTGGTAATTGCCTGTAAATCCATAATGTTTACACGGAATTTATTTTTATTCAAATTTTAAAAAATCTGCCTCTAAATATATAACCTTTCATTTTGTCTCGTTTTTGTCCGGTGACCGGTTTTTTCTTATGTCGGCGCCGGAAATTACACGGTGGCAGCCAGAATTGATGCGGTGGCAGCCGAAAATTGACACTTAGGCATATTATTGACGTGTGAAAAAAAAATAATAAAAAAATAAAAAGAAACCCACATCATCTTCCCCAATCGAAACCCTAATCTCCCCTCCCCCCACCCGCCGCTGCCACCCTCTGCCGCCGGCGATGGCGCCCGCCGCCCCCTCCCCACCTCGTCGTCCCCCTCTCCCTCCCCACCTCTGGCAGCAGTGTTCTAAAAAAAGAACAAGTCCACAGCGCGGTGGACGAGCTCCAGGGCTCATCGGCAACTCGGTGGCGATATGGTGGCTAGAGAACACCAACGGCGATTGAGAAACATAGACGACCTCGCCGAAGGTCGAACCAGGGCGGTTCGAGGAGCCAAGGCAAACGCGCGGCGGCGGCGAACCTAGGCGTCAGCCTCGCCAAGTTCAGAAGCGGCGACGACTAGAATTGCCGAATCTATTCGTGAAATTTCGAACGAGGGAGAAGAGCTTCGTTCTGGGTTTTTCTTGGAGTTGTTGATTTTGTGGGTAATTGATAGGTGGGATCTCGATGGGCGGCCTGAGATTCTGGATTGAGCATTGAATTGGGGGAGATTTGCGCGAAAGATGCGCCGTCGGGGCTCCCGGTTAAGAGGAGGTTTTCGTGCTGGATCTGGGTGCTGCTTCTCTTGTTCTTGATTGCAGGTTTTGGGTTGTTTGTTGCTCAACATAATCATCGAGATGAGGATCATGTGGAACAACCTCTTCTGGTAAGGCTGCAACATGCTTTCCTCAGTCTCTGGCGCCGATGGTGGTGGCGGTAGCAAGCGCTGTCGCCGGTGGCAGAGGGTGGTGGCGGCGGGTGGGGGGAGGGGGGATTAGGGTTTGGATTGAGGAAGATGATGATATGGGTTTCATTTTATTTGTTTTTATTGTTTTTTTTACACGTCAATAATATGCCTAAGTGTCAATTTTCGGCTGCCACCGTGTAATTTTCGGCGCTGGCGTAAGAAAAAAATCGGTTATTGAACAAAAAACGAGACAAAAATGAAAGGTTATGTATTTAGAGGCAGATTTTTTAAAATAGAAGCAAAAAACCAATTCCGTGTAAATATTATAGATTTACACCCCTATAATATACTACTTTTTTTTTTTGGTCGATAAAAGAGAATTTATAGAAGGAAACGAAAAGCTGGGTACCAGAGGTACCAAATTACAAAGAGTCCAAAACAAGCTCATTCGAGCACCACAAAGAGAAAGGACCCCTATAATATACTACTATCAAAAAGTTTGTACATAAAGCATTTGTTAATTAATTTGATTTAATAAAATTAAATTGGTGATATAACATTTGAAATAATATTAATCTCAATCACTTTCATCAACTAAATAATACTCATTCTGTCCACGAAAAAGAGTCTTACTTCTCATCTCGATCTTTTTTATCCACAAAAAAGAGTCCCCTTTCATTTTTTATACAATTATACCTTTTATAACTTTATATATTTACTTTATTTTTCATTGGAGGACCCACCTCAATAATTAAGAATTCTCCCCACTTAAACATAATTAAAAACGATTAGGAATAAAAAAACCTCAGCCTCCCTTTCTCTCGTCTCTTACAAGCCATCGGTGTCCTGGCGCCGCCTTCGGCTGTTCCCTCTCTCAGAGCTGAAGGCTGCCATCTCCCTCCTCCCGGCCAACTACAACTTCAAAATCAACAAAATCATCCTCTGTGAGCCCAATTTCAATGGCCATCTCCCAAACACCAGTTCCACCCAAAACCCCCAAAATACAAACTCATCTCTTCCGCTCCTACTCCCACGAGTACCTGGTAGGTGACGACGACACCTGTAACACCCTAATCTAACTAAAGAATAAAATATAAATTAAAGAAACTATTTAACACCTAACATCGTATAATCAATAATTTTTATAACTTCAAAAATATCAAACCCTAATATATACATAACACAACGATACTATAACGTACAAAGTCAAACATGACCTGGAAAACAGTTTGAAAATCCAACGCTATTACTAAAACAAAAGTATCTGATACTGTACAAGGTTCAAAAGAAGATAATTTCTTTTGACTCAAAAAGATTCGACGCGCCCATTCGACCCTCCACGCGTCTCCAGCATCAGCTACCTGAAAATGTTAAATAAGGGATAAGCATACAAAGTATACTTAGTGTGGGATATCATGCAATAATTGTCCACGTTAATAAAACGGAAACACATACGGTCACTTCATATATATCCTCAATATTCGCACTGTGGCAACCCAAAGACGGTGAAGTCCTGGACCCTATTTACGGGCCCCTAGCGATATCCTCAAAATATACGTCACAACACATATGGTAAACACATATTATTAAAATGGACAAGAATTAACCACGACATGTACTAAAATAAATCACACACCTTAACTTGACTTGAAAATTTAACTTCGATAATTCAAAATCACAGTCCACGTCCTAGTCGCGCCGCACCTAGTCAGATAACATTCAAATAACCAATATAAGGAGCTACTTGAAATTTAGAAATAATATAAATATAAATATAAATATTAAGAATTTATTTTAAATCATTGGTCTAATAGTTTATAAGAGATCTTTTAGTATAAAAATAAAATTGGACCTAATATATACTTAAAATATAAGGCCCAGTTATTAAACATATATAAGATCCAGTTTATGGCCCAACAATTCAATAATAAAAACTACAAATCTTAGCCCAAATAATTAATTAAGTTAGGCCCATGAATTAAAAACCCAACATTCATTTTTCTTCATCCATAAATCTTCACTCTCAACTCACTACACACGCACCCACAAACACTCTCACACACGCACACAACACCAGCTCACCACCCTCTCTCCCTCTCTCAGCCTTCCCGCCGCCGCCGCCGCCGCCCGGCGCCTCTCCTCTCTTTCCCAGCCTATCTCTCTCTCCCAGCCTCCCTCTTTCTGACTCCTCAACCTCTCTCCCGACCCTTCTCACCCTCTCGGCCAGACGGCCACGACGCCACTCCCCCAGCCAGCCATCGCCGCCGCTACGCCCGACGCCGTCTCCTCCAGCCCGGCGTGGTCCCCTTCTTTCTTCGACTGGAAGCAGCGGGTGCCGCCGCCATCACCTCGACGGACAGCACAGCTGCTTCGGTGCCTCCTCCCCTTTTCCAGATCTGGCACCGCCGCCACCCCTGTTTCTCCGGCGAGGGCGCTGCCTGCCTTCTCTCCACACCGGCGCCGTTCAGACACCCCTCCCCTATCTACCCCCAAATCCACTTCAACTTCTTCTATTTTCCATTTCTTAGTTTTCTAATTTCTTTACTGGAAAAGTAGCAGAATTTTACTCTCTATGTTTTCTCATGAATTAGATAAATGTTTCAGGAATAAAATATTTGATTATAAACATGTCTATGCTGGATTTGATTCAAGAACAGAAATTTCTTAGAAAGGCAGAAAAATAGAATTTGCTTTGATGTTTTAAAATCACCGAAGATAAATTTACCCAAACTGAAGTTCTATAGAAGATGATGATCGCAGGAATTTACTGAAACAAGTTTGAGGCTTCACGAAATTTTCCAGAGATGAAATGGTAAGGGCTGATGGAGATGAGGTAATTTAAATGAGATAAGAATTGGAGTGATACGTGGCTGAAAAATGGTGAAGTAAGATCAGGTGGCTATTGGAATTGAACAGCACGTCAAACTACATCTCAGAATTAAAATCAAACAAACATTTATTCACCAAATTTATACATAAGCTGGTCAAATATATAAAGAGGCCCAATGTGTACTATCAGGCCCAATGTAAAATAAAATGCTTAACATAGTAGATTATTAGGTCCAAATTTAAAAGAAAAGTAAGGATATAAATTTCTATATTTATAGACATTAATCTGTAATTCAAAGTCTTATATCCAACTAGGAGCGCGACTAGAAAATTCATAAACTGAGTATAATAAAATTTTCAATGACTTCATAACAATTAAAATTTAAATATTCAAAGATAAACAATTTTAAATAAATAAATTGAGTGCGGGCTGTCACAACCCTACCCACTTAAAGAGAATTTCGTCCTCGAAATTTAACTTACTTGGCTCTAAGTGAGGGTAACGAGCTAGGATTTCTTCTTCGCGTTCCCATGTTGCTTCGTCAGGTCCATGTCTAGTCCATTGAATTTTGACTAAGGGTATCTCTTTACCTCGCAAGACTTTTAGCTTTCGATCCAGTATAACACTCGGCTCTTCCTCGTATGTGAGGTCCTTGTTGATTTGAAGATCTTCATGATGAACGATGTGGCTAGGATCATGTAGATATTTTCGCAGCATTGAGACGTGAAACACGTTGTGTACAGCTGACAATCCTGGCGTTAAAGCAAGACGATATGCTACGTCCCCTATACGCTCTAGGATTTCAAACGGTCCTATGAATCGAGGTCTCAACTTCCCTTTTTTTCCAAATCGAAGTACTCCTTTCATGGGTGCCACTTTTAGAAATACTTTTTCGCCGACTTCGAAATATAACTCCTTTCTCCTGCGATCTGCATAGGATTTCTATCGATCTTGAGCCATCTTAATCCTTTCTTTTATTTTCTCAATCACCTCGACCGTTTTCTCAATGATCTCTGGGCCTAATATTTTCCGTTCACCAACTTCATCCCAATATAAAGGTGACCTACATCTCCTCCCATATAATGCCTCATACGGAGCCATGCCAAGGGTCGTTTGGAAACTATTATTATACGCGAATTCTATTAGTGGTAAATGAGCTTCCCAACTTCCTCCCATATCCGTGACGCAAGTTCTCAACATATCTTCCAAAATCTGGATAGTTCTTTCGGACTGTCCGTCTGTTTGAGGGTGATATGCTGTTGAAAAGTTGAGTTTAGTTCCCATGGCTGCGTGCAAGCTTTTCCAGAATTTGGATGTGAATCTTGGATCTCGATCAGAAACAATAGATACTGGGACTCCATGTAGTCTTACCACCTCTTGAACATACAATCTCGCCAATTGATCCATTGAGTACGTCATCTTCACGGGGAGAAAATGTGCTGACTTAGTCAGTCGATCTATGACTACCCAAACTGCATCATGTCCCCGTGTTGTCCTCGGGAGTCTCACCACAAAATCCATTGTAATGTGTTCCCATTTCCATTCAGGTATCTCCAACGGGTTCAACAATCCAGATGGTCGTTGATGCTCGGCTTTCACCTGTTGACAAGTCATACATTTCCCAACATATTCGGCTATTGTTCTCTTCATCCCTCTCCACCAAAACATTTTGTGCAGATCTTGGTACATTTTGGTGCTTCCGGGGTGTGCTGTATAAGTAGTGCAATGTGCTTCATCTAAAATATCTCTTATCAATTCTTTATCCTTGGGCACACAGATTCTGCCTGCATACATAAGCGCCCCATCACTTGCCAACGAGAAACCCATATTATCGTCCTTCATTCCTTTATTCTTCATTTTCTGGAGAAAATCATTGGTTTCCCGAGCCTTCTTAATTCTATCTCGTAGTGTGGGTTTAACAACCAGCGTTGCTAGCCTGGCCTTCTTGGTATCAGGAGATACCACCTCAAGTTCCAACTTTTCAAATTCTCTTATCAGGGCATCCTGTTGAGTTATCAGTGAAGCGAGTTGCCCTTCGCTCTTTCTACTAAGTGCATCGGCCACCACATTAGCTTTTCCCGGGTGATATTGTATAGTGCAATCGTAATCTTTCACGAGCTCTAGCCATCTCCGCTGTCTCATGTTCAGCTCTTTTTGTGTGAAGAAGTATTTCAGGCTCTTATGGTCGGTGAAGATCTCACATTTTCCACCATACAAATAGTGTCTCCAAATCTTTAGTGCGTGCACTACGGCAGCTAGCTCTAGGTCGTGTGTTGGGTAATTATGCTCGTGCGTCTTCAATTGTCTTGATGCGTAAGCAATAACCTTTCCTTTCTGCATTAGAACGCACCCTAGGCCCAGCTTCGATGCATCAGTATAGATGACAAAATTATCTGATCCATCAGGTATTGCCAACACAGGCGCCGTAGTTAATCTTCTTTTTAACTCTTGAAAACTTTGTTCGCACTTGTCAGTCCATTTGAAAGTGACCCCTTTCCTCGTTAATTGTGTCATCGAGCCTGCTATTTTTGAGAACCCTTCGATGAATCTTCTGTAATAACCAGCAAGCCCTAGGAAACTTCTCACTTCACTAGCGTTTGTAGGCGTCTTCCAGTTATTTACAGCTTCGACTTTAGCAGGGTCAACTTCAATCCCATTGGCAGTCACCACGTGACCGAGAAAAACTACTCGATCTAACCAAAACTCGCACTTCTTAAATTTGGCATACAGTTTCTCGCTTCTCAATGTCTCCAAGACGATCTTGAGGTGCTCTTCATGTTGCGCATTGTTAGTCGAGTATATTAGGATATCATCAATGAAAACTATAACAAACTTGTCTAAATATGGGTGGAAAACACGATTCATCAAATCCATAAATACTGCAGGAGCGTTGGTCAAACCAAAGGGCATGACTACAAACTCGTAATGACCATATCTTGTTCGAAAAGCCGTCTTCGGTATGTCACTCCCCTTTATCTTAAGTTGATGATAACCTGACCTCAAATCAATCTTCGAAAACACTCCTGCTCCTTTCAGTTGATCGAACAAATCTTCTATCCTTGGCAGAGGATACTTGTTCTTGATGGTGAGTCGATTGAGTTCACGGTAATCAATGCACATACGCATTGTTCCGTCTTTCTTTTTGACAAACAAGACTGGCGCTCCCCAGGGTGACACGCTTGGTCGAATAAACCCTAGGTCCAAAAGCTCTTGCAATTGCGTCTTTAATTCATCCAATTCTTTTGGCGCCATCCTATATGGTGCTTTAGAGACAGGTACTGCTCCAGGCACTAAGTCAATCGCGAACTCTATTTGTCTGTCCGATGGGATTCCAGGTAGGTTCTCGGGGAAAATATCGGGGTAATCACGTACCACTGGTACATCTTCGAGAGTGAGTTCTTCATTTTCCTTGCCAACAATGCTCACTAGATAGCCTTCTCCACCACCCTTGTTTAAGATTTTTATCGCTTTCATCGCAGATATCACCGTAGGTACTTTACCAATCTTTGATCCCCGAAAAGAAAATTCTTCTTCCCCTGGTATCTTAAAAACAACTTCTCTCTCACGACACTTAATTGTGGCGTAGTTTCGACTCATCCAGTCCATTCCCAATATCACATCAAAATCACGCATATCGATGAGATATAAGTCAGCTTCAAGTTCTCTACTTCTAAAGTTCAATGGTATTCTCCGAGCAATTCTATTGGTCTTAACGTATTCTCCAGAAGGGACACTTATGTTCAGTGCTAAGTTTTCTACTTCACAAGTGATCTTATTCTTTTGACAGAACTTAGCAGAAATAAACGAGTGCGAAGCTCCAGAATCAAATAAAACGACTGCAGGTGTTCCAGATACGAGTAACATACCAGTCATAGTGTCCTCATCATCTGTTGCTTCTTGATGTGCTAAGGCGAAGAAACGAGCGTTTCCTTTCTTTTCGGGCTCTTTACCTCCTCTTCTATCTGGCCCAAAATTCTTTCTCCCCTCTGGCACATTGTTCCTTAGTTTAGGGCAATCAATTGTGGTATGTCCTGGTTCATGACAAAAGAAGCAAACTCCCTTGCCCCGCATGCACTCTCCATAGTGAAACCTTCCACATTTCTGACATTGTGGTCTCGTCCCTGTTGAACCTACACCAGTGTCACCTCCAAACTTCTGTCTCTTATCTTGGAAGTTCCATCTGCTTTGATTGTAGTTCTCCCATTTTCGTTTCATAGGTTGGTTGATTGGCTTTGGTGCAGAGATGTTTGTTCCAAGAGCCGTCGCTACCTCTTCGGCTCGCTTGACCAAATCGCTGAAATCATCAATTATATGTGCAGCCATGATCCCCTTGATATCAGTTCTCAACCCTCTCCTGAACCTAGCTATCATCTTATCTTCCGTGTCAACCAAGTGTGGCGCGAAACGAGCCAGCTCATTGAATTTTCGCTCGTACTCTTCTATTGTCGTATTTCCTTGTTTCAACTCAAAGAATTCTGTCTCCTTCTTTTCCTTAAACGAGAGGGGAAAGTACTTATCCATCACCACTTTCTTGAAAATATCCCAATTCAAAACCCTGCGGTCTTCTTCCCCCAACAAGCGATAGAAATGCTTCCACCATTGGCGTGCATCTTCCTTGAGTTGAAAAATAGCACAAGATACTTTCTGTTCATCGGTGCAGTTGATATGAGTGAAAACTCGTTCGAGCTCTTCCAACCACTCCTCGGCTGCTAACGGCCCATCACGTCCGTTGAATCGTGGCGGGTTGTAATTTCGGAATCGTTCCACAGCTTGATCTGTCATGTTAGTCACCTGAGTTGGATTAGGTTGGGTGGCCTGAGTTTGAGTTTGTTGTTGGACAAATCCTTGCAAGACATTCAAGAATTGGTTCATGACTTCTTCACCACCAGGTTGATGTTGATGTCCATCGTTTTCTTCGCGATTCGTACTTGTGTTCTCAGTATTACGGGGAGGAGCGCGTGTATTCCTCATGGTCCTACACTCAGAGGTACTATCAGTTTCAACTTACTCACGCTTACTTGAAATGAAAGAATATATGACAAGACTTTTCTAAGGAAATTCTAGGTTATTCCTAATTCGAGGACGACATCATAAATAAGATTTTTCATAACTCGTAATTTAACATCATGAACTGATAATTCCGAAACAAATTCATAGCTGCAATTGATCCTCAACATAATAACTTGTAATATGAACATCAACTTCCTCATAATAACTTCAACAATTGCAGCAAATTCAACATAATTTCGGAATATAAACAATTTATACTTATCCCCAGGAAAAACTTTAAAACACATTTACCTTCAAGCCGGAGTGCGTGGTAGTCGAATGGCGTTAATGCAAATGACTTTTAAAATTTTAATGCAAAAATCATTTTGCAGAGTCTACAGGAAAGTAGACCTGCTCTGATACCATGCTGTAACACCCTAATCTAACTAAAGAATAAAATATAAATTAAAGAAACTATTTAACACCTAACATCGTATAATCAATAATTTTTGATAACTTCAAAAATATCAAACCCTAATATATACATAACACAACGATACTAAAACGTACAAAGTCAAACATGACCTGGAAAACAGTTTGAAAATCCAACGCTATTACTAAAACAAAAGTATCTGATACTGTACAAGGTTCAAAAGAAGATAATTTCTTTTGACTCAAAAAGATTCGACGCGCCCATTCGACCCTCCACGCGTCTCCAGCATCAGTTACCTGAAAATGTTAAATAAGGGATAAGCATACAAAGTATACTTAGTGTGGGATATCATGCAATAATTGTCCACGTTAATAAAACGGTAACACATACGGTCACTTCATATATATCCTCAATATTCGCACTGTGGCAACCCAAGGACGGTGAAGTCCTGGACCCTATTTACGGGCCCCTAGCGATATCCTCAAAATATACGTCACAACACATATGGTAAACACATATTATTAAAATGGACAAGAATTAACCACGGCATGTACTAAAATAAATCCCACACCTTAACTTGACTTGAAAATTTAACTTCGATAATTCAAAATCACAGTCCACGTCCTAGTCGCGCCGCACCTAGTCAGATAACATTCAAATAACCAATATAAGGAGCTACTTGAAATTTAGAAATAATATAAATATAAATATAAATATTAAGAATTTATTTTAAATCATTGGTCTAATAGTTTATAAGAGATCTTTTAGTATAAAAATAAAATTGGACCTAATATATACTTAAAATATAAGGCCCAGTTATTAAACATATATAAGATCCAGTTTATGGCCCAACAATTCAATAATAAAAACTACAAATCTTAGCCCAAATAATTAATTAAGTTAGGCCCATGAATTAAAAACCCAACATTCATTTTTCTTCATCCATAAATCTTCACTCTCAACTCACTACACACGCACCCACAAACACTCTCACACACGCACACAACACCAGCTCACCACCCTCTCTCCCTCTCTCAGCCTTCCCGCCGCCGCCGCCGCCGCCCGGCGCCTCTCCTCTCTTTCCCAGCCTATCTCTCTCTCCCAGCCTCCCTCTTTCTGACTCCTCAACCTCTCTCCCGACCCTTCTCACCCTCTCGGCCAGACGGCCACGACGCCACTCCCCCAGCCAGCCATCGCCGCCGCTACGCCCGACGCCGTCTCCTCCAGCCCGGCGTGGTCCCCTTCTTTCTTCGACTGGAAGCAGCGGGTGCCGCCGCCATCACCTCGACGGACAGCACAGCTGCTTCGGTGCCTCCTCCCCTTTTCCAGATCTGGCACCGCCGCCACCCCTGTTTCTCCGGCGAGGGCGCTGCCTGCCTTCTCTCCACACCGGCGCCGTTCAGACACCCCTCCCCTATCTACCCCCAAATCCACTTCAACTTCTTCTATTTTCCATTTCTTAGTTTTCTAATTTCTTTACTGGAAAAGTAGCAGAATTTTACTCTCTATGTTTTCTCATGAATTAGATAAATGTTTCAGGAATAAAATATTTGATTATAAACATGTCTATGCTGGATTTGATTCAAGAACAGAAATTTCTTAGAAAGGCAGAAAAATAGAATTTGCTTTGATGTTTTAAAATCACCGAAGATAAATTTACCCAAACTGAAGTTCTATAGAAGATGATGATCGCAGGAATTTACTGAAACAAGTTTGAGGCTTCACGAAATTTTCCAGAGATGAAATGGTAAGGGCTGATGGAGATGAGGTAATTTAAATGAGATAAGAATTGGAGTGATACGTGGCTGAAAAATGGTGAAGTAAGATCAGGTGGCTATTGGAATTGAACAGCACGTCAAACTACATCTCAGAATTAAAATCAAACAAACATTTATTCACCAAATTTATACATAAGCTGGTCAAATATATAAAGAGGCCCAATGTGTACTATCAGGCCCAATGTAAAATAAAATGCTTAACATAGTAGATTATTAGGTCCAAATTTAAAAGAAAAGTAAGGATATAAATTTCTATATTTATAGACATTAATCTGTAATTCAAAGTCTTATATCCAACTAGGAGCGCGACTAGAAAATTCATAAACTGAGTATAATAAAATTTTCAATGACTTCATAACAATTAAAATTTAAATAATTCAAAGATAAACAATTTTAAATAAATAAATTGAGTGCGGGCTGTCACAACACCTTGCCTCATTTGGTCCCAAGGAGGAGGAGTCCGAAGAACAAGCTCAGAGAATGAATTGGATCGAGAGGGGCTAGACTCCCTAGAAAGAAATTCTCATTCCCAAGCAAATTTTGAGTGCAAATCCTTCAATGAAGGTGAGGAAATATCCCTCCAGTCCCCTGGGTAGGCACGGTGAAAAAATATCAGAGGACGGCGCAAGTAGGATGATTTCCAAACATGCGCGGCAACTGTTCGCTAGAAATTGCAGGGCGGCGGCGGCGAATTCTGAGGTAGAAATTAGGGCTCCTTTAGAGTGCATTTTCTGTGGGTTCAATGAAAATGAGCAAGGAGACAGAATAGTGCCGATGAAGCGGAGTGGCGCCGGAGTCCAGGTGCGGCGCTGGCTTGCTGCGGCAGAAATTAGGAGAAGATGAAGGTAGCTCTGTTTTAATTTTTAGAGCTGTGCCGATGGAAAATGCTAGATAGAGAATAGGCTGAGTTTTGTTTCAGCGTAATTAAATGCAATAATCTTAAATTTAGAAGTTAATAAATAATTAAATATTTCAAAAGAGTCATTAACACTACCCCTATAAATTTACTTCTACCTCACTTACACCTATTTTAACAACTTTCTTAAAACCCGTGTCTAACCCTAAATGTGACTCTTTTTCATGGACGAGGGAGTAGTAATTTTTTGGGATAATAGAAATATTCCTTTAAAAAATCATATCGCTTGGAAATTGAAACACCACGTAGTCCAAATTTAATTAAAACCTTATCACTGCATTTAATTCTTACTTAAGTTTTTCCAACAGTTACTAAGTAGAGCCTTATGTTTGCCTAGTAGATGGCACAACCACGTACGACCCAGAGAAAGAGTGCTGCTAGGAGATATACCGTAGCAAAACTCCTAGAGATATACCAGAGTTATGAGTGAAGGGTGACGATGAACTCTGGGCGATGCATCGTCGAAATGATCATGTTATGGAAGGATATCCCCAAAAATGGGACCCCATTGGCAAACTATGGGGCAACAAGGAAGATGGTTGACGAACTTTCACGAGAGTATTACGATGGAGATAGAGTCGAACTATAACTGGCAGGTCGACTTCAGAGAGTTCTCACTGTTCCTGATGGCTCGATGGATATTGGTCAGTACCTCACCCAATCGATCCCTGACGTTTTCCAACGACGATCTACTCAGATCTGCACTAAGAGCATCTCTACAGGCCCCTCCGCTTGAGAGTCGCCTACCCCCTAAGCCACCCAATTCCTCTAAGTCTAGACATAAGGGCAAACGCCTCATTCGCAGTCGTAGCTCAGATTCTCAGCTTGTGGGGAGGTCCCCCAAGCGTTTTAAGGGTTACGACTATAAGGCATGTCCTTCCCGACACTGCCACAGCCTTGAACAGTACTCTTCGATTATCCATGCTAGCAGCGAGCCGATTTTGACTTAGCCTGCCCCACCTTCGACACTAGCTCCGTCAATTGGAATATTAAAATTAATTAACATTCAATTAGCCAAAGAATTGTCACTTGGATTATCTAAATTAACCATACATCAATTAAACCTAGCATGCTTCTATTAATTTAATTACTGCACAAAGGGATTAAAAAATACTTGAAGAATTCGTAGGAATTCATCAATTAATTCGTAGAAATACTTTGACGCTCCATCTGACCCCTCAAACGATCTCCTATCATATTCAGCTCTGAAATATGACTTCTTCATTTTCAAAAGATCTTTTTGTACCTTCCTATTCCGTCTAAATCAGAATTCTTTAAAGGAAGTTATGATCGTTCTACAGAGACTGCCAAAAGTTGATTTCCTGCGAAAAACTGACTCCAGTTCTGATCTTTCAGACTGTTATCCCGCTTAATCTCCAACGTTGAATGGACGATGACTTTTGAAGATTCCTTGGAGAAAAATTCCCACTCAACAGGCGCCGCTCATGTGACGCCCGCAGATGAAGTGCGGAGTGATCGCCGGTGCAAAAGAGGCACGGACAAGGAGCGACTCCGGTTAAGACTTCCAAGCGGAGGGGCGCAGGGATGAACTGAAACACACCCGAACGAGAGGGATTCCAAGAATATGCAGGTATGGGACTGCATATTCGAGGAGAGCTTAAGTGATTTGATAGGTGCTACTCATATCAACAAGATGCATCTTCTTTTCTGGTGCCTATACGAAAGAAACTCCAAGGTTAAGCGTGCTTGGCTTGGAGCAATTTCGGGATGGGTGACCCCCTAGGAAGTTTCTTAGGGAGCGTGCGAGTGAGGACAAAACACGCTAGAAAAGACTCGTGTTGGTCTGTGAGGACAGCCGTCAACTCTGGAGCCGGGCTATTACAAGTGGTATCAGAGCCGAACCTCTCCCAATACAGTGTGGTTCGGGGACGAACCAAGCGGAAGCTGGTGGGCCTGTGACGCCCGGGGACGAAGTGCGGAGTGATCGCCGGTGCAAAAGAGGCACGGACAAGGAGCGGCTCCGGTTAAGACTTCCAAGCGTAGGGGCGCAAGGATGAACCGAAACACACCCAAACGAGAGGGATTCCAAGAATATGAAGGTATGGGACTGCATATTCGAGGAGAGCTTAAGTGATTTGATAGGTGCTACTCATATCAACAAGATGCATATTCTTTTCTGGTGCCTATACGAAAGGAACTCCAAGGTTAAGCGTGCTTGGCTTGGAGCAATTTCGGGATGGGTGACCCCCTGGGAAGTTTCTCAGGGAGCGTACGAGTGAGGACAAAACACGCTAGAAAAGACTCGTGTTGGTCTGTGGGGACAGCCGTCAACTCTGGAGCCGAGCTGTTACAGCTCAGCTCTCACAAAACATCTAACTTTTTGTACTTTGAAACTACGTATTACGTATCTTCTGTTCTGAGAGCTTATATGTATTTATAATTGTAAATACAAGATATGAGACTGGCTTATAAGTTGTGCTATTTTTCTCCTATTGGGCTCAAAAGAATTTGGGCTAATACAATGATTAAATACAAAGAATATAGATGAGTCTCAAATGAATTAATTCTTATGATTATCCTAGATCATAATTAATTCATAATTATTACTTTCCGTCCCAACTTTTAGTATCCAACTTTCCTTTTTTGGATGTCCCACATTTTAGTATCAATTTCTATTTTTAGTAAAAGTAGGTGGGAACCTTAATACACTTTTATTATTTTAACACTCACATAAAAGGTGTGACTTTTATTCCACTCACAACATACCTAACTACTTTATTAAAACACGTGTCACTCTCAAATGGATACTAAAAGATGGGATGGAGGGAGTAACTCATTCCACTAGAGAATCAATATTGACATACCCCTTTATTGTCGATGATGAGTCGAGACTTGTATTTAGACTTATCGAACCCTTGTATTTAAGATATCTAATATCCATTAATTAATTAAAGCTTCTCACAGCTTATATTAATTAATTTCTTATTAATTCTTAAGTAGTACCACTCAACCTTATTGTTGTGCTTGCACTGAATCATCTCCAGGGTTTAGCGCAATAAATCTTTCAAGCATCTTAAGAGTATATCAATATCTTATACCGGATACAGTTATCTAATATAGATTATCAAATGTCATACTCCCTCCGTCCCATTACAAATGTCACATTTTTCATAATGGGATGTCCCATTCATTTTTTGGCAAAAAATTAAAAGACTAATTAACTAATGGGCCTACCACTTATTCTCTCTCTATACCTACTTTTACAAATCCTAATATATTTTTCTGTCTCCACCAACTCACTTTATCTACTAATTATACATTCTTTAATCTCCGTACCCAAATGCAATGAGATATTTGTAATGGGATGAATGGAGTATATAAATTGTAATCACCCAAGATACAGAGTACTCAGGTTAATATGCAACTCTCAGCCATAGTAAATCAAAGTGATACACAAATTTATATATAAACCTGAAATCTTATTAGGATTTTTAGGTCTTGTTAAGTCATTGAAATCTTAATTCTTCACTTAGGTCAGATAGAATAATACATTTCAATGTGATTCTATCAATACATTTACATGCACCAGTATAAGTAAGTAGTCATGACAAACTACTTCCATCTATACTGCAACCTAAACCAACAACTCGTCCTAGAGTCGTCTTGGATGTGATCAATTTTATATCTCATAAAGTTATTCTAATTATATGGTCTTCTGTGATCTACAACACATCATATAATCTACTTATATAGAGATAATTGGACATACATATGCAATTATGAATAATTCAGATAGAATATAAGATAGTGAACTTAGGAATCATTGTATACAAGCATAAAAGGTTCCCGTTTTCAGTATCCAAATCCAACAATCTCCCACGTATACTATACAATTTGTCTATTTACTAATCACCTAACTCATATCCCACTTATACTTAAGTTTTCTCAGTCGGTGGCATCAATCGTAGTCCCATCTTTCAATGACCATATGCAATAAGTCTATTTGAAAGGATTAAAAAGTTTCTCCAATATGCGTTAATTCATTCTATAAGCACATAACCTCGCTTTACAATTAATCATATAACTTGGTACTTACTCTCCATGTGTTTGCCCTCTTGTGATTCTTAGATTCCCTAGAGTTTGCTACTGCACTTGAGTTAACACAAAAGTGACCCTTTCACGCAAACTAGGAACTATGGATGTCAATCTGGCCAAGCCTTATTAGGTTATTCAGGTGCGGGCTAATCGGGTTGAAAAAAAATTGGGTTAGAAATTTCTAACCCTAACCCTAAACGTTCAGGTTTCGGGCTAGCCCATCAAACTAATCAGGCTCGAAAATATATTTTAAAAAAATTAACTAATATATTTATCTTGATAATATTATATTTGTAATAAATAAATACTCGCATAAATAAGTAACATTTGACATCGATTTACATAATAACTAATATGCAACTATTAGAGATGTAAAGATGCAATATTTTTATTACAAAATACATTATTAATACAGAGAAGTGAAATGATGAGTATAACTTTCTAATATTAAATTAAAATACATTTTACAAACTTTTGGAAAAAAAATCTTATTATACTAATTTTCATACGCAAAGTAATGAAGTTGAAAATCAAATAACGAAAAAAAATATTATATAATCAAGCCAACACATTATTTTCGAGTCAACCCTATAGGGTTTCGGGTTATTTTCGGGGCAAATCTATCGAGTTTCGGGCTATTCAATTACGGCCTATTTTCAACCCTAACCCTCTCGAATTGGCGGTTTAATCGGGCCAGACCACGGGTTTCGGGTTGGATTGACATCCCTAGTAGGAACTGTTCTTAGATCTTGGAGGTAGTGGTCAAACAAAAAAAAGTTTTAACCTCATAACGAAGCACATAGCTCGAGGTAGTTTTTCTTTGTTTCAGTCAGCCTGAAAATACGACTTCGTATAATCCAAAAGAACTAGACTGTCTAATTGGTAAAACAACATTATTCTCTAGTCCTTCTTAGGTCACTTGAGAATATATTTTACCATAGTCCAATATCCTTGACCATGACTAGACTGATATCTTACAATCATGCTAATGGCATAACAAATAGCAGGTCTTGTACATAGGAATCCATACATGAGGCTACCTATTACGAAAACGTAGAATACTGTTTTCATTTTCTCAACCTCAACAGGCACCTTAAGGCATATGTCTTTAGATAAAATAATGCCATGGCTGAAAGTTAGCAATCATTTCTTAGCGGTATGCATACTAAAATGAGCATTCATAGTATCAATGTAAGACTGTCGAGATAATCCGAGCATCCTTTTCTAGCGATCCATTATAACCTTGATCTATATACTATACCTCCTACTTCATCCCAGTATCATTTTCTAGTGATCCATTCATCTGAAACTGTTTGGATAACCATTACTTTACTTCTGATAATAACTCCATATTGTTGCCAATTAGAATGATATTATCTACACAAAATGCAAGATAAACCAATTCACTGATGACAAGAGATGCTTATCTCCATTCCTCACGTAACCTTCAGGCTGCTGCACATGGATGTCCATACCTTCTCCAAGGTAACCGCTTTAGGAAAATAATTTTAACATCCATTTACCAAACCTTGATGGTTTAAGTGAGCTGCTATGGGTAGTATGGTCTGAATTTCTTGATCATGGCAATCGACGAAAAAAAGTTTATCATTATCTATACCCACTCACTGAGAATAAATAACCTTTCGCCACCAGCCCAGCTTTGGAAGTTACAACTTTGCTCATTCGGGCCTTACTTTCTCTTGTATACTCACTTGCAACACTACAAGAAAACACGCGTTTAACGACCGAAATTAACGACCGAAAATTTCGGTCGTTAATTTTGTGGCCTTAACGGCCGATTTACGACCGAGTTTATTTTTTATTTATTTTTATTTTTTAACGACCGAAAATTCGGTCGCTAATTATTTTTTTAATATTTTAATATTTAATTTTTTTTAACGACCGAATTTTCGGTCGTAAAAATTATTTTTTTATATTTTAATTATTTTTTTAATTTTAACGACCGAAAATTCAGTCGTTAATATGTATTTTTTTTATTTTTTTATTAAAAAATTATTTTTTTTAAAAAAATATAATTTTTAAAAAAAAAAATAATTTTTTTAACGACCGAATTATTCGGTCGTTAATATTATTTTTTAATTATTTTTTTTAAAGACCGAATTTTTCGGTCGTTAAAATTATTTTTATTTATTTTTTATTTTTTTATATTTTTTATTTTTATTTTTATTTTTTTATTTTTTTATTTTATTTATTAACGACCGAATAATCGGTCGTTAATTTTATTTTTTCAATTTTAAAAATTTTAAATTTCGTTTTTATTTTTATTTATTTTTATTTTTATTTTTTGATTATATATAAATATATATATAAATATTTAATTATTTTTTATTAATTTTCTATTTAATTATTTTTTTCAAATTATAGAGAATATTTTGAAAATGATTGTTATTTTCATAATATTATTCTATAAAAATAGATAATAATGATTATTAATAAAAATGTGATATTATTTGCAAATAATAATAAATTATTAGATTTATTATAATAAATTATTAGACTTATTATAATAAATTATTAGACTTATTAGATTTTCTAAATTATTAGATTCATTATTTTCAAAATATGGCTTCATTATTTTATTTATTAACGATCGAAATTTCGGTCGTTAGAGCCGGATTTTCTTGTAGTGCAACCTATGGCTTTACTGTCTTTTGGTAGCAAGATTTTTTAGTATACGTTTATATTATTAATCGGTTACATTACTGAATTCATTGAGGCATGCCAATGTTTATCTATGTTTTTCTAAAATTTTATGTGTATGCATGACGATGAAATGCTATATATTGCTTAGTTTTGTTGGCATTTTTAAGTTTGTTGTGGCTTGTTATCAGGTGTTGGGAACCTTGTGGAATATCCTAACCCTTGTTTTGATGATACCAAAATTCATAGGACTTAATTGTAATAGACTAGAATTACTTTGAACTCAAGCGTTAGAGTTCGTTTCTAGTTTAGCTTGCGGTGTCGAAGACTGAAGACTGCAGATACCAACTGAAGTATCAGTTGAAGACTGATTACTTAATGCGCGCAATAGACTGATACTAAAGTCAAGTATCAGTTGAATATTCCTCATCGGACTGATCTTCCAACGTTCAGAGGAAGCCACGTACTCACAAAGTACAGCCGCATTAAATGCAGAGATCTCAGGATCTTATCTCTGCAGAGATCATTCCTATCTGGTGGTTACTTTTCAGAGACGTCACATCTCATGTCCATCAAAGAGAGCCGTTTCCACCCAGACAAGGAACCTCGAAGATTGAAGCCTCAGCCCAAATTCGAATTGCTCTCCAACGAAAGAAATCTTGAGGACGATCTACGCCAACGGATCTATTCAAGAGTTCTACTACAAATAGCGCTCGAGGATCACTTCAACCTTCACCGATTCAACGACATAAGCTGAAGCTCTGCCGAAATTGCTACTCAGCCTAAAGCTTAATCTCCCCAAAGCTTGAATCGAAGAAGAGAATTCCAAAGTCAAAATCAGTCACTGCTGATTACACACATTCTCTTAGACCTTAGGCAAACCTCTGTTTACCTAGAAGCCAAAGGTCAAACTTGCTTCAAAGAACTTGTTCTTTGTAGTAAAGTTGGCACTCGTTCAAACCTCCCCCCATAAGAGTGTTTGAGTGTTTCAGAGTTCAGGAAGGTACTCTGACTCTGAGTGAGAAGTCTTAGCACGGGTTGTGTTGAGTAGAGAAATTCGACGCGAGTGAAGCGTGGGTCCTGAAGAAGGGTTTTCTTCAGTTGTACGGTTGTGTGCACCCGGCAAGCACACGGTTTGGTTTGCAGTGCACCTGTTAAGCACTTGCGGAGTGGATTGTTGGTCTGATCAACCAACCGTGGATGTAGGAAAGGGTTTTTCCGAACCACGTAAAAGTCTCTGTGTTGTTTACAGTTTTCAGTTTTACATTCTTACTTGTGTTATTTCAATTGATAAACTGAACACTGATTAACTGCAAAGAGAAACCTAATAACCAACAACGTGCTCCACCGAGGCTATTGCGAAACTAAGTTTAATTTCCGCTGCGTATGATATCAGTCTGACTTATCTATCTTTTGATAGTCAGGAAGAGTGTTATCATCTCTGTCTTAGCAAACACGACTGAAGCCCTTACGTGCATCAGTTAAGTTTCAACAGCTTAGCTGATAACTCTTTACAGAAGAGCTTTCAGTATCAGTCGTCAACCCTGTTTGGTCAAAACTGATTTCTGTAAAACAGGCGTCTGCGTTTGCATGCAAAATTTCGTTTTGATCTCTGATTGAGGATTTGCTAAAAATAGCCCATAGGTGTATTCCCCCCCCCCATACACCTATTCGAGACCCTCTGGATCTAACATCAGGATTGTAGTGAAAGAGGACATATGTATTTAAACTGGGAAGAGGATGAGAATTGATAAGTGAAGAACGAGGACCCGGAGCATGGTGCCCGCAGCACTGCTGCGCTCGCCCATCCCATGCGCCCGCACTCACTACCCCCCGTAGCAGCACCATTGCGGCCTCCCTTCGCCTGCGGCTGCAATCGATGGTTCTTTTATTGCAGTTACTTGGTTTTTAATTAAAAGAGACGAGACAGGGAAAAATAAGGTAGTTGGTGTTTGGAGAATAGGATAGTCAAAGGAGTCAGTTCTACAGTTTATCTTTAGTTTGACTTAAGATTTTCTGGTGTTATTGAACTTAAAGAAGACTTTGTTAGAAACAACCAGGAATCGTATTATCGTCTTCCATAATTCCAAGTAGATATTTTAAACAATTTCCTTATATTCACTACCACAAACTGAATCTAAAGATTCTTTCAAGAACATAAATTGATCGGGTTGTCCATAATTGAATAATTCGAAAATGACATCAAATCGAATTTAATATTCAAAATCGAATCAAATATCTAATATCTAATATTTTCACGAATACAAATAGAGTATGATGATATTTCCTTCGATTTGATTATAACTCTACTTACAAGTAGTCTCAGTCTCTCATTTAGCTTTGAAATTTTCATGGTTCCAAAGAGTTAGGTAACATGAGTTTACATTTTTGCATTTGGTGGAGTATATGGAGTAAGTTTCCTTCCTAAATATTCGCTTTGGAAGAACAAACTAACAACCTTGCCTAATTTTCGTCATTTTGACACAAGAAAGACGATTTTTGTTTAATCTTTCATAATATGAAACATTGGAGAGTAAAATATGGTCTGAATTTAAACATTCTGACTCACTTCGTTTACAACTATAATCACAATAATATACTCCTATCTTTTTTAAATTCAGAAATTAATATATGCTCAACATCTATAAAGATAACATGATACAAAGACAAGAAAAGGAAGAACAAATAAGTATAAAAGGAAAAATAGGTAGCTTTGAATTCAATTTCTTCCGAGATTAAGCACAATGCAGTAATTATGAAGTATCGAAAACATCTTAATATTCTGGCAAATAGAAAATCAATATTGAAAATGGAGTAAAATTCGGGGTATCTGTTGATAACTTGCAAAACAAGTATGTCTACTTGATCTTCTTCTTGGGCCTCAACTGCAAAACAAAATACTTCAGCCGAATCTATCTCTCGTCCATATTTAACAATGAGAATATTGAATCAAGCAATCACCTGGTTACTATGCCCACATTTCTTCTTTCTACAGTTAACAGCACGGGGATGCAGACGAGCATAACATCTGAAAAAGTCACCACATATATCGTAACCAAGTTTTCAGACCAAAACATGCCAGTGTCAAATGAACTTGAGAAGTGACAAGTATATACTCCCTCCATCCCCTAAACATCATCCTAAGGAAGGGTGACACGTGTTTTAATAAAAGTTAGTCGTGTATTTGATAAGTGGATAATGAATCCCACAAAAAGTGAAGATTGTAAGAGTAATAGTGAGTGTAATTATTTCCGAAAGTAGGTTAGGAAGATGATTTGGGGACGGACTAAAATGGAAAAAGAAGATCTTTGAGATACGGAGGGAATATAATACAAGGCATGTGAGAAACATCACCAGCAATAAATCTGATGCATCACTTATTAGTTTCAAAGTTGCAAGTCCCAAACCCTCCCGAATGCAATTTAACACAAAATACCTAAGTGCTGTGAATTGATGACAGAAATTTCTACTTACAGAATCAAATTAACAGAACGGATACTTTTATCCCACTCACTTCATTCATGTAACTACAACAAACATGGCGACTCACATATGAAGCTCAAAAGTTCTAAGCTAAAATTAAACAAGATATCCAAAACAAGTGTGGACTGTCGTTAATTGTAGAGGTTTCATATTCTTATAAGAAAAACTATACTTTTGACCTCGTACTAGGCAATATTTTCATTTCTACAAATAACGCGTGTTTTTCAGAGTAGACCACAAAAATGTATACTGATCGCTTTTCCAACTTCTTCATGGCAACAAAAGCTTGTATCATATCATAATTCCTAAGCAAATTTACATATCACAATCCATGATAAAGTTCCATTAATTAAGATCATAAATATGAACTTTTGCAGACCTAATATATATAGCTACATGCATGGGTCAGGTCACCAGTTTAAAAAATCTACTCCAGAAGCAACATAAATCGACAGAAAGAAGGCCTGCGCCATTTTAGACAAGGGAAGTTTGATAATCCATACAAGTAAAAAATAAAATTGATAAATAATTCGGTGACATTGGGTTTCAGCAGACCATACTCCAATATAGAATTTTATGACCTACAAGCACAGAACAAAATGGACTTCATAGATATGCGCCTCTCAAACATAAGAATTTTTTCGGAGCAACAATATCTCTAAATATAATGTTTTTGCTGATCAATATGCTCAATTTTCAAATAAATAGACGCCAAGAAAACACAAATGATGAAATAATTGGCTTACTTGCGGCAGATCATCTTGTCCTGGTTGTATTTCCTAGCCAAAGCCATCAAGGAAGGCTCAATAATTCCTCCACGAAGCCTCAAAACCAAATGCAACGTCGACTCTAGACAAATAACAATATCTCAATGAACAACGTATAACTCAATGGTTACACTTCAAACAGCTCAAAACGATTTATTACCTTTCTGAATATTGTAATCGGCGAGCGTCCGGCCATCTTCCAGCTGCTTGCCAGCAAAAATCAGACGCTGCTGATCCGGCGGAATTCCTAACAATTAACCAAAATCACATAACATTCATAATAAATACTATAATTTCTTTCTAAAGAAATATTTAGGAGAGCAGTTTCCGCACCTTCTTTGTCTTGGATTTTGGCCTTGACATTGTCGATGGTGTCGCTCGATTCGACCTCGAGCGTAATAGTTTTCCCGGTCAGGGTTTTCACGAAGATTTGCATTTCCTCCCAATTCTGCAGTCGCCGGATAACCAATTTGGCTGTTTGCTTTTAGTATGTAGCTTCAGTAATTAGGGTTTTTGAAATTGGGTTGGGCTTTAGGAAGAAGGGCTTTCGTTATATGCTAGGCTTCGCGCACAGAAACTGAATATATTTGGGCCTTTTTTGGGGCCATTAACAAGGTACACGGTACATGTTTTATCGGGCAAATTACCGCTTTTTATAATAGGGAGATTCTATTTATAGTCCTTTTTTTACTCATCATAGCCTCCTATTTAATAAATAATACTCTCATTCGTCCACAATTTAAAGCCCTACTTATTCTTAAATTTTTGTCCATAAATTAAAACCTTATTCTGCTTTTTGTACCTTTTTACTCTCCTTCTTTTCCTATATTTACTATCCATTGCCATTAATGGACTCACCTTAAAACACATTTATCACTTTTATATTATATATTTACTACACTTTATCACTAGTGGACCCACTCACAACACTTTTATCATTTTAGTCAACTACTTTATCACTTTAGTCAATTACCCTTATATTTCATCCACATCACATTTTTAAGCTTTCTTAGTCTCCGTGCCCACACCAAAGTGGGGCTTTAAATTGTGGACGGAGGGAGTAAAAAAATATTTATAAATGTACTATTTTACCCTATAATTTTAAATAAAAATAACGTATTTATACATAGTCTTCGGGGAAAAAAAAAAAAACAAGCACAGCTCCATTAATTTGTCGTCATTGTTTCTGCGGCAGGTGGTAATCCTAAGAGTGACGTTGCACTACAGATTGGAAACCAACGCCGTCGCCGTTTCTAGAATCTCCGCCCTTTTTGCTCTTGGCCCGCCTAAAAACGGAGAAAAACGACGCCAACGCTTCTGGGATTGGAGCGGAGGAAGAAAGGGATGGCGAGGAAGCGGGCAAAGGAGGGCTCAGCAACAGTGTAAGAGGAAGAGGAAGAGAGCGCGGCGGAGGCGTTGCAAGGGCAGGGGCTTTTCTTACGCTCTTCGTTGACAAAGCGTCGTCGAGGGAGACACCGTGGTAGAGTCGAGGATCTTCTCACACTTGGCGAAGCGGATGGAGAGGCGGGGCTCCTTGTAGCGCTTGCTGATCTTCAGCCGCTGGATGTCGGGTCGGACGTGGCTGTACAGGTACATCTCGGTGGCCGAGTAGATTTCGTTGGTGGACATGTCGTCGCGCTCCTCGATCACTACCGTCGCCTGGGTCAGCCGGGGGAAGAAGTAGCGTCGAAGGAGGTCCAGGAGGAAGTGTTGGGCCTGCCCGTGGAGGAGCTGGTTCAGCATCGTCTGGATCAGCATGATGAAGGCGGAGATGGAGGCGTTCATGGTGAAGATCGAAGACGCCGCCAGCATGCTCGACATTGACATGGCCATGGCTGGCCCTTTTACTTGTTTTATTTTGATATGTTGAGAGGGGAAGGGTTATGTAATCTGTTGAAAAAGGGATTATGGTCACGTCAGAAACTAAAAAGGAATTGGGGCTAAGGGTTAAATTAAGTCTTTGTATTAATATTTTTAATATTTTATTAAGCAAAACGCAAGAGTAAAATGGGGGTTATAAATAGAATTACCCTTTATAATAATAATGCTTGAGCATTTTTTCCAAAATGTTTCAATCTAAGGTTAATTACAAGACAATATTTATCATTGTATTTTTTTGGTCCTACAAGAAATGTCGACAACTAAAAATTAACGTGTTCCGACAAACAGCAACATTGTCAATACGCGTGGATTATTCTAGATGAAATGTCCATTCTATTAGAAATTATGAAAAAAAAAATCCACGTATGCTGCCAACACTACAGAACTCTTCCAAAAGCCCCTCTAATGTGGAAGGGGGAAGGGTTTTGAAGCAACATGTTAGATGCAAGTGGGGGAGACGAAAAAGGCGGTGACGATCTTTGTTGTTGTGGATTCATCACAAAGAATTGCATGATTGTAGTTGAATCAGCATTAATACTCGGGATCTCATGATGATTATAAAATCAAGTTTCATTAACTACGTTGTTGTTCTTCGAATTCCTGAAACCACCTTTCGTTGCCACGCCATGGTGGTGCAAGAACCATTCTACCACCACGACTCCAGTAATTTTGTAGCCGTGGTGCCAAATGAGAATTTTTCTTCCATACCGACTAATGGCGTCGCCCCTACACCACGAGCCTTTTGTTTATTGCTTCAGATTTGCTATTGCTATTTTGATCTATTGAATCTATTCGAGAAACTGAAAATATTTTGATGAAAATCTTGTGACATGGAATGGAGCACGACCGCGCTATTCCCATATCACTTTTTTCTTTGTCTTGATTCTTGTCATCAGAGTGAAAATTGAAGCACTAAAGAAATCGATCATATATGAATTTTGAAGATAGGGAAGAAAACGGAAATCATGAAAGGCAAGAAAGAAAAAGGAAGGGGCATGTAAAAGAGAAAGGAATAGAAGCCATAGATCTAGGTCATGCTCTGCCTCGCCGCGGCGGTAGAGGCTACACCAAAGCCTGAAGCAGCGAAGCTGAGGAGGCTGCAGCAAATCGAAGAGCGTATGCATTATTAGGGAACGACGGGCGAGGGCTCTTATGGTTTGGGGAGGTCATGAAGGGGGATGACTATGTGGAATTTTTATTTAAAAAAAAACCCATCAGACTCGCCATATCATTTTAAATAGTCTACATATATAATACGAAATCTAATACTAAGATACAATTTCATTATTTTTTTGTATATATACCACAATTCAACTGAGCTGGTCTTGGGTACAATCGGTTGTACCGTATAACTGGGTTGCACCTTGACCCGCATCCTGACTCGTACCTGATTCGAACTCACATCCTTATCCGAACCGTGTAAATGACATTATTCGGTTATACAAACGACACTGCATATAAATGACACTATAACATTGTAAATGACATTGTGTATAATTGACTCTATTCGGCTATACAAATGACACTATAACATTTTAAAATATCATAGTGTCATTTGTATAACCGAATAGTGTCATTTACAATATTATCATTTATACGCAGTGTCATTTGTATAATCGAATCATTTGTATAATTGAATATTTTCAATTATAGACCGTGTCATTTGTATAACAGAATAGTGACATTTACACGATTTGGGTCAGAATACGGGTTCGGGTCAGGATACGGGTCAGAGTGCAATCCAATTGTACGGTACAATCGGTTATACCCAATTATACGGTACAACTGGTTATACCCAAGTTATTGTGTTCAACTATTGTAGATGCGCACATGATAACTTTTAAAACCGTTTAGTTTGATATATGTTTGGCCAACAAATTTGATAATGCCTTGATAAATAAATTTCTCGCATTAATACCTTTTCGATCTTTTGCAAGAGTTGGGATACAAATCAACAAATAGATGAAAATGAAGAGCTAAAAATGAGGACGGTCAAGTGGAAGCTTCGGTCCACTTTGGTTCGTTGGATCCCTCCAGAGTCTTCTTGGGTGAAGCTGAATACTGATGGTTCCTTCGATTCACACAAACAGCGAGGTGCTGGTGGATGAGTGGTTTGTGATCATACTGGAGCTCTCATTGTTGCCTTCTGCACCCCCTGCGATGCTACTTCCAGTTTTGATGCTGAGTTAGCTGCCCTGCTCGAGGGTATTAGGTTGGCTATCACCTTCTCTACTCATATCTGGGTTGAGATGTATGTGGCGGCGATCGTACGTGTTGCTCATGTTAGCTGGGCGTCACGGTCATGCTAGTATTCGTCATACTGTTGTGTGGATCCGTATGCTTACTCAGCTTCAGCGAGTCCATTTCACTCACATCCACCACGAGGGAAACCAGCCTGCTGATTTTATAGCGAAGAGAGGGCATCAGGTTCAGACGTTGACTACTTTTGATTACACTTCTGCTCCCCGACAATTTCTTGCTCTAGTTCGGATGGATTAGTTTGGTTATCTTAACTTTAGATTCAGTTTTTATGTTGATAGTTAGTTTCAGGGCCGACCCTTGTGTGTATCAAGTGGGGCAATGGCCTAGGGCCTCAAATTTTTAGGGACCCCAAAATGTAGATCCAATACTAATGTTATACCTTAATTAAAAAAAAAAATCTTCACAACCTATAGTTATCGATCAATAGCAAGATAAAAAAAAGTTATATTCCAAATTCCTAACCCTAAATGGTAACAGAACATAGAACGATTCTCTATTGCATAAAATTATATTTCTAATCATAAGATGCTAATTTTATTGGATGAGAAACGTTGCATAAATGTTGTGTTAACTTTAAGATGCCTTGAAACATAATGATAAATTTGACATTGATGCTCAAGATTTATTTTCTGAATTACAAGTGTTACAAATATGTTACCACAAATGAAGTTCAAAGTTCTTGAGTTTGTTAAACTTTCATATTGTTTTTCTAATGTTTCTATTGCATATAGGATATTGTTGACTATATCGATTATTGTAGCTTCAGCTGAAATAAGTTTTTCAAAGTTAAAATTAATAAAATCATACTCCCTCTGTCCCGCAAACTTTGAGCAATATTTCTTTTTTAGTTGTCCCGCGAAGCTTCAGCATTTTCCTTATATGAAAAGTTTTTCTCTTTATTCACCTTTTCACTTTTTGACCTACTACACTTAACACACAAAATACTGACTCTTTAAAGCTCATGCCGAAATGAAACTGCTCAAGCTTCACGGGACGTAGGGGGTATTTAACTAGGGCCCCTTTTTTTGTTTTCGCCTAGGGCCTCTGAAATGTTAGGACCGGGCCTGGTTAGTTTGCTTTGGTCTATTTCCTGTTTATTTTCGTTTCCTTTGTTTTCTGGATGTAGTCACTTTTGGGTTACGTCTCTTTATGTTTTTGTCTGGTCTATTTTCTGTTTCTCCTTGTTGTTTTTGCTGAGCGTTGTCACTTTTGGACAACGTCTTGTATGGAATTTACCTAACATCTCACCTCTTCGGGTGTTGGTTTAAAAATGTAAAATAAAATAAAATAAATGAGGACGGTCAACGGCGAATAATAATCATTTTCAAAAGTCGTTATCAATCTACAAAACGATAATCCATTAACGAGAGTAATGGAGAAGAAGATAAGGGATTTTTTTATTTTTTTAAATGATTTTAAATTGATGCCCGACCAAGATACATGTTGTAACTGATTTTAAGATTTGTTGCGAGTTTTATTGCATGACAAGGCATAATTGTCTGGCCCCTAGTGCAAAAGTGGCATTCTTGCAAATTGACTTGTTCCAAATAATCAACTTCACCTCACTATTTTATAGTCATTTATAATCCACTTGGACTTGCAACTAAACTACGTATTTTAATTGTAAACATCAACTTAATAATTTAATTGATTGGGATTTTGATTTATTTAGTTAGAAGATACCATTGCCGATTACCTACCCACAAGACAAAACGTTGGCACCAACTTTCCACTCATTATGGCTTATATATATATAAGTTTACTTCACCTGAAAAAAATAAAATTTTATTTTCTTTAAATTTACTTTCATCATAGATTTTAATGATAACTGAAAATGGTTCTCCGTTCTTAATTATTTTATTTAGTGATTCTTACTTGGACTTCTCTTTATATATATATGCATTTAATTTTTATTTTTTATTTTTTATTTTTTTTATTTTTTTGAGATACATGGCTTAATTATAATATTATTAGGTGGGGTGTCGTATACCTAATGATATGTGTCAATGAGGGTAAATCATTACAGATCGTTTCCGTTTTCCACTTGATCAACAAAACATCAATTCTCTTGATCACTGCTATACATATGTTCAGGATTTTTCTGTTTCAATATATATTAGTATGTTCATTCGTGACATATACAATGAGCATTGAAAATAAATAATTATTTTAAATAAATAAATATAAATATTAAATATAATTAAAATATATGAAAATGTAAAATATATTTTAAAAATAAAATAAAATCATCAATATTATTTAATCAATAAAATTTCAAATTTCAGAACACAAACTTTTCAACTTTATATAAAGTGCAATGATATTATAGTTTTAATATATATAACTAATTATTCACCTACAAAGTTATATTAAAATTAATATAAAAAAATTATTTTTATTAAAAAAGAGTTAAAGTCAACTAATATATTTTCCTTCAACTTTGTGACATCCTAAACTATTTTAATTAAAAAAAATGTGTAAAACACGAAACATGTAATGTCTACATATTTTCACGTTAAAACACAAAAATAAAATAAATTATTATACAGAAAAAATAAATAAAACTAATATGGTAAAAAAAACAAACATGTCAATAAGAAGTGAGGATATTTCAAAAAAAAAAAAAAACTCAACGAGAGTATAGAGGAAAGAGAAAAAAAATATTTTAAATATTTAAATTACCATAACTTATTAATTCTAAATTTATTTTGTATGATTTGTAAGAATAAAAAAGTTATAGAATGAATCAATATAAATTATTTCTCCGTAATTGCACTAAAAATTATTACTATAATTAAAAAAATATGTAAGTAAATTCATAAAAATTGATATGAAAATAAAAAAATAATAATATAAAAATCTAAACAAAAAATTATAGTACGTTCAACATTAAGGAGAGAGGAAAGAGGATAGAAGAAAAAGTTTATTCTGAAACTTTTAAATAGTCATAACTTATTTGTTCTAAATTTAATTTTCATTATTTCTATAGCAAATTAAAGATTTTGTCGTAACCTTTAATTGACGATGTATATTGAATATTTGTTCATAAATCACATTTCACGATTTTTAAGAAGTAAATGGTAAAACAATAATATTATTTTAGGTGGTGATCTTTTTATATGTTATATATTTATATTGCATATATTTTTTAGGGTTAATAGCAAAAAAATACACGAACTATCACCAAATTTGTAAATTGCACATGACCTTAAAAAATAGCTTCAGAATACATCACCTTTTAATTTTGTTGTAATTTGCACATGCGTTGACCATCACCTTAAGTGTAGTTGACGTGGCAGCCGAAAATTGCAGACTTGGACTAACTGGCGGACATGTAAAACGACATCGTTTTGTCAAGCTTTTTAAATTAAAAAAAATAAAAAAATTCAAAAAAAAGGGGAAACCGTGCTATCAGTCCAGAGAGTGAGAGATCGGCGCGACACCCGGCGACCCCACTACCGCTGCACAAATCAGCAGCGGCCGTCGGCGACACCCGGCTGCCGCAGCCTACCTCGCCATAATTTCAAACCGCCGCCCACCTTGCCATAATTTCAAGAAATTCAATTCCATTCTCTCAAAATATCATCACCAATTCAGCCATAATTTCCCAATTATATGCAGGTCTATAGTAGCGATCCAAATTTGAAGAATTGTGGTAAAATCTAAGAAGCAAAATGCATGGAAAAGACACAGACTTTAGCGAGTGCAAAACTTGGAGGAGGTGTGGTTTCCAGTTACCAGTAATACGATTGACATTTGGAACCCTAACCAGGCCCTTCTCGGAACCCTTTTCGCCGCCGGCAGCAACCAATTCGAACCCATCTTGAGCTGAATTTGCAGCTTAATTCATGGTTGAGATTGAATTTACATGGTAATAAATGAAGCAGCGGACGCGACTTCCCCAGTTCGTCATTTTCATCTCACAAAAAACAACTGCCACTGGCGCCGCCGTCGTACGCCTCGGCTCTCCACCCACCCGCGACCACACAGTGCGGCACCCGAGCCCGTGGTCCACCCAACGACGATAAGAACCACCGCCACCTTTGAACCTCAGATCCCCAAATTCGAACCGAACAACCATTGCTCCCACCACTGCTTCGACCCTTCTAACAGCGATGCCAGATTTCGAACGGCGTCGAGACGACGAAATGGTGGCGGCGACTTCGCCGGAGCAGATGATGACGTGAACAGGGGAAAAGAGGAAGAGAGAGAGACCGATGAGAGGGAGTGAGAGAGAGATACTGAAGTTGACCATAAGAATAGAGATAATAACGTCCAACACGACGTCGTTTTGGACGCGTGTATTGACAACGTGTAAAAAATGCCACGTAATATGCCATGTAATGTCCATGTAATCACCGATCAAACTTATTTCTCGCCGGAAATTTCACCGTGTGCAAATTACATCAAAATTAAAATGTGATGTATTCTGAGGCTATTTTTGAAGGTCATGTGCAATTTGTAAATTTGGTGATAGTTCGTGTATGTTTTGACTATTAACCCTATTTTTTATGTTGAAAAATATTCAATATATATCTTTAATTTAATACAAAAATAATCAAAAAATAATTTGAAATGAATAATATATGTATTTAAAGTTTCAAAAATATGTTTCTACCTGCATTATCTCTACTTTTTTTTTATCTCTTATCTTTCATCTCTCATATTTTGGCACATTATCTTTGTCCCTTCTTTCTTCTCTCTTCTTACATTCCAAAAGACTACCCTTAATTAGTATCTATAATAGCAAAATTGTTATCAATTTGACGGAAATTAAATTTTGGAAAAATTATGTTTTCATATATTATATAGATATAGAACATCAACTAAGGGAGTATATTGTGTACTGAAATATTAAATTTAATGAGTACCGTATAATAATAGTTAAATTATATATAAAAAAAGTTGAACATATTTCATTTTTAATATATATAAATGTCAATATAAGGGAGTGGATCATGTAGATCAATCCCCTTATCATAGTATATATATCCCAAATATGGACCACGTAATGTGTATATGTGGCGCGCTAAGAGTGTGACATGTGGCAAATGTCTTCTAAGGGCTTTCAAGACAAAATACACGTAGGGGTAAAATAGAAATAAATTTTTGATTCTTTTTTTGTCGAAACTTCATTTTTTTTCTCTTACAGCCATCGTCAAAATTATGCATATAATGAAACACAAATATGCATAACGTTGGATAGAAATATGCATAGGAAAATATCAAAATACGACTCCTTTGGTGTCTCTCGATGCTGCTCGTCGCCGCCATAATTATGTATATAGTTGAACACAAATATGCATAATGTTGGATAAAAATATGCATGAGAATATATGACCCGTCACGTGGCTCTCGTCTCTGGTCACCTGACGAGTTGCATAGTGTTATACATATTTGTGTGTAACGTTATACATATATGTGTTTATGTATATGCATTTTTGTGTTCAATTATATGCATAGAACTATGCGACACCGTCAGGTGGCTCTCGTCGCTGGTTACTTAACGGGTCATATATTCTGATGCATATTTCTATCAAACGTTATGCATATTTGTGTTCAATTATATGCATAATTTTGACGATGGCCGTGAAAAAAAAATGAATATTCGATAAAATAATAATAATAATAATTAAAACAAATTAATTTTTTTATTTCTGAAAATTGTATTCCTATTTTACCCCTATTTGCATTTTGCATTGGAAGACTTTGGAAGACATCTGTCACGTGTCACGCTCTTAGTGAGCCACATAATCAAATGGTGTGGTCCAAATTTGGACTTATATACTATGAGAAGAGTTGTACTATATGATCACATCTCGTCAATCTAAAATTTAGTTCAATTTAAAAAAGATAATGGGAAATATGTTTATATAAATAAATAAATAATTCATCGACACACATAACTACAAAAAAAAAAAAAAGCCAAATAAGAAATTCCATTCTTTAGATATATAACTAAATATCTATGAATTTATATTCAAATTAATCTAAATTTTACTTTTCCAAATTTAATTTTAAAATTACAGCGTTCTAAAATGAATAAATATAATCTCACTTAAATTAAATATTATTATAATTAAAATGTATATAAACAAAAACACACAAATTGATATCTAATAAAAATATAGACAATGATATAAAATTAATACTCCCTCCGTCCATGAAAGAACTTCGTATTTTTCTTTTATGGAACGTACACAAAAGAACTTTCTACCTATTTTTGGACATACCCCCATTACTTACTTTTTACTTTTTCATCACTTTCAATACTAATTACAATATCTTTTCTCCACTTCTTAACAATTTTTTCTCCACTCTTAATATATTAAATAACTTCTTTTTTTTAATTTGTATCACTCATTTTAAAAAGTTCTTTCATGGACGGAGGGAGTATAAGTTAAAATCTTTTTCTTTTTTCCTTCTAGAGTTCTAGATCTACTGGGATCTTTTCTTATATACAAATTCTCGATTAAACCTTGCTCTCAAGTATTTAGGCTGTACACATTTTTATGTTTATTTTGAAAATTCATGTTGTAACATAAGTTACAAGTCAAAAGGACAAGCAAACATCAAACATGTGATGATGGGAAGAAAAAGATGTTTTAGCCTTAATTTAATGAGTAGCTTTCTGAAGCAGCTTGTGCAGCTCGAACCAAATCTCTTTACGACACAGAGAATATGAAGTCATAGATATACTTTTCATATTTTTTTCTTCTTGAGATTATCCTGATTCTCTAGAGATTATGCATGCATGCTCTCATTATTCTAATTAATTGTAGGCCTTATAAGTGCATGTAGAGTCATTTCTAAGTTACATATGGATTATTATATATGTAGACTCTATTTCTAGGCATATATATCAGATAGGTGTATGAACTCTTCTACATAACTTTAATGGTGTTCGTTTTCTAACCCTCTAAATGAAGAGATAACAAAAAATTATACCTTTAAATGGTTGTTTTTTTATCCATATCTTTTACAAACATCATTTTTCCTTCCTTATTTTCACTTTAAGGAGGGATAATATTATCACATCAAAATGGAGGGATAATAATATTCCTCCTTGAAGTGAAAAATAAGGAAGAAAAAATGGTGTTTGTGTGAAATGTGGGATAAGAAAGCAAACATTTAAAGACATAAGTTTTTATTATCCCTCCATTTAAAGGGATAAAAAACAAACACACCCTAAATATAAACAGAATATATGACATGATCTGATACAATATAAGTAAATTTATTATGTTGATATATATGTAGCATTGGCTTTTGAGACACCAACCCATATATTCTTAGCTAACTAGCCCGGGCACACACGGCGCATTATATATATATATATATATATATATATATATATATATATAGGGGGCCGCTCCAATGAGACCCCCTAATTTTAGTGAGATCTAGGGCACGATCTGGTGCGTTTATTTTATCAATCCTATGGCTGATATTGTATCTGAAGGGTATTTTTTTTTCGCAGGGTTCGAATCCTGGAGGGAGCAGAATATTTTAAATTTTGTTATTCATCAGTATATACTGCATTGTTCATCAGTATATACGGCCATGTTCATCAGTATATATGTCTTATTCATTACGAATTTTTCAAATTTTATTTTTCATCAGTATATACATCTTGTTCATTAGATATACGTTTTGTTCATTAGTATTATATGTCTTATTCATTGTACTCATGTTACACGAAAAATAGGGGGTCTCACTGGAGCGCGCCCCTATATATATATATATATATATATATATATATATATATAAGATTAGGTTTTGAAAGTACTATGTCCTTAAATAGTACTTTCTCCCTTCATCCCTCAAAAGTTTGCCCCAAAGAGAGCGGCACGAATTTTAATAAAAATTGATAAAAGTTGTTTGATAGTGGGGTCATGTACAAAAATAATGTTTAAAGAGTTGTAATCATAAATTTAATGGTAGGCCATGTACAAAAATAAAAAGTAAGGAGATTAGGGCTGACTTTTGGGGGACATCAAAAATAGGAAACTGGAGCAAACTTTTTGGGGACGGAAGGAGTATGTAGTATTTAATTTACAATAAATTGGTTATGAGTCGACCAATGTTTAACCAATTTTTGAGTAAAAAAAATATTTAATTTAATAGAATTAAATGACACATGATTCAGGACACAAGTTTATCTAAGATCGTGGACTCAAAAGAATCGCATGACAGATACGCAAATACTTAATTTTTAGGGTTGTTCTTAAGTACACGGTTTTGTACATGGTGGACACGATTATAAAATATTAAGATTTGAAGTATTTTAAAGATAATTTAATGCTTATTGAACAATTAATTATGTTTTCGATCGGACCATTTGATAGGTGAATAACACATTAAATCGAGGATAATGTTGGTAATAATGTTAACTGCGAACTGTGCACGGTATCCGTACACGGTTGTACACGATTTGTTTTTAAGTACACAATTTGATTTTTTTAATTATGCTTAATTTGTACTGTATTTTATGCTATACATATGACATTTTGGATGTATAAGACTTTTTTTAGTGATATAGTCATATTTTGTAAAGCAAAGAGACATTATACAGCATAACACAATCTAGTTTTCTACTGTACATTACACAATACAGTCCATGGCTGTCGTCCACGGTATACGTACACGGTTATACATGATTCTATTTCCGTACACTGTTTGATGTTACGGTGGTAATTGGGAGATAGTCGAGTATATTGGTGGCGACGAGGTGGTTATATGCATGACTGTGCAACATCTTTGTCAGGCTACTCTAATGCGACAAATTACTGAACAAATAGATGATATTGTTGACTATGATTATACGGTGTTTTACACATCCAAAACTGATGAAAGAGAAGAGAGAAAGATAAAGGTTGCGTTAAATGATTATGCTGATTTGGGTGGATTGCTTGAGGAACCAAAAATGCATGTCCTATGGGAGTCGTGTAATAAGATTTTAGTAAATTAAGCTATTTTGTGTTAGATGATTATATATGATCAAATTGTGTTTGTGATTTATTTTAGATGTTTGTTTGTTGGTGAAATAGTGTTATTGTTTTATATTAGATGTCACTATGTTGGAGAAAGTGTGTTTACATGGGTTCTTTGTACAGACCGTGCACTCATGTAGGAACCGTGCACGGTATCCGTGCACATACTGTGTAACCATACAAGAAATAGCTAACCATGTACCCTACATTATGACCGTGTGCCATAACCGTGACTTGTAAGGGATTGTCCATTGTTTTGTTGATTTCACAATTTTCATCATGTTGGGAACTTAATGAAATATCCTAATCCTAGTTTTGATGATACCAAAATCAATAGGTTTCAATTGTAATAAACTAGAACTTTTCGAACTCATGTTCTTTCTCTAGTTTAGTTGCTGAAGACTGAAGACTGGAGAACGAAGGACTGAAGATTGAAGACTGAAGATGCCGACTGAAGTAACGAGTAAGGCAAAGTTAAACATTGATATTTAACCTATCAATCGAATGATCAGTTTCGACTGATTACTTAATGTGTGCCACGTGGATTCAGCGGACTGATACTAAAGTCAAGTATCAGTTAAATATTCTTCTTTGGATAGAACCTCCAACGTTCAAAGGAAGCCACGCACTCCAGAAGTACAGCCGCATTAAATACAGAGATCTCAGGATTGTCCTTTCTCTGCAGAGGCTATTCCTTTTGGTGATTACCTTTTCAGAGATGTCGCATCTCCTGCTCTTCAAAGTAGCCGTTCTCACCAAACAAGGAACCTCGAAGATTGAAGCCTCAGCCCAAGTTCAAATTACTCTCTAACGGAAGAAATCTTGAAGACCATCTCCGCCAACGGATCTATTAAAGACGTCTCCAATAAATAGCGCTCGAGGATCACTTCAATCTTCACCGATTCAACAACATAAGCTGAAACACTGCCAAATTTGTTACTCAGCTAAACCAAGCCTCCCCAAAGTTTGAATCGAAGAAGAGAATCACAAAGCCAAAAATCAGTCACTGCTGATTACATACATTCTCTTAGACCTTAGGAAAATATTGTATATCCAAAGCCTAGGTAAAACTGACGGCAAAGAACTTGTTCTTTGTGGTTTAGTTGGCAAGTTTTCAAACCTCTCTTCAACCAACCGAATTGAATGTTTGTGTCGAAAAGGAGTTCAGACAAGTGTTCTGTCTCCATGAGGTCTTAGTGCCCAGTGTGCGCTAGGAGTGAGAAATCCAACCAGGTGCATTGGTACTGAAGATAGGATCTTCAGTCGTCTCAGTTTGTGTGTACCCGCAAGCACACGTTCAGGTTTGCTGTGCACCCGTAAGCACTAGCATCGGTTTGCAGTGCACCCGTAAGCACTTGCCCAGTGAAGTTGTTGGTCTGATCAACCGACCGTGGATGTAGGAAGTGTTTTCCGAACCACGTAAAAATCTCTGTATTATTTACAGCTTTCAGTACTTCCTTTCTTACTTGTGCTCTTACCTTCTTAAACTAAAAATTGACTAATTGCAAAGAGAAACTTAACGACTAACAACGTGTTTAATTACACATGCTATTTCGAAACAAAAGTTTTCTGCTGCGTGTGTTATCAGTCTAACTGATCTATCTTCTGATAGTCAGTAAGATTCATAATATATCTCTGTTTATCAAACTCGTCTGAAGTCTTACGTGTATCAGTTAAAGTCTGTGACTTAACTAATAACTCCTTACTGAAGATTATTCAGTATCAGTCGTCAACCCTGTTTTGACAAAACTCTTTTCAATAAACAGGTTGAGTCAGTTTGTATTTAAAGTTTCGTTTTAACTCGAAAAATAGCTCATAGGTGTATTCCCCCCCATACACCTATTCGAGACCCTCCGGACCTAACACATCATCTCCCTTGTGGATATTAACGCAAATATGTAATTGTCATATGTAAATATATGATATTCAAGTAATAGTGATCACTAATTTCTTAGCACAAAATACCGCAACTAACACGGTGCAATTGTAGCAAATAATCAGTAACCGAGTATCGTATCCACAGGGATTGATAAACAAAATAACCCTAACTACTCCCTAAACAAACTATCACAGTAGACATGCAAACAGAATAGAAAGAAGATTTAACTAAAGCTAAATTCAGAAAGCAGCAAATAAAATTCAAGAGGAAAAATCAAATTATAAAAACAACTGATCCTATGGTAGTAATTTCATTAACTAAATCCACATAATAAATCTATTAATTCTATTGACCAATTTAATCCAGTTATGATGATAGATAACTTGATTAATCAATCACTCTCGCTAGAGCAGCAACGATCGTAGATTAGTGAATTCTCTATCTCCGCTAGGTCTCAAGAAAATCTACTAACTCCCAAAAGCACATAAGAATAGCTCTCTATGATCCACCTATCTCCGCTAGGTCTCAAGGTTAAAATCATATCATACATTCATGAATCCGCTAAACAGTTATCTCCGCTAGGTCTCAAACCGAATAGCTACACATGCAAATTATTGGCCAGATAATCCACAAGAAATCAAACACCATGAATTATGAATAATAAACTGGAAGGCAAATAGATATTAATAAAAATTAATCACATGAATTCAATTAACTATTTACAAACCCTAGAATCAAAATAAGAACTTAGCCAGACATAACGAAATAAAACAGAAACATAATAACAAAGAATGCAATTGTAAAAACTGAATTAAATAAAACTGAAAAATCTTGAATCTTCAATCTTTGCATAAATCCAATTCAAGCTCTAAAAACTTGAAAGCAATAACAATCTAAAGCTATGAAACTGAAAAACTAAAGTTGGGGACCCTAGATAGGTCAAAAGAAGACCTGTATATAGTGTCAGGGGATAAATACAGTACAGAGCTCGAAAATACTGATAAAATCCGAAAATCTCGCAAAATCCCGAATATTCAGAAATTCCCGTCGGGCGCTATTCACTGTTGCGCGTGACTTTCTTGTTTCGGCCATATCTTCCTCGTCCGACTCGGATTTGTGAACCGTTTGCGCCTACGAACTCGTATCGAGATGAACTTAAGACCATCGGTCCAAATTCAGACTCCATATTTCTGTAAAATTCATCAAAGTACGAGCAAGTAACATATTTCATAAGATAAAGCAATTTAAGCACAAAATAATCATCCAACACTCAATTTCCTATAAAATTAACATCATATGAACATTAAAAACCATGGAAACATGAGTGTTATCAAATAGTCATTTGTTTTACATCACATGGGTGATTGACTCTTTATTAAGTAAAACTATTAAGTAGAACTTACTAGTTCTTTATATTAAGTATTTCATTCAATTAGTATAATTTGAACTATAAATGAAACTATAGTGATCATTCATATCGAAGATTGTCTACATATATAATAAAAGATAATAAAACATATTAGCGATGATATATTTGATATTTAACTATAAAAATATCACCTAAACTATGATTTACAACTGCACACGGTTACACGGATGCACACTACACGGTATGTTTATTTGTACAGGTTTAATGATTCGTGCACGGTATGCTCTATCATGCATGGTTTAATTTGCTTTTTCGTGCATGGTATATGTACATGGTCTGCACGTTTTGCATATCGTGCACGGTATACATCTCTGTGCACAAAAATAAAAATATATCACAAAAAGTACACAAAAATAAATATCATTCATTAAGTTCGTGAAAATATAACCATCCTCACAAACACGTGACTAATGTCATACAAATGCACCAAATACACCAACAATCTCAAGTTTCTACCAAATGGAACATAAAGTGAAAACCCTAGTTGAAATTGACGATGATATTGAATTAACCCCTTCTTGCTTTCCAAGTGCACGATCGAGGGTTTTCTAGAAATAAGTCTATCTAAGTACGCGCATGCATAGACACTACAACTCACTTGATTTTTTAGGTGAAATGAACATCTCGAGGTTGTATCAGTGTAGTCAAGTTATCATCTGTCTTGTGCAGCGTCCTATGCGAATTATTTGTCCAAAACCCAGCTTTAATTAATAATTTGGGTAACAATCCCGCAATTGGCTTCAGTTGGATCAATCTCACATCATATGCATCTGGGTCATGTGACAATGAATCATAGATCTCCACAGTCCACCTTTCAATTGATATTTCCACTGTGACCCTAGTGATTTCCCCAACATTTCAAGTAGTCAGTGGCGTTACTGCCTAGTCGGTTATATTTTAATCGGAAACGCAAATCTGTAACCCTAATTTTTCCCTAAATTGTCTCTGATATAGGCTCCTAAGGGCAATTCTATGCGGCTTATTCGGATCAAAGTTCCCAGCCCAAAGTATAGTCCTGTCACCATACAAAACTCTTGCATGCCAAACTGTATCTCAATCCTATCGATATTGAACCACTTCTCCCACGCCGAGAAACTATCATCGCATAGTTCTCTAGCCAAAAGATGATGTAGAGCTATGTTAGCGTTATCCCCTTTTCTAAGACTAAGTAAATGTCCGAAACAACCACCTTTGAACTCCTCTTCCGGACAACCATGCTCAGACAGTCTTGTTTTCACTTCTGCCAATATTTCCATGCGGACATAATGGTTTATACGTGCTAGAAAGTTTTGCATAAATGGTCGCACCCATCTATAACGAGCCTATAATATCTAAAGAAATATTCATGTTAAAACACTAACAAAACGAAGCAAATTCAACAAGAAAAAATCAAATTTCTTCTGTACACAGTTAATGTAACTGTGTATAGAAATTGTGCACGGTTACAATCGTGTACAAAACCATGCACGGTTACAACCGTGTTCTGTTCACGGTTTGAAACCGTGTACAAAAGCTATGCTTACAGACTCTCCAGCAACAACAATTCAAAATCTGTGCTTAATTTCAATCAAAACTAATAACTTAAGGAATTTCAACCAAAACCAACAACTTATCATATAAAATCATTATTTTGCTCATCATTATTCAAAATTTAAATGGGTATGGATGTATACTAATCGGATGGGGCGATGCTTCTTCATCTTCCTCATTATCCACCGGCAGCGGGGGTCGTCGATTCTGACGTCTTTTAGGATTTACTGAGGATTCAGGTTCGTCGCCTTCATCATTATACTCTTCCTTATCACGCTCATTGTCTGAGTCATCGGAAGTGTGAAGTCATAACTTTGACGATTAAGGGCGACAGAGCGATTGGGGGAGATCGTGCACTGCGGCAGCCACGGCCCACGGCAGACAATTTCTAGGGCACGATTGGTTTAAGAGAGACAGATTTTGTGGGGTCTTTTTCACCCCCTTTTTGTTTAAGGAAATATTTACAAAAATTAAAATATATATTAATATGATTCGGACCCACTAAGATTACATTTGTCTTATTTCATTGAAATTGAAATGACTATAAAACTTATATTTTTATGGGTATGTTAAAAAACTTATTTACTTTATCAAATAGGCTACATATGAAACTCGGCCTTAAAAATGCGTTAAAAAACTTAAACAATGTAGCTCTAAAATCATCAGATTTTTAAGGTACAATAATATCCTTTCGTTTGTTTTTTTTTTTTTTGGAATAAAAATGGAGAATCATTCTCAATCTTTGATTTTGAAGATTTACGATGGATGCATCATCTTGATGGATAAATATTGCAACACCTGAATTTGAATATTGGAGTGAGTGACTTTTTTTTTTGAAAATATATTAAATTCAACAGTGAATTCAATAATTTTATAGGAAAATGCATTGCTCTATGAAGAATATAGGATTCTCCGGGAAAGGAATGAATTGAACCATAGTCCGAATATTTCCCAAATTGGAAAGCTTAAATGCTGTATGAAGTAGATGCTGCAACATGGATTTGTTAAATTAGAACAAAATAAATTGCAATATTTGAATTAACAACTATTCAAGTCAAAGAATAAGTGACCTAAAAAGGGTCCATCCAATATAACCTTTGCATGTCCAAAAAGAGCACAAGTTGCATGCACAGGACCACGCCGCAGAACCTGCACATATATATTCTTCTTCTTCAAAGATTCATACTTTGCTAAAGAAAAGAAAAGAAAATACAATTATATGACCCAAGAATCTTTACACCTTCCGATCCCCACCCAAAAAAGGCTAGTCCAAGATATGATATATAGATTTTTATGTATATGCCATCGAATCCTTATTTTTTTATTTTATACTATTATTTTTTGACGATTGAGAATGAGTGGGTTAGGTCACTGCTTTGGCCACTTGATCACCACTCATCCTATTTCATGTCAAAATTGATAAGGAGATTAATTAAGGTAATCATATTCTGATTTTAAGGTTGATTTGTTTGTCTGGTCAGAAAGCTTGGATCGATCGAGTACATGTACAGTTGCGGTTGGAGTATGATCAAATTTTAGTTAAAAAGTTAATTAGCCTAAGCATGCACGCCTGTAAGCTTTAATAATATAATTTATATATCTAATCCACCAATCACGATTTAGATAATAATTAATAATTACATGCTAAACTCGCGAATTAGCAAGTCAACTTCTGGTAGGATTTGGTGGGAATTTAGTCTTATCATTCACTGGAGGTCGTACTCAAGATTTTCTAGCGACATCCATTATATATATATATATATATATATAGGATAAAAACAACTCTTAATATATAAAATACGAACCAGCTAAAATATATGAATTTTATGTAAAAACGTATAAATTTACTGTATAAATGTATGAATTGTAAAAAATAAAATTTTTGCTACCTAGTAATTCGAATTCATGACTATAAATTCATTCAACAAGATAATAAATCAACCATAAATCTTAATAATCTAATGGATGAAAATAGTTCATATTTTATATTTTGAAAGCTATTTTTATTTAGCCCACTACTCCTCTATATATATTAACACCTCTAACAATAACTAATCAAAACTCGCTTAATAATAATAAATAAATAAATAAACTAATCAAAACTCGCATAGGAAATGAAGTACGTACGCGTGTCCAAATTCTTGAATTTGCATGCATCACAAGTTCTGTGAGTGGACTCGATCTTTAAAGATATTCGATCGCCCAACGTATTCTAAATCAAGCTATCTACAGACTAGTTGAAGATCTGTCCATAAAAAAGAAGGCGATTATTATTATTATTATTATTATTATTATTATTATTATTATTATTATTAACTTCTATTGTGTTTTGTTAAGCTTAACGCCCTCCATGATATATGAGTCACGATATATTTTATTATTTTAATTATATAAAAGTATCAAAATATTATCATTTATAAATTAAATTAATTGGTAAAAAATTATACTCCCTCCGTCCCGCTTCAAATGTCTCCTTTCTTTTGGGCACGGAGATTAAGAAATGTGTAAAAAGTAGATAAAGTGGGTATAAAGTAGATAAAGTGGGTTGGTGAAAATTATTTAAATATTAGGTATAGAGAGAGTGTGTATTACCAAAAAAGGAATGAGACATTTGGAGTGGGACAACCCAAAATAGAAAATGGGATATTTGAAGTGGGACGGAGGGAGTACTAATTTAAATATTAGTAATGAAATCAAAGCCACAGTTCGAATGGACATGGCTACCCATAGCCATAGTCCGTTAGTTTTTGGTTTGTGGTTTTCGGTTCGTTTGGCGATGGCCCCTCTGGGGCGAAATGATGATCGCTTGGGGCTTTCGGCTCTTGGTTGTTTTCTCAAGCAGTTTGAGGGCTTCTTTTATATGAGGTCTATTCTTTGTGACCATTATAGATGGCTGAGTTTGGAGGTTGTCGGGGGTGGCACTGGGTTTTTTTTTTTATAGTTTTATACAATCTCATTTGATTAATTATATTTATAATATTTTTAAATTCAAACTAAAAAATTATCATGAAATCAAAATTCAAGTTATAATTTAAATATGTGTTTGTTTTTTATCCCTCTAAATGGAGGGATAATATAATGATGTATAAATTTACCACTTAAAGTAGGGTCCACATTTTTTTATATCTTATTTAGTTTGGATGATAATATATTTATCCACTCCTCATAAGGTGGTATAAAGTTATACTACCATCCTTTAAATATAAAATTATGAGCCAACTTTTGAGATAGTCATATTGAGCAATGGATCTCAATATTTGGCCATCCATCTTAAAGACACAAATTTTGGCAATTTTTTGTAATTTTGAACCGTACTACCCTTAATTTGGGCGAACCGGATCGAGTTGGGCGCATGGGTTCGGGTTGTACTTTTGGCACTAATGTTATAGTTTGTGTTAAAAGTACCACATTACTTATAACAAATGAGAATATTAGTGTCAAAAGTACCAAATTACTTGGTATTTTTGTTATAAGTAATTTGGTATTTTTGGCACAAATTATAATATTAGTGCCAAAAGTACCACCCTAACCCGCGCTCAACCTGATCCAGTCCTAAATTAAGGATAATATAATCCCATATTATAAAAACATGGACAAAATTTATGTTTTTAAGATGGAAGACCAAATATTGAGTTCCAATCTCTAATATGGCTATATGAGTGTATATTCTCTAAAATTATCCAGTTTTCAAAGGAAAAGATGCTGCCCGAAAATTTATACCATCTATTTAAATTTTTTTATTGCATAAAAAACAAATGAGGTATAAGATGATAAATGGAGTTTATCCATTCTTATACTTCAAAGCTAACACATCCTAAGATTAACCCAATAAAACATATATATAGGGGACCGCTCCAATGAGACCCCCTAATTTTAGTGAGATCTAGGACACGATCTGATGCGTTTATTTTATCAATCTTATGGCTGATATTGTATTTGGAGGGTGATTTTTTTTCGTAGGGTTCGAATTCTAGAGGAAGCAGAATATTTTAAATTTTGTTATTTATCAGTATATACTGCATTGTTCATCAGTATATACGACCATGCTCATCAGTATATATGTCTTATTCATTACGAATTTTTTAAATTTTATTTTTCATCAGTATATACATCTTGTTCATTAGATATACGTTTTGTTAATTAGTATTAAATGTCTTATTCATTGTACTCATGTTACACGAAAAATAGGGGGTCTCACTGGAGCGCGCCCCTATATATATATATCTTGGTATGTTAGAATTGTACAAATTTCAAATACAGATAATTAATGTCACGTATTGGGATTAATAATTCCATATCATGACAGTTAACTAAATAACGTTTTGCTTATAAAAATTTCTAGTATATTATTTTGAATCGTACCACTTAATTGTCATGGTTTGGAACTGTGGCCCATAAAGCTTGCTTTTCTTACAAGTCGCCTACCTAAGCAAATCAATTGTGATTGGTTGATTAACACCTTATTTACTAATCAAATAATGTCAAGCTCGAATAGTCTTTGATGGTACGGATGATTGGCTACTTTATGTTACTCTATTTGAAAAGATTTTTTTAAGTTCGACGATTGGAGAACTCAACTGATCCAGCCAGGATTTAAACACAACACATCATAATTTTGATAATTATATAATTAATGTCACGTATTCAGACAATTATTAATTGCAGATTTTATCTTGTCACAAAAAAGGATTTTTTTTTTAGCCAACCAAAAAGGATATGTTTGTTGCGTGTGTTATTCTTGGATTATAAACCATATATTAATATTGAAGAAGTATACTGATCAATATAATACAAAATATGTAGGATGTATTTATATTTCTTGTTACGTATATACTAGCATTGGCACTCCATACAATGCACAGGAAGTATGTTTAGATTTTTATATTTATATATAATCGATATCAACTCAATTATCATATTTATAAATATAATAAAAATATTAATTTTAACTAAATATATTTGAGTTGAATATGAAAAAATAAAATAATTAAAGAAGAACTCACAATAAAAAAATTGACATTACAAAAAGACAAAAAATTAAGTTAAAAATGAAAATAAAAAATAAAAATAATTAAATAAATAGATATTCAAAAAAAGATCAGAGTGGAAAGAGAATTTTTTAAATTTTAATCTTTAAATAAATATGACTTTTATATTTTAAATCAAATATTTACATAAAATATATCAAATTAAAGTTCTTATCGTGATCTTTAATTTGATATGCATATTAATTAAATATTTTAGAATTAGTCAAATTTCATAATTTCAGAAAGAAAAAAAAAAGATAAAGTAAAAAGAAATAAAAAGAAAAAATATACTAGTTTATAAATAAATCTTCAATTTTATTAAAATTATAAAATTGTCACTTAATTTTAAAATTAATTTCAAATTTGAAATGGCTTTTATAATATATTATAGATATAACTGTGATGTTGAACAGTTACTGAATTCACACCAAAAAAATATTACATCATTAGATTACATGATTAAGAAAGGAACCAAATCTATAGGGGAAGAAAAGGCGCAGCTGCCACATGTTCTAATCTTTATTTATGCCTCTTAAATTAAGTTCATTTATCTGAAATTTTGTGATGTCACAGCCGCATCTAAATAGGGGTCAAATAATATTCTCCTAGTTTACTTTGTAACAATTATTTAAATTTGTGGGTCTTTGATAATCATTAACACATAATATTAGTATTACATCATTAATATGGAGTAGTATAATACTAGCACTACAAATCTGAATCATCGCCCTTGATCTCTCTGTAATTTAATCTTCTGCTTCTTTAAAGAAGTATATTAACAACGATTTTTTATTTTCCTTCACACTGATTTTTACTCTCGATTTTATGGTGGAAGAGCAAATATCTTATCATTGAATTGTGTTTCATTGTTCCATCATTCCTTATCTCTCTCGCAAATGACTGCACACCGTTTTTTTCAAAAAAAAAAAAAAAAAATCCTAAAATCCTTGAAAGCACATAGAAGCAGATTAAGGACCGAGCCTCGTTAACACATACTTAGGAAAAATCCAGTGAAAAAAAATCCTTGGATATGAAAAAGAGCGCTTGTCTAATTATCATCCCCCCTAAAAAAAAAAATAAGACAAAAAGGCGGAAGAGTGGAAAGACAACTTCGGGATCTCCGGCCTAACCCCCAAGTCATAAAAGTTATACATTATTATTAGTATTTTAGTTAGAGGTATCATACTTATTTATGATTTTAATCATCCAACATCAAATATTAGTTCAACCAATATCTATATATTATATATGAAAATATAGTTTTTAACAACTATATTTTCTAATCAAATTTTGAAAAATAAAAACATTTTTATTCAGTTTTTTTTTATGTTTTCTTTTTCTTTTTTTACAAAAATTATATAGTTTGATTAATAATTAAATATTTAATGTACATGTAAAATTAAAGATTATGACAATAACTTTAATATGATATACAATATGTAAAAATAAATATAAAAGTTAAAAGTTTCAAACTACATATATTAAAATACAGTTTTTGGAGAAATTACTCTCGCCTCGGGATCAGTTCAAAAATCTATTTTTGATCAATTAATTTTTGGTACCCATTTTTTTTTCTTTTGAAATTAACAAAAAAAAAACTACTGCCAAAAAAAATATACTACTCCCTCCGTCCCAACTTTTAGTATCTAATTTTCTTTTTCGATCGTCCCACATTTTAGTATCTGTTTCTATTTTTAGTAATAGTAGGTGAGACCATTGTTCCACTTTAATTATTTTAACACTCACATAAAAGGTCGAACCCTTTTTCCACTCACAATACACACAACAATTTTATTAAAACTCATGTCACTCTCAAATGAATACTAAAAGTTGGAACCAACAGAGTAATATTTAATAATTTGTTATATGTTTGGATAATTTATAAAAAAAAATTATACTCCCTCCGTCCCAATTCAATAGGCCATATTTCCTTATCTGTATGTCTCAATTCAATAGGTCACTTTTTAAATGGAAAGTCAATGCATAATAAATATCACCACATAACTTATTATTTAATTACATCAAATGACATTATGGCTCACACATAGTTATCTCTCATTTCATTTAAAAATAATATCTCCATTTATCTCTCCTATTTTTTGACCAAATATATCTTCAAAAAAAGTTAGTTTCACTCCCCTATTATATTATAAACTATTAATTTTTTAATATCTGTGTCCAAGTCTTGTGGCCTATTGAATTAGGATGAAGGGAGTAACAATTAATCATGTCAAACATTTACTCCAGTTTTTTTTTTTTGCAAATGTTCATTGGTATTTGTATAATTGAATAGTGTCATTTACATGTTTTGGATCATAATGTGAATTCGAATCAAGATGTGAATCAAAATATAAGTGCAGGTCAATTTAATTATACGGTACACTCAATTGTATCTAAGTTTTTGTGCTTAACGCCCTTTAGAGTTTTAAATACTACTATAATAGGTATGTGCATATGAATTTGCGAGTTGTTTTTATTGAAAAAAAAGGGAGTGGAAGTAATAGAGAAGTGACTTTGTTGAAAAAGCGAAGAAAATATTCCCGAGATCCATATCACTATCAGCCCATCATCGACGGCCGGGGGAATTATTCCAATCCCTTCCCACTTAATCACACCCCTCCACTCTCTATGTGCCACCACATTTCTGGCCGTTTATATAATACCAGCTTGCGATTCACGCCATTCCTGCTAATTACATATCTACCCTCCCATAAACTAATTACTACATAACACCCAAAAATAAATACTTACTTGTGTTGTGACAAAAATTTTATATCTCGAGTGATTTTATTTTTGTATTAGAATTTATGTAGCGGAGTATAAATGAAACGGTAGGGTGCGGAGAGGCAGCAGGTGCATGGATGGGATGGGCATCACGTGAAATCTCTCCCCCACCTCCCACACCATACCAATGCATTCCTCTTATCTCTTGCCCGCTTAACAAATACACTACTTATTTTACATACTTCACGTCAAATTATAGTTTTGGGATTCCCTTGGTACACCACTACATTCTATAGAATAACACGTGATATATTTGATTGAGATATTTTTTATATGGTGCTCTTCTCGTCTATGAAAAAAAAGTCTTGTTTGAGGTTTGAGGGTGAACACAAATTATTGTAAAAAGAACAAAGGTACAATTTATAGGAGTAGTGTTAGTACAAAAAAATAAAATAAATGTATATTATTAATTAAAAATGAAATAAAAATTCAATTCATAGTTAAATATATGAGAGTGTATGACGTGATGGTTCAAAAAATAAAATGAGACACTTTTTCTTTTAAAAAAAAGAGTAAATATGAATCTTTTTCGTGGACAGATGGAATATGTAAATATTCTATCATATTTGATAGAATGTTAAAAAATCTATAATATGCAATCCTTTGTTTGATATGGTGTATTAAAATGATATATAATAATTATTACAATTATACTTGTATTATGTATACCAGTTGAGAGGTGGTATACGAAATCACATATTATGTAGTAATATTTTTGAACGTTTAGTTTCTAAAGGATTGTAGTGCCATATGTGTATTATACACATCATCACCCGTACCAAATGAGCCGTTTATATACTACAAATACCGCGATCCAAAAAGCAAAAGTCTTAGCTTGGAGGATTCTGAGGCGAAGATTACCAACTTGTGATAATCTTAGGAAGAGGAATGTGCTGTTAGGCGTGGAGGAGGCGACGTGCAATGCGTGCTTCCACAAACTTGAATCGATTGAGCATGTCTTCTTACTCTGCCCAAACTGGAATGCTATGGGTAGGGATGTCAATCGGGCTAGCCCACCGGGTTTTCGGGCTAGCCCTATCGGGTTCCGGGTTAGTCGGGTGCGGGCTAATCGGGTTGGAGATTTTTTCGGGTTGTAAATCTTCAACCCTAACCCTAAACTTTCGGGTTTCGGGCTAGCCCATCGGGCTAATCAGGTTAAAGGCGTAAAAATAAAATTATCATTTGTATTTTATTATTCCTAATGATCTAATGTATAATGTATAAAATATACATAGATATTAAAGATATAAATTAGCAAAGCATGAAATGCAAAAATATAAGATATTCAAGATTACATAAACAAAATTATATTAAAATGAGATAGTAAAATTTAACATGTATCAATGCACTAGAATCAATCTGGATAATTACTGAAAAATTAGTGGATTTGCCATGCACGTCTCATTGACAGAAAAAAAAAAAAATTGGTATCACTTTAAAATGAGATACTAATAATTAATTTCTAACTAATGAGATACTAATAATCAATTTCTACAAAAAATCCGTAATTAATTTCACTTTTTTTAATGAGATTGCACACACACACACACACACACATATATTCTAACTAATTAATTTCAATTTTTTTAATGAGGCTATATATATACTATATATTTAAGCAAATACCATAGATCTAAACATAGCAGAAGTTGTAACTGGATGCATCAGTCACAATTCTGTCAGCCCACCGGGCCAGCCCATCGGGTTTTCGGGCTAGCCCTATCGGGTTCCGGGTTAGTCGGGTGCGGGCTAATCGGGCTGGAGGTTTTTTCGGGTTGCGATTTTTCAACCCTAACCCTCTAATTTTGTCGGGTTATTCGGGTCGGCCCACGGGTTTCGAGCTGCATTGACATCCCTAGCTATGGGACAAGATCCAAAAGTGGCTCGGATGTAGCGCGGCTCGACCTCAAAGTATCTCCTCTCATTTTCATACCTTTACTCATCTGGGCGGGGGAAAGGAAAGTGAGCTTTTTCTCAAGGCTTTGTGGATGTGCACCAATTGGGTGTTGTGGAAGAAAAGGAACGAAAGTCGCTTTGAAGGAAAAGGGTGGCAGATTGACGATGCTTTCATGGAGGTCAAAAGGAGATCATGGAGCTGGGCTAACGAGTTTAACAGTCTCGGTAAAGATTTTAGTTTCTGTAATTGGTGCTCTGATGACTTGTTGTCAAGACTGATGTAAGTTTCTTGTTCATGGTATCTCTGGTACCTAGTTCCCTTTTAATGAATTTTCTTGATAAAAAAAAAAAAAAAACATTAATGCCAGATGCAACCTACCTTCTTCAAATAGAAGATCATGAAAATCCCATGTTTAATATATATCAATGTCTTATAATTTTATGTGTCTCGTTTGTGTCTCATTATAAATTTACTATTTCATCACGGAGTAATATTTTTGTTAAAATAAAAATTATTAGTATTATATAATAAATGGTAATTAACATTTATCGAGTACTGTTTTAAAATATGTGGACTTGTCTCTTAATTAATTACTTGACATAAATAGCTTCATTTTGGGTTCGTTTATTATATCTTACTATATTTGACGAAATTTAGTTTATTCAGAAGGATATCTTGTGGAAAAAGGGATACTTCATGACGATCATTATGAGAAATCGCCTATCTCTTGTCTTCTATTCTATGCCCGACAAAAAAACAGTTTCCTTAGATTAGGGCATTTTATTCTCTGTATTCGCATTCAACATGCCACCAATTTTTTTTCTTTATAAAATCAACAAGCAATTTCTTGTTCAGTGATTGCACTTGATATCAGAATATTCCATGCGGTTTCTCCCACATAAAAGATAAATTTTGGGATCAAATTCCATCTCTTTTCTCGATCAACATATTTAAAAAACAAAGTCATGTACATTTTTAACTTTAAAAATTAATTTATGTTACAATTTAGCATTCTCACCATATATAACCACACAGTCTTGATCTACTGCATATTCAATAATACATAAATAGTCTTCTACATTGATCGATTGATATATATATATAATCACATAAATCTTCATGCAACTCAACACATGTAACCAAAATACTTGCCTCCTATTTTGAATGTTAACATCAATTTTGGGACAACCTAGCTATATATAAATGTTCAGCAGAACATCACGATCATTATATTAGTCCTTAAACCACCCTATTCATTTAAATTCCCTCCAACAAAATTTCAATTTGAATTGCTTTGTAATAAAATATCCTTTGCAGGAAAGTAACAAATGCAGAAACTTCCGGCTAAGTTCCATTTTCAATTCATATTCATCCTATATTATTTACTCTGATCTTCGGAGAATAAACTAAGAACGATTTATAGATTATACATTAGCAAGTGGGATTAATCTTCACCAATATATATATTTCTTCCATTGACTTCCACGGACGCAAGTTTTCTTAACACAACACAAAAATATAGTTAAAAATTATTGTTAGCAATTAGCTTGGTAAGTTCTGTACAATATCTTTAAAAATTCTGACAATTTATGAGATGCCACGTTAACTATATATATCATATACATATGTTTTGTTGAGATTAATTGTTTGATTTTGATGTATGCAAAATTTTTATTAACATTTTATAAAAACAAGTTTATGACTTATGAGATTGTTCTCCCAATTCTTTTCAATTTGTTTGATGATTAACAAACAGTTCATGGAAACTACGGGTTTTTTATTTGAATAAATAAATTGCAAAAACATATTCATACATTTCAATGGTTTTTAATTTTAAAAGCTATGATTAACAGACCGTTTCCTTTAATTAAGATGTTAATTAAATTGGTGAGAAATGTCTTAAATTTTAAAGTAATAAATAACAGAAACATTTTATGTTTGTTTCTGTCTAACCACTACAATCGTTGAAGCTCAATATTAATAAAGTCAAAAAAAGGTACCATTTTAGTATCAATGACAAACAGTGCCGACACAAAGCAACCTCATAGATTTGACCATCTCAAAATTAAGAAATTGAATAGGATCCTAGATATCATACCTCAATAATACAATGAACGATACTAATATATATATATGATCACATTCTATGGAGACCATGAACTGTTGAACGTTCATCAAATTATATTGAACATGTCATAAATTTCGTTGAACATTTATATTGAATATTTGGGGGTTATGGGATTCGACCCTATATACGTTCAACATAAAAATCTGTTGAACGTTGCGTGAACAAATACTGACCGTTAGATTAGATAAGATCAACGGCTGAGATTTGGTCTCTATTCTTTGAATATTTAGTGGTCTCCATATATATATATATATATATATAGGTCTGATATTTTATTGCATCATTGTGCAACATATATCTTTCTTTAGTTATATTTATGTTAGGATTATAGTAATTAAGTTCAACATCTTTTTTGCTTATTCTGATGATTGGGATCATGCATAGCCCAAGAAAAAGTTGACACATTTTCAAGTTTCGCTTATGAAATTTTCAGCTATTCATATATATATATAGGGTGTCGTTATACAGAAAGTTATTAGTCTATAAAATAAGAATAGATTCTATCGGTAGATATTAAGATGTTTAACGGCTCTGATTAATCCGTTCATAGGTTCATACGTTCATAGGTTCATAGATTCATAAATTCTGGTCGTCCGATTATAAAAAATCAAGGGTCTATCTTGGTTCTTATTTTATAAGATGAGAATGGTTTTAATTTTAGCGCAACTCTCTCTCTCTCTATATATATAGTAAGAAATATTATATTTGACTTGCTAAAGTTATTGTATGTTCGTATTAACTAACAAGTTAGGCCCGTTGTCGAGGAGGCGTAGTCCAAATAGTAATGTTGAGACATCAACTTTTTTATTTTTGTAAGAGATCACTGATTCGAAGTCTACTGATATTGTGTGAATTGTATTTTTATTTGTTTTTATATTTTGTTAGTTTGTGCTAGCTTAGTTATTATTTAATTAATTCATTAATATAACATACAGTTATTGATTCAGGTATCACCGACATCGTGTGTGTTGTATTTTTATTTGCAAATATTTGGTCTAGTTTGTACTAGTTTGGTTGTTATACAATTTTATGACATATATGGTATGTATTTGGTATTTAAAAAAAATTAAGATTAATTATTTCTTATCGTATATTCGTATTAGCGAACAAGTTAGGTTAGGTAATTTTATTTTTTTCTAATTTGTACTTTAGTTATTATTATTTTTTTATTTAGGGAAGTTGGGGAGCGGAAGCAGTGGGGTTTGAACTCGGGACCTCACTATTCATACACAGGAGATCGCACCGCTTGGTGTCCCATTGGAGACAATACTCAAGTTATTTATTAAAAATAAGTTGATGCATGGGTAGTATATATGTATGTACAAATTAAACCGCACACAAAAATAACATACTTATTAATTAAATAACCGACAAGTCTAATTAGCACGCAATTCATGGCGGGCTAATGAAACATAATCTTTCTTTTTGATTTGTATGCAATTAATCCTGGCGGCGCTGCTCACATTTCCATAAATTTTCTATTTAATCCTAACTAACTAACAAACCACATTTCTAAAATATATTTCTTACAAAGACTCAGTAATTAAGGTGACTACATAAGTCCCTATTTAGAATTTCATTTTCTTTTGTGTATAAAACCACTATTATAATAGTCAATTAGACTAAATGATTGGAAAATTAGAGAAGAGTAGAATATATTCTAGAGTGGAGCCCACCTAAAAAATTAAATACTACCTCCATTCCAAATTGATCAATTTCTTTATCGCACGATATTTAAGAAGTTAGAGTTTAGTTTTAAAGTGTATTTGATAGTAAAGTGAATAGAGTGAATAAGTGAAAAAGTTATTCAATATAAGAAAATTAATCAATTTAATTGAGACGGTCCAAACGGAATATTGATCAAGTTAGTTTGGACGGAGAGTGTACTTAATTAGGATGAATATAATTATTAATGCCCTCCCGTGCGATGCAAGAGCCACAATATATTTATTTATTTTTAAAATTTTATATTATATAAAATATTAAAATGTTATTGTTTATGAGTTAGATTAATTGGTAACGAAAAAAATATGTTAATTTAAATATTAGTATTTGATTTAAAATAGTGTATAAAAATAATATTTTCAATTTTATGAGTATAATATTAAATTTAATGAGTATTTTATAATAGTAATTTATATTTATAGATTGTAAAAAAAAAATAACTTAAGTCAATCTCATTATGAGCAAATAACACTAAACCATCAATATAACAGAATTAATAGCCGTCATTTAATATACCAATTTTGGCTCTTAAAAGTCCAAATTGTATTAGAATTAAAAGTTTATATTTAAACAGCCCAGAACTAATTAAAGATCAAGAAAAATATGAATAATATAAAAAGAAAAATATAACAACAAATATGTCTATATAAATAAATAAGTAATTCATGCACACAATTAAATAAATCTAAATAATATTTTAAATTCTATTTTTAAGATATATAACTAACTTTTTATTTACAAATTCATAGTATTAAAAATAATACAAATTTCCTCCTCCTTTATTGCATTAAAAATTACTATAATTTAAATTATTTAAATTTAAAATAATTATAAGTAAATAATTATGTAAGCTTTTTTAAAGAAAAAAAAATGACATGCTTATTTTTTTTATCAATAAACGAAAAAAATGAAAAAAAAAATTATGATGTTAACATTAAGGATAAATGAAAGCGAACAAAATTAATTTTGACATTTTAAAAGATCATAACTTATTCATTTCAAATTTATTTTTTATAATTTTTACATCGAATTAAAGATTTTTTTTAATCTTCATTTTAACATTCATATTGAATATTTTTTTTTTCATGAATCGAAATTAACGATTTTTTATAAGAATTAAAAAAACAAATAAAGAAAGAAGAGAGAAAGTTTTGAAGTAAAAAAACTCATCTTCAATATTATATACTCCCATGTCCACGATATCGTTTCTATTTTGGTTCATCCATAATATCATTTTCACTTTCATTTATAGCAGTAGGGTCCACAAACTCCACTCACAATAATAGTGAGACTCAAATTACATTCGCAATAATACTTATTATTATCAATTATTTTTTTAAAATTGGTACCGTTCGTAAAGTGGAAATGATATCGTGAAGGAATGAAGTACAAATTTATCAACCCATGCTAGGTAGCTAGCATCAAGATCATTTCACTAGGTGCATTACACATTCCTGTGTTTTTAGATGTCCAGAGAATGATATATAGATCCTTGACTGGTGTTTGTTTAGATTTTGTCGGCGACTTCAAAGATTGAATATGGACAAAATCGACTCGGAGGGTTCATGGAGTTTCATTTCAGAGGCGCTAGGATTTGATTTGTTGGTAATTACTTTAAAATTACGGATTTGATGCAAGCTAATTACTTACACTATCAATATATATGTTAATGTTGATCCAATTGTACTCTACTAGTATGTATTTAAAGACACCACAACAAGATTATATGGTAAAGAGCAATAAAGATATATCTTAACCCCACGCTCACCTGTAACATATAAGTAGAATAGTGGTGAAATAAAATAATTGGGTGAGTCCTAAGTGGTAACAGTAAAAGAATTGTTGACTGATTAATATTTCCTGGCTTCCTCACTATATAAACGAGCTTATGCCGTCCTAGTTTCAACCTCAAAAGCAACAAACCTTTTCTGCATATTTCTTCTTCTTCTTAATTAAAAATGATGAACACAGACGTTGAGAGCCTGTGGATCTTCGCTCTGGCTTCGAAATGTCAATCTCTCTCTCCCTTCAACACCATCGCCTTGGCATTCCTGGCTCTCCTCTCATGTATAACCATCAACCTGATCGTCTGGTCCCACCCCGGCGGCCCAGCTTGGGGCGCCTACAAATGGCGGCGGCGCAATTCGAATTCTCCCCCGATTCCGGGGCCGAGGGGCCTCCCCGTGATCGGCAGCATGGACCTGATGATGGGTCTGGCCCACCGCAAGATCGCCGCCGCAGCAGCATCGTGCGGCGCCAAGCGCCTGATGGCCTTCTCCCTGGGGCAGACGCGCGCCGTCGTGACCTGCAATCCCGAGGTGGCCAGAGAGATCCTCAACAGCGGAACCTTCTCGGACCGGCCGGTCAAGGAATCCGCGTACCACCTCATGTTCAACCGCTCCATCGGCTTCGCGCCGTACGGCGTGTACTGGACGGCGCTGAGGAAGATGGCCGCGCAGCACCTCTTCTGCCCCAGGCAAGTCCGGGCGGCGGAGAAGCAGCGCCTCGACATAGCCAATCAGGTGGCGGCGCTGCTCGCCGCCAGCCAATCAGGAGGCGGCGGCGTGCGCGTGAGGGATGCGCTTAAGGTGGCCTCGCTCAACAACATGATGTGCTCCGTGTTCGGCTCGGCTGGCGCGGACGCGGCTGAGCTGCATGATTTAGTGGAGCAGGGGTACCACCTCCTGGGCCTCATCAACTGGTCCGACCACCTCTCCTTCTTAGCCGATCTCGACCTGCAGAAAATCCGGCTCAGGTGCTCCCGTCTCGTGCCGCGGGTGAACCGCTTCGTCGCCCGGATCATCCAGCAGAGAAAGGCGGAGGGCGGCGGCGCTGCTTTTCTCGATGTTCTGCTCTCGTTGCGGGGCCCTGATAGGCTGTCGGATTCAGACATGATCGCCGTTCTCTGGGTAAATATATCCCAAAACACTAATTTAATTAATAATATTTTCACTCATTTTTGACTGCAGCAGTCTCTTTCACTAATTCAAACCTTAATATTTATTTTTAGCTTGTGCCCCCCTTTTTTTGGTCTCACGAGAATATGTCTCAAGTCAAATTAGGCGTAGAAATTTACATCATTTTCCATCACTAATCTACATATAATATATGTCGCCTATTTGGCTAGACCGCGACCTCACCCATTAATTTTCTAATTATCGCGCATAAACTAACATTATTTCTAGGATTTCCCATCAAATGGATAATAGTGTGGCAAGCATTGATTCTCAAAATTATAGCTACTGAGAAACAAAAAAGTGGAAGAGAAGATTCCTGAAACGAGAGTTATTAGAAGAATATTAAGAAACGGCGTATTAGGTAGCATTATATTGTTGGTGCGACGTGGTATTAAGAAAGCTAAAGGAATTGAAGTTTAATTAATTACAGGAAATGATATTTAGGGGAACGGACACAGTGGCAGTTCTGATGGAATGGATATTGGCGAGACTAGTGTTGCACCCTGATGTCCAATCGAAGGTCCACGATGAGCTAGACAAAGTTGTGGGGAGGTCACGTGCGGTTAGCGAATCGGATCTAACGGAGCTAGTGTACTTGACGGCAGTGGTGAAGGAGGTATTGAGGTTGCACCCTCCAGGCCCCCTTCTCTCCTGGTCCCGTCTTTCCATCAGGGACTCCCTCGTCGACGGCTATCACGTGCCTGCAGGGACCACTGCCATCGTCAATATGTGGGCCATCATGACGGACCCTCAGGTTTGGGACGACCCCCTCACATTCAACCCCGACCGTTTCCTCGCTCCTGATTTTAACACTGACTTCTCCGTCTTCGGATCGGACCTTCGTATAGCGCCTTTCGGGTCGGGTCGGAGGTCGTGCCCCGGCAAGGCATTGGGAATGACCACGGTCAACTTTTGGGTGGCTACCCTTTTGCAACAATTCCAATTCCACTCTTCTGGTCAACGCGTTGATTTGTCGGAATTGCTGAGACTGTCTTGTGAAATGGCTAACCCTCTCGTGGTGCAGGTCCAATCCAGGCGCATTCTCCCCACTTCCAACTGTTAGATTTATATATATATTACATTTTTTAAACAAAGAAAAAGTTATGAAATTTCATAATATTATGTATATGGCTAGCTACTGGGTGTGCTCCATCTATGTAAATCTATATTATAATCTCTACATTTTAATATCAGCTATTTTTGCTTTTTCTTTTTAGTTACAAGAATTTACAGTCAAACACAATTCTCGATGTATTCTACATGTGTATCATTAATGGGAAATAATACAAGATTCAATCTTATGATAATTTTACATTTTTTAGTGTTAATGGAAAAATACACTATTTTCGTTAAGTGTATATGAAAAACATTAATTATAACAATATGTATTCATGTTGACATCATTAATTTGTTATGTTTTTATTTGCTTTGCCGACGTTGGTGTCGCTCCAAGATCGTTTTGATTTTGTACTCTCATTTTTAATACAAGTATGTTCATTTTCAGCTTATTTCATTGTATTTATTTACTTTGATTATATATAGGTAAATTTTAGACCTGTTTTGAACGTAAATTAAGTTGAGCACGAGAACACAGCCTTGTGAGGTCTAATGACAAACATGATTTGCCTAACTAAATTTCACATGATTTGTTGCCAATTTCATTCGCATTTTTCATGTGAATGCGTACATGTTTGTGCCTTAGTGCTGAGATTTACGATGATTTTATGTTTGGTTGTAGTTTTGGTTTGATTTCAGGAAAAATCAAGGAATAAATATGAAAGTACAGTTCGATAGAAATCGATTAGCGCAGACAACGATTGAATCGGAGCCTGGACGAAGGAGAACGATGCCGAGCAAGTGGGCTGTATAGGGAGCAGCAGTGCTCGCGGTCTCAGTAGCGACCGCGAGCCAATGTACCAATCTTTCCAGAAGAACCCCACGGTCCGGCTGCAGGACCTTCTCCCTTCTTCCTCCACGGTGCTCTCCCGCGGCCTTTACTGTGACCACTGAAAAACACAAAAATTTGCATTTTGTGGGCCCGAGATGGGTTTTTCACCTCCTACACCATTTACACCTTTGATTTTGGGGAAAATTCTCAACATTCTTCATTACCCAAGACATAAAACACTAACTTCCATTTTTCTTCTCCAGCCCATCAACCTTCTCTATCATTTTTTTTCTCTTTCTTTCTTCCATGCACAAAAACAACATCAGAATCAAGGGAAGAAGGGGAAGACTTGAAAAAGAGCTCATCAAGACTACATGATTGAAGATCAAGATTATAGGATTTGTCTATGAATCTCTATCTTTTTATATCTTAGTTTATGTCTTCTTATGACTTGAAATTTATTTTGATTATGAATATGCTTGACTAAAATCCATTATCTTAGGGATTAGAGTAGATGAGTTTGTAATGAACTCATGTTTATGTTAATTTAATTATTGTTTGAATGTCTCTATCTCTTTGAGCTCTATGTTTATTTATTGTTTGAATGATTGATCACCATTTGAGCATTCTATAGTGTTTATTTGAATTGGGAGAGGATAATCGACATAGATTAGGAGCTTAAGGCACATCATCTCAATAAATCGGGAGGTTGAGAGTTTGAGTGAGGAAATTATTGATCTTTGGTGCTTATAGAAGTTATAAGTCAGAAATTGATCGGGGACAACAATTATAACCCGTAATCTACTATTTTAGTCGTTCAGAAAAGAACTAAAGCTAGATGTGAAATCGCGCTAGATAGTTAGGTTCATCCAAGATTTAGTTAATATGATTGAAGTTCATTATGATCCATTGAAATCTAGTCCCTAGGATAACTTTTCTTATAGTCATTCCCCAATTTATTTACTAAGTTTATTTTGTTTGCTTGCTTTATTTTAGCTTTGTTCTAGTTAATCAACAACTCTTGAACTTTCGTTCTCTAAATAGGTTGAAAACAACTTATTAATAATAATTAGAAGTTTGAATTCACCAATCCTTGTGAGATACGACCTTGCTACCACTTATTGCAACTACACCGTATTTTTGCAGCGTAGTGAAAATGTAATAGCGAACAAGTTTTTGGTACCGTTGCTCGGGATTGATTGAGTTTTTACTTTTGATATTATGAAAAGTTATTTTTGGTCTAATTTAGATTTTATTTTATGTTAGTTTATTTATTTTTGTTAGAGAAGATAGCTGCAGAATCGAAAAAGTGACACCAAAAATATTAAGTGGATGATGGAAGGAAGAAGTTGGTTGAGCAACAATTGGTGGTGATGGAAATTAAGTTGCAAGTTCTAGAAGTCAAAAGAAATTGTAGACAACCATTTATCCAAGAAGTGTTCCAACAAACATCTCCTTATGGTGACTATTATGACATGAAGTGCAATATCATGGAGTAGCAATCACCATTTGAGTATGAGAATCCCCTAACTACTATATCATAGCTACTGCGTACCTGGAAGTCGCTTCCTCGACTCAAAACTTCGATGATAGTTCTTCAGTGAAGTGAAAGTGAATATAAAATTCCAAAGCAAATGACCCATATTTATAGTTTTTCATAAGCCTGCTTGAGCAATCGATGATAGACGTAGATTGCGTCATCGCCAACGCAAGCATTTTAAGAAAATATTGCGATTTAATCCATATTGTTAGTTTGAAATTCATTTTCAAAAATTCAAGAGTCAGTAGGCTCCCATTTGAAAATTCTTCACAATGACTATACATATGGAAACGTTGAAAATCATGATAAATGAATTTATTTATTTAACTAAAAATAATGCATTTTTCCGATTGTAACTTAATCCGCTATGTCAAAATGGATCATGTCACACCCCAATTCTTGAAATAATAACTTTAACTGGGATACGACTCATCATTTAAAATGAACAAGGGAAAAACCTTGTGAAATCCGAATAAAATGGATAACAATCGAGCTTAGCCCCTTTGGATAAAGAAAGACAGGTGTTCAAGTGATACGAATCAATCAACAAACATAATAACTTCAGGATCACAAGTTTAGTTTCATACTTCAGATAACCAACATAGAAAGAAATACTTGTAAATTAATAGTCTTGACTCAACACAAATGTCGTTTAGAGTCGTAGCATAAAGGTCTTAAGTAAATGAAACAAAAGACATATACTGGCTAGTTCTACAGCGGAAGTCAAAACACGGAGTTGAACCCTAGCCTCAGCTCGTCCCGTCAGCACCAGCCATTAACCTGAAAAACATTTGAAAATATTTGGGCTAAGTACTAATGTACTTAGTGGGCTGCAACTTTTGAAACATTTCATAATCTGAAGAGCAGTTTATCCAATCATACTTGACATGACTTAGAAGGTTTTAAAGTGAAAGAACTTCTAAGCATGTTAAAACATTTCATTATATATATATACTTAATTTGCGCGCAGTTGTCACACTCATTTTTGTTACTCGCTATGATCCCGGACCTTTTAGCCACCGACGGATCCATTTATCCCATTTACTTGAACTGAGGGCGTAACCCAGACAAGTTTCTTTTGACGTCGGGATGCTACCTAGGCAGGCCTTTACATTACATACTTCGGAACACATCCAGCAAGCACCCTTATAACGCCTCTTAGTTAGAGCCCGATGGAGATCAACCCACCGAGTCAGCTAACGGTGTACACAATTCTCAAATAACGTGTTAGGCTATAAGAGAACCTCAATTGATTCGTTGTGGCGAGCCTTAAACAGAGCAGAGTGCACATAAACATTTTATTGGATAAACAGTTTATATTTCACGAACATTTAAGCTCATTAGCTCAATCATACATTTGGAAAATAAGCCCACCTGTTTAGGTAAAGCCTGTCGTTTAACCTTATCTCTGAATCGGAAAAGCAGTGCTAATCCTCCTGATTTTCAAGGCCTACAAGAAATCTATTCTTAATAGGTATCTTAAATCTAAACTCAAGTCACGGTAAAGTGCTTAACATTCTATGATTCACTTAGCCGGGTTTTCAAAATTTAATGGATAAATAATTGAAAATAATTCTCTTGAGTTAAGAACACCAACAATACTCTTACTCGACTTTCTTTTGTAATTGGAATTATAAATAACCAATTAAATCATGATGCAATGCATGACTCATTTCATACTTAAGCATATAAGTGTTTACTTAAAAATATGCACAAGCCCAAATAATAAAAAGGCAGCCCACAGCGAGATCGCCGCCTCTCCCCTCTTTCTCTGCTCTGTTCTACTATGCTCTACTCTCCAGCTCTGGTATCCCAGCTCTATTCTTTAGCTTTGCTCTGCAAATCTAGCTCTGCTCTGCAATCTAGCTCTGCTCTGCAATCTAACTCTGCTCTGCCCCTCTCTACTCTGTTCTTCCCCTCTCTACTCTGCTCTTCCCCTCTCGCTCTGCTCTTCAGCTCTGCTCTGCCATCTACTCTTTCTACTCTGCTCTCATCTCCCAACTTTTGAACACCCGTCGTCTCTCTCTTTCTCAGCTCTGGTACCTCACGCCGATCATCTCCTTGGCAACGGCGAAGCGCCGTCACCTCCCTCTATTTTTCCGGCGATCGCAGCAAGCCACTGCCGCTACCCTCACACTCCTTTCCTCCAGATCTGACGGAAACGCAACCTACAGGCCACGCCTCCGCCGAGCCCTAGATCCTCAATTCAGCCACACCATTCAACACCAGCCCTCTCCCTTAAATTCGACGACCGCACTGGATCCACGGCCGCCGCCCTCAACTCTCATCCATTCTCGACTGACCCACACAGCCAAAACTCCACAAAATATACACGCACAAGGCACAACTTTAAAGCAACACAATTCAAGACTCTACCTTTTTCTTTTCTTTTAAAAGTTATGCAGCTAAAATATATACACATACACAGATACATGACATGAATTGGGATTCTTAATCGAAATGTGAAGTGAAGTAATAGGGGAGTTAAAGGAGGAACCTTTAGAGGTTTACTCAAATTCTGATGGTCGGCTGCTTGAATTTGCTGGGCTGTTGTTCTTGAAGCTCAGTCTGGGTGTTGGAACGAGAGAGATGAAGTGAGTGAATTGAGAGAGAATGAATTGGGTGAACTTGCGGAGGAGATATATTTGAGGAGAGAGGACATAGTGAGGCGGCTGGTGTGGGGTGAGCGAAAATATCAGGAGAAATATCTAAGGGTTAAAAATATCAGGACTGTAATATTCGTCAGGCTTTGCTAAATAAATAGCTCGTATAAATGCTTGAATGCTTAATTAAATAAATATGCAATGCATATAAATTTAATAACTAAATTTACAAATGCTTTTGTAAATCATTTTTGTTGGAATTAAAATAAATTCTTTTTCTCAATCCAGCGTGAATCATCTTAAATCTAAGTTCAATATTATTCTAAACTTAGCTCGAGGAAACGGGGTATTACATCCCTCCCTCATTTAAAAAAATTTCGTCCCCAAAATTACATACCTTGGTAATCTAGATGGGGATACTTGACTTTCATTGAATCTTCAAGCTCCCATGTGGCCTCTTCCATCCCGTGATGGTTCCACTTCACTTTAACGAGAACAATATTATTGTTCCGTAAAACTTGAACCTTGCGATCAAGTATCTGGATTGGTTTTTCTTCATATCTTAAGTCCTGAGCTAGGACCACTTCATCGTGCTTAATCACATGCTTTGGATCAAACACATACTTTCTTAACTGAGAGACATGAAACACATTGTGCACGTCTCCAATGCTAGGCGGCAAAGCCAACCTATAGGCTACATGGCCTATCTTATCTAGGATCTCAAAAGGTCCTATATAACGGGGTCGTAACTTGCCCCTCTTTCTGAAACGTATAACTCCCTTGGAGGGAGAAACTTTGAGGAAAACTCGATTTCCAACATTGAATTCTAACTCCGATCGGCGTTTATCGGTGTGAGACTTTTATCTATCTTGAGCTTCTTTGATTCTTTGCTTGATGTGGTCGACCTTCTCAACCATCTGTTGACCAATTCAGGACCTAACAACTTTCTTTCACCCACTTCATCCCAGTAAAGTGGTGATCGATATTTTCGGCCATACAAAGCCTGATATGGAGCCATTCCAATTGTTGCTTGATAACTGTTGTTATAAGCAAATTCTACAAAAGGTAACAAATCCTCCCAACTTCCACCTTTGTCTGCGACAATCGTTCGCAACATATCTTCTAGAATCTGAATCGTTCTTTCTGACTGCCCGTCAGTCTGAGGGTGGTACGCTGTGCTGAAGTTCAACTGAGTGCCCATTGCTTCTTGTGAACTTTTCCAGAAACGCGAGGTGAATCTGGTGTCAGGATCTGTCGTGATAGATACAGGTACACCGTGAAGGCGTACTATCTCTTTGACATATAACTTTGCAAGTTTCTCCAATCCAAATGTCATTTGAATTGGCAGAAAGTGCGCTGACTTTGATAATCGGTCCACTATGACCCAAATTGCAGTGTTTCCACGTGCTGACTTAGGTAGGCTCACTACGAAGTCCATGTTGATGTGCTCCCACTTCCACTCGGGGATTGGTAGTGGTTGCAGCATTCCATACGCCTCTGATGCATGGCCTTCACTTGTTGACAAGCGAGACATCGCTCCACAAACAACGCTACATCTCTTTTCATTCCTTTCCACCAGAAAATTTTCTTTAAATCTTGGTACATCTTTGTGCTGCCTGGATGTGCAGTGTAAGGAGTATCATGAACCTCGCTCATAATCTCGTTTTTCAATTATTCTTTGTGTGGTATACACAATCTTTCACCAACCATAAGTGCGTTATCCTGTGCTTCAGTGAATCCTTTCGTTTCATTCGTTCTTGCAGCGAGACGCATCTTCTCCAAGAACCAATCTTCTCTTTGTGCTTGCACAATTCTTTCTCTCAAATCAGGTTTAGCTGTCAAAGCAGCAATACAACCCGATACTGTGTTCGGAGGATGAACAATCTCTAAACTGAGTGAGGCAAAGTCACGAATCAATTCCTTCAGCTGGGTGATGAAAAACCCTAGCTTAGCCTTCGTCTTTCGACTTAGGACGTCAGCTACTACATTTGCTTTTCCTGGATGGTAACTGATGGTGCAATCGTAATCCTTTACTAATTCGAGCCATCTTCGTTGTCTCATGTTCAAATCCTTTTGCTCGAAGAAGTACTTTAAACTCTTATGATCTGTAAAGATCTCACACTTAACTCCATAGAGGTAGTGTCTCCAAATCTTCAGCGCGTGCACGATGGCTGCTAGTTCTAAATCATGAGTCGAGTAGTTCAGCTTATGGGGCTTCAATTGACGAGACACGTATGCTATCACTTTCTGATTTTGCATCAACACGCAACCCAATCCTAGTTTCGAGGCATCAGTGTACACCACGAATCCTTCATTCTCTTCTGGTATTGCTAACACTGGTGCAGTAGTTAGACTTGTCTGAGCTCCTTAAAACTTTGTTCACAAGCTTCAGACCAAACATACTTAGTCCATTTTCTCAAAAGCTGAGTCATTGGCCTAGCCAATTTTGAGAATCCTTCGATGAATCTTCTGTAGTAACCTGCTAGACCGAGGAAACTTCTGATATCATTGACGTTTGATGGTGCCTTCCATTCCTTGACTGCTTCGACCTTGGCGGGGTCTACTTTGATTCTTCAGTCAACACTATGTGACCGAGGTACATCACTTCCTTCAACCAAAACTCGCACTTGCTGAATTTGACAAATAGTCTCTCATTACGCAGGGTTTCGAGTACGATGCGCAAGTATTCCTCGTATTGCTCTTCAGTCTTAGAGTATATGAGAATGTCGTCAATGAACACTAAGACAAAACTATCAAGATACTGGTGGAAAACTCTGTTCATCAGGTCCATGAAAACGGCTGGGGCATTCGTTAATCCAAAAGGCATCACGGTGAACTCGTAATGTCCATAACGCGTTCGAAACGCTGTCTTTGGGATGTCTTCTCTTTTCATCCTGAGTTTGTGGTAACCAGACCTTAGGTCAATCTTGGAAAACACACCGGCTCCTCTCAACTGATCGAATAGGTTGTCTATCCTCGAAAGAGGATATCTATTCTTTGTCGTGAGCTTATTCAATTCCCTATAATCGATACACATCCTTAGTGAACCATCTTTCTTCTTGACGAATAGGACTGGTGCTCCCCACGGTGATACGCTAGGTCGTATGAAACCTAGATCCAACAGTTCTTGTAGTTGCACTTTCAATTCTTGTAACTCCGGCGGAGCCATTCTGTATGGTGCCTTGGACATTGGTGTTGCTCCAGGTTCTAGATCTATCGTGAATTCTAATTGTCGGTCCGGTGGCAAACCGGGCAATTCTTCAGGAAAGACATCTTTGAACTCTCGAACCACGCGAACTTCTTCAATCGTTTTCTCTACTTCATGTTCTCCTGTCAAACTGACTAGGAAAGCCTGACATTCTCCCTTCCTCATCATCTTTGTGGCCTTCATTGCTGAAATCACTGGTACCATTCCCCCCCATTCTTATGCCATGAAAACTTGTCTTCTCATTTCCAGCGAATTGGAAAGAGATCTTTTTCTCGTTACACAGTATCGTGGCACCGACTTGAGTAAGCCAGTCTATCCCTAGGATCATGTCAAATTCTATCATAGCGATGACATACAAATCTGCCTTAAACGTTTCAGCACCTATGTTCAGCTCTAAGTTTGAGATAATGTCCTTAGCAGCCAATATTCCACCACCAGGGGTGCTAACCTCTAAAGTTGTCTCAGCCAATTGTGGAGTCCGTTCTAATCTCTTACAAGTAGCATGTGAAATGAAAGAGTAGGACGCTCCAGTATCAAACAAAGCTATTATCGGCACGCCGAAAACATTAATCATACCTGCCAAGTTTCCTTGGTTTTCCGCTGCTTGGTTTTGATTAAGGGCATATGCCCTAGCATTTTGGGGCGGCCCCCGATGTCCTCCACGACCCTGGTCTCCTCATCTCTTCCTTGGGCATGCCGGAGCATAGTGCCCAGTTTCTCCGCAGGTAAAACAGACGTTCACTCCTCTCAGGCATTCTCCCAGATGGAGTTTTTGACACTTCGGGCAAGGTGTTTTAATAATTGCCTGATGCAGTTGGTTTTGAGGCTGATTCTGATTTTGGTTTACAGCCCATGGTTTCTTCCCATATCCATTTCCATTTCCAGGGTTTCCACATGTTCTATCGTTCCATTTCCTTTTTCCTTTACCACCATCTTGAGGTGGTACAAATCCAGACTATTCAGGAGCTTTTCCTTTCTCCCTTGGTAGCAATGACTCAATGGTGAGAGCCCTGCTCAGAGTTTATGCATAAGTGAGACCTCCCTGACTTGCTAGGGAGATCGATATCTCGTGGCGCAGTTCGTTCCTGAATTTCTCTGTGCGCTTCTCATCAGTATCCACTAAGAGTGGAGCATATCTTGACAGTTGGTTAAAAGCCCTGTCGTATTCAGTCACTGTCCCAGCCCTCTGCTTCAAGTTCCAGAACTCATTCTGTTTCTTCTGTCTATAACATCCTGGTATGTATTTCTCATACAACTCATTCTTAAAATCTTCCCATGAGAAATTTTCCCACTGTTCCTCAGTCATTGTGAGCCTCACCGACTCCCACCAAAAGTTGGCTTCGTCTACCAGTTGGTAGGCTGCGCAAGGTATTTTATCCTCATCTTCGCAACGGATGTACCTGAAGATTCGCTCCACTGCCCTGACCCATTTCTCGGCGTCTGTGGGATCACCCAGACCATCAAACATTGGAGGTTTTTCCTTACGAAACTTTTCTTCAGCAATACGATTCGGTGCTACTTGTGGAATTGGTTGCTCAGGGATGAATCCCCTGCCGCGTCCGCGACCACGTCCTCTTCCCCTACCGCGTCCTCTTGGTGCATCTTCCATTCTGATTTACGGACGATATCAACACAAAAGTGAGACTTATTCCGCATGCATGCATACAAGTATACATACATAGATATACACAAGGTATATCTCTTCTATAGTGTAACCCTGTGAAAGGCTAACTTTATGTGGAAACTGATCTATCTTAGTGGAATACTCAACTGAATCCTTAATCTCATCTCATTGCTTCTACGTTATAACATATCTATGTTAAACGTCTATATCTTACCAGTCCTTACTTAAATCGATCAAGCGGAGCTATCACGACTAACATTCCCAAGGTATTCTTAGGTGGTACTCAAACAGTTTGTAAGAGGACCCAACATTCTGATCGTATAGGAAGTGAACTTAAAACGATAAAATAAACTTTCATTCATTCATTCATTTGTTTCTTTTGAAACCTTTAAAACACGTGGAAAATATGTGTCCCGTTCCTTAAAAACTTTGCTTTTGCCAGAAAGATTCAAGGCATCTAACTCGACCATTCATTATTAGTTCATTAAGGGCTCGGTAGTCCTAAACACGATACTAACTTATCTTATCGTTAAGGGCTCGGGTTGTCCCAAACACGATACTTTGCTGGTTATATGAGTCGGAGACTCAAAATAACAATATGAAAGCGATTAGCAATTCATAACTTATAGCATATGGAAAGCGATAAGCAATTCAGATAGCATCTTCATTGAAAGCACGCACTTCTTGAAAACTCTTAAAATATTTAATAACTTTGAAACTTTTAAATCGTACCTTTTTCTTGCGGCAGTGTGACGGCGAGCTGAGGTTCAACAACTTTCTTAGAAATCTAGAGGCACTAATCTAGACTCAACATTAAAAGCTTTTGGTTATCAGAAACATGAAAGAAAACTTATGCTCTGATACCACTCTGTCACACCCCAATTCTTGATATAATAACTATAACTGGGATACGACTTATCATTTAAAATGAACAAGGGAAAAATCTTGTGAAATCCGAATAAAAGGGATAACAATCGGGCTTAGCCCCTTTGGATGAAGAAAGACAAGTGTTCAAGTGATACGAATCAATCAACAAACATAATAACTTCAGGATCACAAGTTTAGTTTCATAATTCAGATAACCAACATAGAAAGAAATACTTGCAAATTAATAGTCTCGACTCAACAAAAGATGTCGTTTAAAGTCATAGCATAAAGGTCTTAAGTAAATGAAACAAAAGACAGAGACTGGCTAGTTCTACAACGGAAGTCAAAATACGAAGTTGAACCCTAGCCTCAGCTCATCCCGTCAGCACCAGCCATTACCCTGAAAAACATTTGAAGATATTTGGGCTAAGTACTAATGTACTTAGTGGGCTGCAACTTTTGAAACATTTCATAATCTGAAGAGCAGTTTATCCAATCATACTTGACATGACTTAGAAGGTTTTAAAGTGAAAGAACTTCTAAGCATGTTAAAACATTTCATTATATATATATACTTAATTTGCGCGCAGTTGTCACACTCATTTCTGTTACTCGCTATAATCCCGGACCTTTTAGCCACCGACGGATCCATATCTCCCATTTACTTGAACTGCGGGCGTAACCCAGATAAGTTTCTTTTGACCTCGGGACGATACCTAGGCAGACCCTTACATTACATGCTTCGGAACACATCCAGCAAGCACCCTTATAACGCCTCTTAGTTAGAGCCCGATGGAGATCAACCCATCGAGTCAGCTAACGGTGTACACAATTCTCAAATAACGTGTTAGGCTATAAGAGAACATCAATTGATTCGTTGTGGTGAGCCTTAAACAGAGCAGAATGCACATAAACATTTTATTGGATAAACAGTTTATATTTTACGAACATTTAAGCTCATTAGCTCAATCATACATTTTGAAAATAAGCCCACCTGTTTAGGCAATGCTTGTCGTTTAACCTTACTCGACTTTCTTTTGTAATTGGAATTATAAATAACCAATTAAATTATGATGCAATGCATGTCTCATTTCATATTTAAGCATATAAGTGTTTACTTAAAAATATACACAAGCCCAAATAATAAAAATGCAGCCCACGGCGAGATCGCCGCCTCTCCCCCATTTCTCTGCTCTGTTCTACTATGCTCTACTCTCCAGCTCTGGTATCCCAACTCTGGTCTCTCAGCTCTGGTATCCCAGCTCTGCTCTACAGCTCGGGTATCCCAGCTCTGCTATCTCAGCTCTGGCCTATCAGCTTTGGCGTCTCAGCTCTGGCTTATCAGCTCTGGTATCTGAGCTCTGGCCTATCAGCTCTGGCATCCAGCTCTGCTCTTTAGCTCTGCTCTGCAATCTAGCTCTGCTCTGCCCTCGCTCTGCTCTGCCCCTCTTTACTCTGCTCTGCCCCTCTTTACTCTGCTCTTCCCCTCTCGCTCTGATCTTCAGCTCTGCTCTGCCATCTACTCTCTCTACTCTGCTCTCATTTCCCAACTTCTGAACACCCCTCGTCTCTCTCTTTCTCAGCTCTGGTACCTCACGCCGATCATCTCCTTCGCAACGGCAAAGCGCCGTCACCTCCCTCTATTTTTCCGACGACCGCAGCAAGCCATGGCTGCTACCCTCACTCTCCTTTCCTCCAGATCTGACGGAAACGCAACCTACAGGCCACGCCTCCGCCGAGCCCTAGATCCTCAATTCAGCCACCATTCAACACCAGCCCTCTCCCTTAAATCTGACGACCGCACTGGATCCACGGCCGCCACCCTCAACTCTCATCCACTCTCGACTGACCCACACAGCCAAAACTCCACAAAACATACACGCACAAGGCACAACTTTAAAGCAACACAATTCAAGACTCTGCCTTTTTCTTTTCTTTTAAAAGTTATGCAGCTAAAATATATACACATACACAGATACGTGAACATGAATTGGGATTCTTAATCGAAATGTGAAGTGAAGTAGCAGGGGAGTTAAAGGTGGAATCTTTAGAGGTTTACTCTAATTCTAATGGTCGGCTGCTTGAATTTGCTGGGCTGTTGTTCTTGAAGCTCAGTCTGGGTGTTGGAACGAGAGAGATGAAGTGAGTGAATTGAGAGAGAATGAATTGGGTGAACTTGCGGAGGAGATATATTTGAGGAGAGAGGACATAGTGAGGCGGCTGGTGTGGGGTGAGCGAAAATATCAGGAGAAATATCTAAGGGTTAAAATATCAGGACTGTAATATTCGTCAGGCTTTGCTAAATAAATAGCTCGTATAAATGCTTGAATGCTTAATTAAATAAATATGCAATGCATATAAATTTAATAACTAAATTTACAAATGCTTTTGTAAATCATTTTTGTTGGAATTAAAATAAATTCTTTTTCTCAATCCGGCGTGAATTATCTTAAATCTAAGTTCAAAATTATTCTAAACTTAGCTCGAGGAAACGGGGTATTACAGGTCCCAATTTTCCTCAAATCACCAAATATTTGGAAAATAATACTCCCTCCGTCTCACAAAAATATGAACATTTTGCCATTTTGGGACGTCTCACAAAAATATGAACATTTCTATTTTGGTACATTATCTCGCCACAATCCTTTTACTTTTCATCTCTACTTTTCATAAAGTAGGACCCCTTTTCCATTCACAATATATTTTTCTCTAACAATTCTTAAAACTCGTGCCACTTACAAATGATCATGTTTTTATAAGACGGAGGGAGTATAATATTATTCTATGAAAAAATCAGGGTGTTGCATTTACCCTAGGAACAATTTATATGAATTTTTGAAAATTGACTATAATTTATACAAATTAAGTTGATGGCCACCCTTTAATTTCCACTATCGATAATGAGCTTTTCAAATTTTGTCTCCTATAAAAATGCATATTTCTAATTTTATTTTCGAGCAATCAATGTTAAATTGTCACTAATTTCCACTATAAGTTTTTGCCAAACCAAGGAATTTTTTTTGCTCTTTTACTTAAAATTAGATAATTTAACATATTCTTTTTAAATAAAAGTATGTATTATTCCCTCTATCTCGAAATGCATTTCTATATTTTGTTCTGATCCGTCCCTCAAATACATTCTCATTTCTATTTTTTTTTTTTTGTAAATACATCCACACACAACTCTTTAACTAATACTATCAATATTATATATATAGGGAGAGGTTCAAGAAAGAACCACTAAATAAAAAAAGAACGAAGAACCATTTTCAGCTATTCGATATATTATAAAATAAATGATATTTTTAATATATAAATAAAATTAAGTAATATTTTGTATAAAAATAAATGATATATTATAAATGACACTTTTAATGCGTACAAATGATACTTTTAATAACTGAAAATGATAGTATTTCGTAAATGATAGTATATATTTTAAAAAATAAATGGTATTTTATATACTAATAAATGATATATTACAAATGATACTTTTAATGCGTGCAAATGATACTTTTAATAACTGAAAATGATAGTATTTCGTAAATGATAGTATATATTTTTACAAATAAATGGTATTTTATATACAAATAAATGATATATTACAAATGACATTTTTAATGAATGCAAATGATACTTTTCAATGAGGCCGAGAAGAGAATCGAAAAAAGAACTGATCCGGGTTGTCAGCCCAGACTGAAGAAGGAGAAAATATGGCGCTGCATGTGGAACTTGAACATGCGACCTTGTAAATACAAGGCATGGGTTCAAACTCAATTGGGTATTACTCCGAGCTATCATAATTATTTAACTTGAAGTACTTATGTTTTAATTAAATAGACCATATTTTCTTATTGTAACGTCCCAATCAATAGGTTATGGAAAATGTATATGGAGTAATAAATATTCTCATTCAATTTATTATTTACATCAAATGTTATTATAGCCATAAATAATTATTTCTTGTTCCACTTAAAAAGAATATTTTTATTTTTTTATTGTTAACAAATATTGTTAAAAAAGTTATTTTTAATTTTATTATAAATGATTCGTTTTTAATATTTGTATTTAGGACATGTAACCTATTGAATTAAGACGAATAGAGTATATGATTAAATTGAGATCTAGTTCTAATCAATGTCCCCATACATGTGTTGTAAGAGCATACAAAATAATGGTATCATATTTAAACAATATAATATATCACAGATAAATAATCTCAAAAATCAAAAATTGAGATAAATAATCTCAAAATTAAAAAATTGACGTAGATATCAGCTGCCTATTCCCACCAATGTATTATATTGTATGATTTTAAATGTGGAAGGTTTATTATAATATCAAAATTTCCACGCAATAGGGAAATTGAGAGTTTAACCAATAACTAAAGGCTCCAACCTTTTGGGGTTACAATTAAATATTAGTAATCGAGAGGGACTTGTTTCATAGTATTTTATATGTAGCCATTAATTTTGGAGTTGAATTATATAGTTAATTAACTGTTGCTGTATATGACAAAACGGATAGAAGCGTGGAACAATCATTGATGTTTTCAATATGTTTTGGTTTTTTATTTTTAAGTTTTGGATAAAATTATATTGAACAATGTTGTCCAGGGAGCCACATGACTTCTATGGCAGTACTAGACTTTTAGTCTTTACTAATTATAAATAGCTTAGTGCAATAATTAATTAGTTCTTCAACTTATCTGAGTGTATCATGATTCATTCCAAGGTGATATTTTTAATTTATTTAATTTAATAATTAGTTGATTTTGTGTGTGACAACAGTTGAGATAGGTTTTGTAGGCGTCATTGCTGATGAAGCAACAGTTTTGATTGTCTCTCTCTCCATTTTAAGACTTTCGCTTTCGGCATGCTCTTGCTCTTGCTAATACATTTTAATTAGAGTAAAATTTTGAAGTAGCCAAAATGAAGCATAAAACACAATTTATGGCCACACATTGAAAAAACACAAATTTTGGCCATTTTTATAGCTTTGAGACGTTTTTGCCCTTAATTGGGCGGACTGGGTAGGGTCAGGAGCGCGGGTCGCGTGCCGGGTAGGATCAGGCACGCGGGTCGGGTTAGGCACTTATGGCACTATTAGTGCCATAAGTGCCAAGCTTGGCACTTATGGCACTATAAGTGCCATAAGTGCCAACGAATTTTTTTTTTACTCCCCCTGCCCTGTCTACCCCCCAGACCCCCGACCCCACCCACCCCACCCACCCCCAAGCCAAAAACTTTTACTTTATTATTTTATTTTATGGCACTTATGGCACTAATAGTGCCATAAGTGCCAACGAAATTTTTTTTTACTCCCCCTGCCCTGTCTACCCCCCAGACCCCCGACCCCACCCACCCCACCCACCCCCAAGTAAAAAAAATTTACTTTATTATTTTATTTTATGGCACTTATGGCACTATTAGTGCCATAAGTGCCAACGAAAATCCAAAATAAAATAAAGTAAAATGGTCTTCTTAGCACTTATGGCACTAATAGTGCCATAAGTGCCAAACATGCAGAACAAATATAGAAACAACAGCATCATCTAAACCCTAAATGGAACATTTAAACCCTAAATGGATAATCTAAACCCTAAATGGAACATCTAAACCCTAAATGGATAATCTAAACCCTAAATGGAATATCTAAACCCTAGGGGAAGTGTTTAAAAAGTTCCTTTTGGCTTGGGGGTGGGTGGGGGGGTAGGGTCGGGGGTCAGGGGGTAGGCAGGGCAGTGGGAGTAAAAAAAAAAATTATTGGCATGGGGTGGGTGGTGGGGGGGATGGGTGGGGTTGGGGGTCTGGGGGGTAGACAAGGCAGGGGAAGTAAAAAAAAAAAAAATTGGCTTGGGGGTGGGTGGTGGGGGGGGGTGGGTGGGGTCGGGGGTCTGGGGGGTAGACAAGGCAGGGGAAGTAAAAAAAAATTTTTTTTTTTTTTGGCTTGGGGGTGGGTGGTTGGGGGGGGTGGGTGGGTGGGTGGGGGTGGGTGGGGTCGGGGGTCTGGGGGGTAGACAAGGCAGGGGAAGTAAAAAAAAAATTTTTTTTTTTGGCTTGGGGGTGGGTGGTGGGGGGGGTGGGTGGGTGGGTGGGTGGGGGGTGGGTGGGGTCGGGGGTCTGGGGGGGTAGACAAGGCATGGGAAGTAAAAAAAAAAAATTTTTTTTTTTGGCTTGGGGGTGGGTGGTGGGGGGGGTGGGTGGGGTTGGGGGTCTAGGGTCTGGGGGTACACAAGGCAGGGGAAGTAAAAAAAAAAATTTTTTTTTTTTTGGCTTGGGGGTGGGTGGTGGGGGGGTGGGGGGGTGGGGGGGTGGGTGGGTGGGTGGGGGGTGGGTGGGGTCGGGGGTCTGGGGGTAGACAAGTAGGGGAAGTAAAAAAAAAATTTTTTTTTTTTGGCTTGGGGTGGGTGGTAGGGGGGGTTGGTGGGGGGGTGGGTGGGGTCGGGGGTATGGGGGTAGACAAGGCATGGGTTAATCCCTAAATCTGGATCCGGGTCAAAGAAAGTTGTTGGATCTATTGGGTTAAAGGGTAAATTAGGTAGACCACATAAAAGATGGTCAAATATTGATGTTTTAAATTTTGTGGACAAAATTTAAGTTTCAATCACCAATAGGGCCATCCGGCCCTATTGTTTCTTTTAATTAACTAAACATTTATTAACTGTTTCGATCTCAATAGGTAATTGTTCCAATAGTAATCATTATGCAATACAATTAGAGATTCATATTCTCTCCTTAATGCATAGACTTATAAGAATTAATATTCTCTCCTTAATTCATAGTTCTATATGAATTAATGAAAAAAAATTATTTATTTTTCTGCAGTCCTATATATCTTTACAAAAATTTCAACATGAAAACTTTTTTTAGTATGAAAATCTCAAATTAAATATAGAAATTTTCTTTATTTTTTTCTTTATTGTTTTTCTCATTTTTATCATTCTTTTTTCCTAAAAATAACCCTTTTAGTTAATAATAAATATTCAATATACATATCACATTAAAGAGCATTACAAGAGGTTTAATTTGATATATAATATGTAAATAATAGATTTAAAATAAGAAAGTTATACAAGTTAAAAGTTTCAAAATAAAATATTTTTTCTCCTCTCTCTTACACAATACTATAATTTTTATTGCATTTGAAAACATTATATATATATATATATATATATATAAAGAAGGGTTCAACAGAGAAGCTAAATATTGTGGAGAATAGAGAATTCGTAAAATAAAAACGAACAGATCTATAATTTTGTTGAACAAATCAATGTACCGCATGAACAACAATTTGCCCCGGGTTCGAATCCTGCTGGTGGCGAATTTTTCTCTATATTTACTAAATACGTATGTTCATTACTTATGTTGATCTGTTCGTAAAATATATAGATTTGTTCATGATGAATAAAAAGATAATTCTCTGTTGAACTCAACTCTATATATATATATATATATATATATATATATATATATATATATATATATATATATAGAAGAGTTCAACAGAGAAGCTAAATATTGTGGAGAATAGAGAATTCGCAAAATAAAAACGAACAGATCTATAGTTTTAATGAACAGATCAATGTACCGCATGAACAACAATTTGCCCCGGGTTCGAATCCTGCTGGTGGCGATTTTTTCTATATTTTTATTAAATACGTCTGTTCATTACTTATGTTGATATGTTCGTAAAATATATAGATTTGTTCGTTCTCTCGAAAAAGATAATTCTCTGTTGAACTCAACCCTATATATATATATATATATATATATATATATATATATATATATATAGGGTTAATATAAAAACCCCTCTTAAGATGAAAACTAGAAACCAATTTAAAGCCATTTAAATAAAATAGAGGGCTGAGATTAAACTACAGATGCACAATTTCAATTGCATAGATGCACAGTTTCAATTGCATAGACACAATTTCGATTTGCTTGAGTATTTTGCATTGTTGGTTTCAATTGCATAAATTGCATATTTTTTAAGTGCACAGTAAAATATAATAGATGCACAGTTTCTTTTGTTAACTAAATTCTAACCATTAGATATAAGATTTAAAAGGTCAAGATTAGGTTCCTAGTTCTCATTTTAACAGAGGTTTTTATTAGAACCTCTTCCTATATATATATATATATATATATATATAAATATATATATATAATTATTTTATTTATGAATTCTACGACTTGGTGAAAGAAAAATCAAGATAACTATTAAAATAATATATGGTTTAATATTATAATTTTTTCTTTAAACATATGTTTCAAGAATAGTCACAATTTTAACCTTAAATCTAAATTGGAAAAATGATTATAGTATATGATGTTTTTACAACTTGATAATTTGTACTTATATGTCATATAAATAAAGAATGTAAATGGAGCTCATAATTATCTTTAATAAATAAGCGGAGTTTAATTTGTATGACTTCTTATTACATTGTTTAGATTATTCATGTCATTTTTATTTTGTTGGATGATACAATTAAATATTGCTTTTAAAAATTTCGTAGCATTACATATATTCTTTTCTTTTGATGCTTTTCATTGTTTGATATTTTTTATTTTCTTTATTTTATTGGATGATACAATATCACAAATTTCCTAAAGATTTTCTTTTAATTGTAAAGTAATAATATCTTTTTATTCATTTCAATTCTACAAATACATATATTTTTTAAAATATAAATAGTTTTGTATAAAGTAGACGTGATGAGATATGTATTTAAAATATTATAATGAAAAATACAACACCATTTTGGTTTATTTCATTTTGAATATCATATTGATTTTTCACAAGACTTTACCAATTCAAAAATTCAAAAATTTACAAAATATTTTGACACTTTGCATTCTTTGATATTTTCGGCTTTCTTTATTTTATTGGATGATAATATCACAAAATTCCTAAATAAATTTTTTTAATTGTAAATTAATATCTTTTCATTCATTTTAGTATTACAAATACATAGTTTTTTTTTAAATATAAACAGTTTTTATAAAGTAGACGTGATGAGATGTGTATTTAAATATTACTCAATCTGTCTCAATTCAATAGGTTATATGTTTCCTTATTTGGACATCCCAATTCAATAGGCCACTTCCTAAAATGAAAAGTTGACATATAACAAATATCCCCACATAACTCATTATTTGCACCAAATGTCATTATATCTCACACATAATTATCTTTTTCTTATTTCTCTCTCTTACTTTTGAATAAATATATATATCCTCAACAAAAGTTACTTTCTATCTCCTATTTTATTATAAATTATTCGTTTCTTAACATGCTTTTTTGATTGTAGAGAAAGAAACTTAGGTCTCTTGGTATCAGAAGAATTCGCAACTGCAGTGTATAAAATTTTGTTGACAACGTCCACCGGCTTGCCGGAAGGAAAGATGAAATTTCCGATATCTAGGATAAAAGGAGTAGCCCTTGTAGATGAAGGCGGCACCTATTGTGGATTACGCGTAGCCCTAGGGTCAAGGTTAGCAGCATGCGTGTGACCCATATTGTGAGTCGAAGAAGGGTCTATCTCGGCGGTGGCCGAGAGTTGGAGACCAGACAAAGCAACTCCATGGATAGAGGGACCTGAAGGATCGGGTTCACATCGGCATAATTTATAGATAGATTCAACTGGTGTTGTATATTTGTGGAGTTCGGGGGAAAATTCAAAGTCGTCCTACCAAAGGAGACGATGTCATCCAAGCGAGCATGATGAGAGAGGTCACCAAAGGGACGACGACAATTTAGGCGGCACAACCACAGATTAGGTTAAACGTAAAATAACGAAGAGAGAGGAGAGAGTGTCCGCATATTTTTTCAGCCACTATTTACCCTATATTAAATAGCAAAATATGTGACAAAATAATTATAATAAATAAATTTAAAAATTACAATACTAAGAAACTATAAAGAATGTTTTGCTGTATATATATAAATCTCACAATACTATATATTTAAATTAATTGAAACAATGTTAGTCATGAACTCATCCATTAGATGGATAGATCGACCTGGCAAAATGGATGGATGTACAAGTAACAAGAGATGCATATACACTAATTAATGTGTGACATTGATAAAGACTTGGGTATCTGCAAGGGCAAAACACGTACGCCTCTTTCCGGAGGTTTGTGTAGAAGAGGGGTGGATGCAGATTACGACCCCAACACAAGATTCAAACCTAAAACCAACAAAAATAAAACAATTTCATGATCGGATAAGGAAAGGAAGAAATGAGACGGATTAATTGATTTCCAACATATATGTTTGTCTCGTTCATATATTAGGCAGTTGTCGAGGGGATTAATGGAATCATTAATTAATTAATTAAGCAAGTACATAATTAATATGCATGGTTTCATTAATTAGCTAGCTCGTACCAGATTACAAGATTGGATTGATTGTGATTGGAGGATTGATTTGTTGCCCATATTTATTAATAATTTATTAATTACTATATGCAAAGGCCAGTTATATATATTGTAGCCTAGTGATTGAGCTTTTGTGATATTTCGTATTCAAGACTAGATTAACCTAACTTTGATGTGGAAATTAACTATGTCGCAAGGGAAAAGAACTTAGGCACTTTCTTTCACTACAAGTGCAGCATCATTATATAAATGAGCAAAATTGCATGAAAATATCCTACTTTATACCAAAATTTAGTTTTTTGACAATCTTTTTAATTGTAACAAAAATTTTGACGTTTCAATTGATAGCAATGTCCGTCCAGGGTAATTTTTCGGCCAAATTAAATCTGAGTTGGCAGCCGGAATGCCAACGTGGTATCATAAATGCCAAATCACACCCACGCACCCCCTCCCACGTCACCATCCCCTCCCACATCACTCTTCGCCCTCCCCGTCGGCTCTCCTCCTCCCCTTCTTCCCTCTCCCCCTCCCCCTCTCCCCGTCGGCTCCAATCGTTATGTGGGTGTGTGTGTACGAATCTGTTCTCAGGACAAGAGGAGGCCGCAACAGAGTGAGAGATGAGAGAGAGAGTGGCGGCCGATCTGAGAAAAGAATTAGGGCTCACCCAATTTATGCCTCATATCTATGAAGTGAGCGGAGGGAGTGAGCTCAGGCGGCGGCGGCTAGCGAGCCTCAGCCAAGAGAACTAGGGCTTGACTCTGGTTTCCATTTTGGGCATGTGTGGATCTGTTCTTGAAGGTCAGGGAGAGGAGCAAGGGAAGGCGCCACTACCTGTTTCGTTCTCGGAAGAACGACGACCGCACGCTAGTTCTTCAACGGCGACAGCGGCGATTTGAGAAAAGGAGGGAGCAGGAGAGACGATGGGAGAAGGAGACACTGACCCAGGCCGAGGCATATACCAGTCGGGGGATTCAGGGGGCAAGATACGGCTCCACCGGAGTTTCAGAGCCGCTAAAATTTGGTATCTAAAATTTGAGGACTGCTGGTGGGGGAGGGAATTGTTGTCGGCGAGATTGAGGGTCGTGTTTCCAGAAGAGGGTGCGCCTCCGACTGGAGGGTCGGCAGCACCATTGCTGGGAGATTGAGGGTCGTGTTTCCGATGGTGGTGGAGAAAGGGGGAGAGCCGATGAGGAGAGGGGGAGGGGGAGGGGGAAGAGGGGAAAGAGTGACGTGGGAGGGGAAGGGTGACGTGAGAGGGGGTGTGTGGGTGTGATTTGGCATTTCTGATGCCACCTTGGCATTCCGGCTGCCAACTCAGACTTAATTTCGCTGGGACATTGCTATCAATTGAAACGTTGTTAAAATTTTTGCTACAATTAAAAAGATTATCAAAAAAACAAATTTTAATATAAAGTGATGTATTTTCATGTAATTTGCCCTTACATAAATAGTTATGGATTTTTACATTCACATTAATTATCTCTCTTATGTGGATTTTTTGATGAGAAATTTTTGTTTTTATAAAGAAATTTACATTCAGCTCCCAAATAACCTAATAATAATTCTATTTCAACAAAGAAATCTCAAACCCAAATATAAATTTTCTCATAAATGATCAATTTTATTAATTTATTTTTATTTTTATTCTCACTTTGTCCTTTTCTTTGCAAAAGACATGCTCTTTTTGTTAGTAATGAAATATTCAATATACACATAAAATTTAAGATTGTGACAAGAGCTAGCTTAATTTGATCATCAGTATTATTATTAAATAGCATCTTAAATAAAAAGAAAGAAGAAAAAACCTAGAATCCTTGAAAGCACAGAACGCAACTAAGGGCCGAGCCTCATTAAAACATTTTTAAGGAAAACCCAAAGGGAAAAAACCTTATCAATTTGATATACACTATGTAAATAATAGATATAAAATAAGAAAGTTATCCAAGTTGAAAATTTTAAAATAAAATATTTTTCTCTCTCATCTCTCTAATTTTATACCATATATTTTTTATGGCATTTGAAAAATATTATATATATATATATTCTTTAGGACTCGGGGAAAAGAAAAATCACGATAACTGTCCAAATAATATATGGCTTGATATTATAATTTCCTTTAAACATATACTCCCTCCGTCTCGACAAACTTGAGATCTTTTTTTTTTTTTGGATAAGAATTAAGAAAGTAGTGTTATGTGTGTAGGTGGAAAAGAGAAAAGGTCAATCAAGGATAAAACTTTTGTCAAATAAGGAAATGTCTCAAAATAGGTGGGACGCCCAAAAAGCAAACTAATGGCAAGGACAAATGTTCCTCCTCCACAAAGCTACAGACGAGCAAAGGAGGCCCCCAACCAGATCATCCTACTAAGAAGACTGGAAAGCAGATTTTAGTCAAAGATTGGGCAAGAAACATCAGGACTCAAGAAGATTCTTCTTCACCAGTCCAGGGGGAAGAACAACAACATCATTCAGAAACTGAAATCAGTTCAGTTCCAAAAAGAACAACATCCCTGGAGACAAAGCAATGATAGGTCCAGACGAGCCAAACGCCAATCACGACGACAAGCGACTGGACATCATATGACTCATGTTCCACAACATCAGTCAAGTCTCCATCAGTCTAGAATGACTCAAGTATCTCAAGGAAGATACTTTGTAGAGCAAAGAATACCTCAACAACTCATCAGACAAAGCTTCTACAAGAGTGAGGTTCTGAAAAGGAAAGCTCAACAGAAGATTGCTCATGTGCCAACTGAAGCACCAACCAGACAACCAGCAAAGCGCAAGAGATCATCACCAAGATCAGTTCTAAAGTAGATATGGGTTCCAAAGGGAACACGAGCTAACATTGAAGGACCCAAACATTGATTGGGTACCTAAATTAACTCTTCCTTGCAGGTCAAAAATAGGAAACATAAAAAGAAGGAAGAAGTTAAAGCTTCAATCAGAACATGGTATCTGGATAGCGGCTGTTCGAAGCACATGACGAGCTACATAGAATATCTAACGCAATATGTTGAGAAAGTTGGATCAAAAGTTGCATTCGGAGACAACTCAATCGGAGAAATAAAAGGCTATGGTGTGCTCGACATGGGTAACGCTAGTATCAGTAATGTTAGCTTTGCTTCTAGTCTTAAACATAATCTGTTGTCTGTGAGTCAATTTTGTGACAGCGGTTTCGCAGTGAAGATCAAAAAGGATGAATTCACTGTTAGAAACAGTCAAAGAAAGGTGGTTTTGAGAGGAATCAGACAAGGAAATCTCTACGTCGTCTCATGGGAAGACAGCCCTCCAGAAACATGTCTCATCAGCAAAAGCAGCTCGGAGCTCAACTGGCTGTGGCACAGGAGACTTAACCACCTCAACTTCAAAACGATCAACAAGCTTGCTAATCATCAATTGGTAGAAGGCCGTTTGCCTTCTATTGTGTTCTAGAAGAAGCAAGAATGTGAAGCATGTCAAAGAGGAAAGCAGACAAGGACGTCATTCAAGTCAAAGTCAGGACACTCATCTGAAAGGATTCTTCAACTACTTCACATGGATCTGTTTGGCCCAATCTCTCCCAGAAGCTACAATGGTAGGAAGTGTACCTTAGTTGTTGTGGATGATTATTCACGATATACTTAGGTTATCTTTCTCTACACCAAGAGAGAGACACTGATGGAATTGCCAAAGTTGCTGAGAAGACTAAGCGTTGAAAAGGAAGTCAACATCATCAGCATCAGATCAAATCGTGGGACTGAATTCCTCAATACTGTCATTCGTGAGTATTGTGAGTAACAAGGAATCAGTCATCAAACTTCTGCAGCGAGGACTCCTCAATAAAACGGAGTAGCAGAAAGAAGAAACAGGTCTTTGAAGGAAGCAGCAAGGACGATGCTAGCCGAATCAAAACTTCCCTTGAAGTTTTAGGCCGAAGCAGTCAACAACGCATGCTACACGCAAAATCGTTCATTCCTCACTCAAAGACAAGGGAAAACTCCATACGAGATATGGAAGAACAGGAAGCCTTCAATCTCATATTTTCATGCTTTCGGTTCTAGGTGTTTCATCCACAACAACGATAAGAGGAGATTAAATACATTTGATAGCAAGGCTGATCCAGGAATCTTTCTTGGATACTCTGGAACTGAACGATCCAGCAAAGCCTATCGAGTGTTTAATTCTCAAACTCTTTGTGTTGAAGAAACACCACATGTTGTTTTTGATGAGTCTACTGATGATTTCAGGAAACGGGAAACTGAAAGAAGTGTTGAGAACACTGAAGTTTCCAGAACTGAAATAATTAACACCGAACCTTCTACAATATTGGTGTGGGGACCAGGAAAAGATGAAGATACTGAAAAGTTTTAGTATCAGAAGAACAGTCAAAGGTCTGAAGATCATACTGGGGCCACAGTAGATGGCATCAGTCAAGAGGGAACTCCAGTTGCCGAAGAACGAGTTGAACATGCCGAAGCAGCTCCAGTTCAACTCTCCCCTGCTCTAGAAGATGCTCAACGTTTCAGAACTACTCTGACTGAAGAACCTCCACCATCACCTGAAGAGATCAAGAAGTATCGAAGATGGTTTGAACTCCATTCAAAGGAGAACATCATTGGAGAACCATCAGACGGTGTAAAGACTCGAAAATCAATGTGAAACCTCATCTGTGATATCAACCAGAACTGCATCAACGAAGATAAAAATTTCAGTTGTTTCTTATCATCTACAGAGCCCAAGGATGTTGAAGAAGCTCTGAAGTCCACTCAATGGGTCATCGCAATGCAAGAAGAACTTAATGAATTCAATTGGAATTCAGTTTGGGAACTTGTGGATCGACCAGACGATCCAAAGGTGATTGGTTTGAAATGGATTTTCAAAAACAAGAAAGACGAAGAAGGAAATGTTGTGAGAAACAAAGCAAGGCTTGTAGCAAAAGGTTACAATCAAGAAGAAGGAATCGACTACGATGAGACGTTTGCCCCAGTTGTCAGATTGGAAGCAGTCAGACTCTTCTTAGCCTTCGCAGCTCACAAAGGATTCAAGGTACACCAAATGGATGTGAAGTGTGCATTTCTCAATGGAGTGCTCACCGATGAAGTCTACGTGGAACAACCTCCAGGCTTTGAGGTTGCAGGACCAGAAAAGGTGTACAAGCTGAAGAAAGCGCTCTATGGCTTGAAACAAGCTCCAATAGCATGGTATGATACTCTTTCTGAGTATCTTGTTGAACAAGGTTTCAAGAAAGGATCAGTAGACAGAACGTTGTTCACTCTCAAAGAAGGAGAAGATCTCCTACTTGTTCAGATTTATGTCGATGACATAATTTTCGGATCCAAATCCGAACGCATGTGCAAGAAGTTTGCTGATATCATGACTAACAAGTTTCAGATGTCCATGATGGGAGAAATGAATTTTTTCTTGGATTATAAGTCAAGCAGACCAGCGAAGGAATACTGATCAATCAGTCAAAGTACGCCAAAGAACTGATCGCCAAGTTCGGTATTCAGCACATGAAATCAGTCAAGATCCCAATGAATACAAACTGGAAAGTTGATCCAGGATCAGAAGGAAAATCTGTATCTTCAACCAAATACAGAGAAATCATTGGATCATTGTTGTATTTGACTGTGAGCAGACCAGATATCGCATATGCAGTCGGGGTTTGTGCAAGATATCAGTCAGATCCAAAGGAAGCTCATATGGATGCTGCAAAACGAATTTTGCTATATCTCAAAGGCACGCCCAACTTAGGATTGTGGTACCCAGCTGACGATCACTTCAAGCTCACCGGATATTCAGACTCAGATTTTGCAGGATGCAAAATTGATCGCAAATCGACTTCGGGAACTTGTCAATTCCTAGGCAACAAGCTCATCTCATGGTTTTCAAAGAAGCAGACTTCAGTAGCCACCTCCACAACTGAAGCTGAATATGTTGCTGCGGGAAGCTGCTGTTTACAACTCCTATGGTTAGTCCAACAGTTGAAGGACCATGGGATCGAAGAAAATGAAGTCTCAATCTATTACGACAGCTCCAGTGCTATTGAAATCTCACAGAATCCAGTTCAACACACCAGAGTCAAGCATATTGCCATTCGACATCACTTCATTCGTGATCACGTCGAAAAGAAGGATATCTCTGTTGAATGGATTCCGACCGCAATTCAGATAGCAGACTTGCTGACCAAAGCTCTTCTTGAAGAAAGGTTCAACAATCTGTGTGGAAGAATCGGCCTCATCAACCCAGAAGAGTGATGTTGTGTTTGAAGATCTCCTCAAACAGTCATGCTGACTGGTGGTCAACCAACTGCTGATCTACGACCGCTAACGTAGACAGCAATGAAGACAAGTCTTCTTCTGAAGGAAACTTCCTGATAAGTCAACCAGGATCAGTGGTATCGACTGACTACAATGATCAGTCGATCAGTAAGTATTTTCAACTTACTATTTAAAAATCAGTTATTTCAGTTATGAGTCTTTGTTTGAATTCAAAAATTTTCTCTAACTGATCAGTTTACTTCAAAATCTTTAACTGATTGTTGGAAAATGAAATATCCGAGAAGGACAAGTACTTTTTAAGGGAAATTTCGTATCTGTTTTAACATGTCCTGATCTTTTCTAAAAATATTTCCAACCTTTTGCCTCTGTAATCAAATTTCTTGAGAATCTCATTGACATGACATAATGCAATGATATTTCTGACCTTTTGAAGCTTCTGTCCTCTGCAGTGACGGCGGACGTGAATTTTTACTTCAAAAACATTTTAGGCACAGTTTTCGAAAAACTCTTTCATCTTCCTCTAGGTAACATTTGTGTATTTATACCTTGATGTCTTCACTTATTTTCTGCATCAACTAACAAATCTCCACAGCCTTCACTGTGAGAAAATTTTTCAATCTTTCTAAAGTTGCAGAGAAATTTTGTTCCGACAAAAGGATAATTCAATGACTGCAAAGTCATGGAGTGGGAGAATGACGCTCACATACTTGGTCTTCACCGGACCCTTCCACTGGATCTCAATGTCTCTCCGACGTCAAATCTTGCTCTATTCTCACTTGTATCCAGCGACGCGAGTGTCTTCCATCCTCATGCCCGGCCCATACGGTTTAAAGTTCCCGTCTCAAGTAGACGGACTTCACCTGGTTTTTAGGCAGGCTTCTCACCTTTTTGTGAAGCTTCCATATGGTCCAACAACAATGAGCAGGAGCTCGTTGTCAGTCGGCGCAACCCATTGCACATGGTCTTCTCCTCATGGACCTGGTGCTGGGTCATCGACAGTGACTGTCCTCATGACTGTCGCTGATTCGATCTTCATTTCCCACACACTTCCCAACCTACTCTCATCTCTCTCCTTCAAGAAACCTCTCCTCACCTTCCTTTGGTTTGCATGATAGACGTTCTTTCTGTCTATCTCTAAGAGCCATGCAAACCAACCCCTGCCCCTTTCTTCGTCGCCTCCATTTTCACTCCACACTCTCTTCTTTCACTTTCTTCTTCTAAACCTTCATATTCTCCACCTCCATTATACCCTCAGCATCTTTCTCTGGACCCTCCAGCGATTCTGTTTCCTCGCACGGTCTTAGCTTCATCCTTCAGTCAATTCTACCTTTTTGATGTTGCCAAAAAGGGGGAAAGTCAAAAGACTAAAGCTGATTAAGCAAAATGATCATCACAATGATCATGAGGAATATTAGCCAGGGAGACCTCAAGTCAACGGAAAACAAGTGTGAATGGAACAAGCTTAGGAACATGAAGACTGAAGATGAAGATCAAGAAGTTTAAAGGCGCAGCCAAGCAGACTGCTGGAGTCCATGGGTTTTTCTTGTGTTTTTGTTTTGTTTTTACTCCCTTGTAAGTCTTGCTCTGTACCTCGACTGATGTCTCATCAGTCTTACTTTTAAATGAAAAGAACTTCTTTTGATCTCAACCTGAAGACAATGACTCTTTGTCCAGGCTCTGATTAATGTTTTTCTATTTTCTCCTCGTTTTGTGTTTGAACTGTTGTGTTCTCTCTCTTAGTACAAGTTTTTAGGTTCTATTGTTAAGGGGGAATAGTATTCACCCTGTTTTAGAACTTGTGCTCTGAGTTCAGTCTTTTTATTGTCTAGAACTGTTGTGTGGTTTTGGCATCATCAAAAAGGGGGAAATTGTTGGGAACTTAATGGAATATCCTAATCCCTATTTTGATGATACCAAAATCCATAGGCCTTAATTGTAATAGACTAGAACTGTTCGAACTCAAGTGTTAGAGTTCTTCTCTAGTTTAGTTAGTTATTCTGAAGACTGAAGACTGAAGTTGCCAACTGAAGTATCAGTTGAAGAATCAGTCTTGAACTGATTACTTAATGCATGCCACGTGGAATCAGCGGACTGATACTAAAGTCAAGTATCAGTTAAACATTCTTCCTCAGACTGAACCTCCAACGTTCAAAGGAAGCCACATACTCCAAAAGTACAGCCGCATTAAATGCAGAGATCTCAGGATCATCCTTCTCTGTAGAGGTCATTCCTATTTGGTGGCTACTTTATCAGAGACGTCGCATCTCCTGCTCTTCAACATAGCCATTCTCACCAAACAAGGAACCTCGAAGATTGAAGCCTCAGCCCAAATTCAAATTGCTCTCCAACGGAAGAATTCTTGATGACCTTCTCCGCCAATAGATCTATTCAAGACCTCTCCTATAAATAGCGCTCGAAGATCACTTCAATCTTCACCGATTCAACGACATAAGCTGAAACTCTGCCAAAATTGTTTCTCAGCCAAAGCTTAACCTCTCCAAAGCTTGAATCAAAGAAGAGAATACCAAAGTTAAAAATCAGTCACTGCTGATTATATACATTCTCTTAGACCTTAGGCAAACCCCTATTTACCCAGAGCCTAGGTCAAAACTAACTCCAAAGAACTTGTTCTTTGAAGTTTAGTTGGCAAGATTTCAAACTTCCCTTCGACCGATAGAATCGAGTGTTTGAGTTGAAAAGGAGTTAGGAAGGTACTCTGACTCCGTGAGATCCTAGTGCCAGTTCGTGCTAGGAGTGAGAAATCCAACGCGATTGAAGTGTTAGTACTGAAGATTAGATCTTCAGTTGATTCGGTTGTGTGCACCCGGCTAAGCACACAGATATGTTTGCACTGCACCCGTAAGCACTTGTGGAGTAAAGTTGTTGGTCTGATCAACCGACCGTGGATGTAGGAAGTGTTTTCCGAACCATGTAAAAATCTATGTGTTATTTACAGCTTTCAGTTTTACTTTCCTACTTGTGTTATTACATTTGATAAACTGAATACTGATTAAATGCAAAGAGAAACCTAAGACTAACAACGTGCTCAACAAAGGCTATTACGAAACAAAAGTATTTCCGCTGCGTATGTTATCAGTCTGACTGATCTATCATCTGATAGTCAGGAAGATTTATAACATCTCTGTTTTAGCAAACTCGACTGAAGCCTAACGTGCATCAGTTAAGTTCCAGTGACTTAACTAATAACTCATTACTGAAGAGTATTTCAGTATCAGTCGTCATCCCTGTTTGGTCAAAACTCTTTTTAGTAAACAGGCGTCTAAGTTTGCGTGTAAAGTTTCATTTTGATCTCTATCTTGAGATCCCTCTGGTTTTGCTAAAAATAGCCTATAGATGTTGATCACTAAATTATTAGCAACAAATTACCGCAACTAACACGGTGCAATTGTAGCACAAATTGGTAACCAAGTATCGTATCCACAGGGACTGACACAACGAAATTACTTTAGCTATCTCCTAAACAGGCTAAAACAGTAGACAGGCAAACGAAAGTGGAGATTGATTTACTTAAACTAAAACGCAAATAACAATAAATAAAAGCACGTTGACGAATTCAAATATTAAAAGACAACTGATCCTAGAGCAGTAAATTCATTAATTAAATCTACGCAATTAATCTATTAATCCTATGTACCAGTTTAATCCAGTTATGATGAGAGATCACTTAATTAATCAATCACTCTCGCTAGAGCAGCAACGATCGTAGATTAGTAAATTCTCTATCTCCGCTAGATCTCAAGAAAATCTACTAACTCCCAATAGCTCCCTATGATCCACCTATCTCCGCTAGGTCTCAAGGTTAAAATCATATCATACATTCCTGAATCCGCTAAACAGTTATCTCCGCTAGGTCTCAAACCGAATAGCTACACATGCAAACTATTGATTAGATAATTCACAAGAAATTAAGCACCAGGAATTATGAATCATAAACTGGAAGGCACAAAAGTATTAACAAATAAATCACATAAATTCAATCAACTATTTACAAACCCTAGAATCAGCTAAACGAAACTAGCCAGACATAATAAAAGAAAGCATAAACATAATTAAGAAGAAAGCAATTATAAAAACTAAATTAAATAAAAACTGAATAGGAACGATTGTAGCGGCTTGAATCTTCAATCTTGATCCAAGCCTTGAAAACTGGAAAACAATAAAATTCTAAAGCTATAAAACTGAAATATGAATGTTGGGTTTTCGGTCTCTCTAGATAGGTCAAAAGATGACCTACTTATAGTTTTCAGATTTCCTTCGGATCACCATGGAAGTTGCCATGCAAAGTAGAATTCTAAAGGTAATAGAATCGTGTAAAATAAGGCAATTCTCCAGCTGGATGCGCGCTCTGGAAAATACTCATACTCTTACCGAATTCGCAGCTCTCGCCAGAGGAACGGATGTCACCAAGGGAACGGGTCACGCCAGAGGAATGGATGATTTCTCTGACCTCGCCAGAGAAATGGGTCGCCAGCGGAATGGTGATTTCTCTGCTATCGCCAGAGGAACGGTGATTTCTCTGGCTTCTCGATTCCGCTGTAATGGACTTTTGCGATTCCGTTGTAATGGCTTCTCGATTCCGCTGTACTGGCTCTCACTTGGCTGCTCTGACTATTGACTCCTCTGGTGAAGACTTCGCTACACTGGCTTCTTGATTTCGCTGACTCCAGAGAAATGGTGATTTCTCTGACTCCAGAGAAATGGTGATTTCTCTGCTCTGGAGATGCCGGTTCCTCTGCTCTGGAGACCAGAACACCTAGAAAACGCCAAATTCATCCAAAATTCTCCAAAACTGCATTCTTCCATCTCGAAAGCCTAAATCTCCCGCAAAGCATAAAATACACCATAAACGCACCAATTTCCAGAAGATTATCTTAAAACACGCACAAACAAACCCTTAAAAATAGAGTAAATTAAGTATAAATCAAATGTATTCCCCCCCCCATACACCTATTCGAGACCCTCCGGACCTAAAAGTAAAGACAATCATTTTATTTTTGGGAGGATAAAGGCAAGAATCACAGATTAAGGGTCATTGGAGCGTAGCATGTCGTTTATTTGTTCGTTTAACCTTATGTTATACGACTATTGTTTTTTGTGTTGAATCGACATTCAAGGTACAGTTAATAAATAGGTGTTTTAATCTTAGGCAACGAATCTTTAAAGGTTGATCACCAAATAGATCTTGTATTGTAATTTGTAATATTGTTAAACATAAAGGATTTGGCCATGAGGCACTCATGAGTTACATTTATATAATCCTGTTATTAAAAAAATTAGCATGTGCATTATTTAATTTTTGATGCATGCTATCTTAAATGTTATTAACATTCCTGTTAACATTACTCTTACAAATTATATAACATTACTTGTGGTAGTTTGGGGCGCAATTTTTTTTTCAATTGGCATCAAAAACTAGTTCTTGACGAACTAAGAAACGTTATTATGTACAAAATTACCTCAAATGGTGTGCCAAATGCTTTGGTTCATCCTATTACTTTGGATAGTATGGAAAGAATTATTCCTTGTGGAAGACAAGGATGAATATGTATATAAAATTCATCGATGAGTGTGCCTCAGTTGCTGGGTTGGATGGGTGGACTCCACCGTGTGTTACTGATGATGCTGGCAACATTTATCCTAAACCAGAAAATCAATGGAGTGCAGATGAACGACTTATTTTCAATACAATTCCATAACTTTAAATGCTATTGTTATCTCAATTGAGATTCATTGGTTTTGCATGATCTCTAACTGCATTAAAGCTCGTAATGCTTGGCAAATATTATAGGAACAATGTGAAGGATGAGCAAGTATTATAGCAACCAAATTGCGAATGCTAACCATTATATTTGAAATCCCGAGGATGCGAGAAGATAAGATCATTCCAGCATATCATGAAAAGTTGTGTGAGATCTCAAATGAAGTTGTTGGTCATGGAGAACCAATAAGAAATGAGAAGACTTGGCCCGCAACCCAATAGGACTGGCCTGAAAGTTGGTGGATTGACATCCCTATTCGTGTGCAAGTATATAGTATACTTATATTTAAAGTGTGCCATTTGTTGTCACTTTGTCGGTGATCCGGTTTAGACCATTTCAGTTATGAGTTGTATTTTTTTCATGCAAAATGATGGAAAATATATTTTTTTATTTATTTTTTATTTTTTTAGGGTGGATAGTTTTTTTCGAGCATGATGAAAAAATTTTGAAGCAACTTTTTTTTCCCTCTCCATTTCCTCTCCAATTTATGATAATATTATCATGAGGTATTGATATAATAATATTTTTCAATATTTTTTTCACTCTAAAGAACATGAACTAAAAAGGTGGGGTGTAATAAAAAAAATCATTTTTTGTTATCACTTATTTTCTCATGATAAATTTGCAAAAAAAAAAAAAAAAGCACCCTTATTAGTCAAGTTACCAAAACGTGAATCTGCAACTAAATTTTAATTTAATAAATTATAGCAGAAAATTTAATTATTCGAAATATATAGTGTGAGAATATCAAATTTAATTAACATTTGATTTTCCAATGATCGTTTCTTGGATTATCTAAATTCATTATACATCGATTAAATTTAGCATGCTTCTATTATTTTAATTACTGCACAGAAGAGTTTAAAAATATCTGAATAATTCGCAAGAATTCATCATTTAAATCGTTGAACAGTGCATCAAACTTTGGCGCTCAGTTTGACCCCTCAAACGATCTCTTATCGCATTATGCCCATAAATACGACTTCTTCTTTTTCAAAAGAGCTTTATGTATTTGCCTGTTTTGCCTCAGTCGAAGTTTTGTAGAAAAAGTTATGACCATTTTTCGATGACTGTCAGAAGTTGATTCCTTGCAAAAATCTGACTCCAACGCTAATCTTCGGGACTGTATCCCGCTCAACTTTCGATGTCAGACGATCTTTGAAGATTCCTCGAAGAAAACACTCACTCAACAAGCACCGCTCAGCTCAGCTCTCACATAACCCTACTTTTCTGCAATATGAAATACGTAATTTCTGAGAGCTGATACCTATATTTATAATTATAAATACAGGATTTTGGTCTGACTTATGAGCTGGGCTATTTTTCTCCTACTGGGCTCAAGAGTCTTTAGACCAACCCAAAAATCAAATACAAGAAATAAAGATGAGCCTCAAATGAATTAATTCTTATTATTAGCCTATATAATAATTAATTCATAAATATTAATTCATTTCACTAGAGAATCAATATCGACTTAGCCCTTTTATTGTTGATGATGAGTCAAGAGTTGTATCCAGATGAATATATCTCACTGTGATCCTATCAATACGTTTAAACGCACTAGTATAGACAAGTAGTCATGACAAACTATTTCCATCTATACTGCAACCTAAACCAGCAACTCGTCCTCTCGTCTTGGTTGTGATCAATTTTATATCTCATAAGGTTATTCCAATTATATGGTCTTCTGCGATCTACAACACACCATATAATCTACTTATATAAAGATAATTGGACATAGGGGGCGGTTATTCACAAAACTCCCCTTAGCATATAAATTAAGAACTAATCTATATCATAGATCTCTCTATAATCAATGGCCCAGATCTGAAATAACTCATTCTACATAATTCATTTTACCTGAACTGCGAATTCATGCCAAACTATGGTAAAAGGGTATAATAGTGAATCATTGTGTTTGACTTTCCGTGTACAATTTTTAATCCCCATTATTTTCGCCCAATAATATGGAAAGATGGATTTTCATATCTTAATGAATGATATATATCTATGCAATTATTTTCGCCCATTTTGCATCGGTTAAATACAAAACTCTCTCTCTCTTTCTCTATCTCTCTCTCATCGCCATGTAGTCACAATAGTCACGTACTAATGCATTCCATTCATGCTCATACACTATATTATTCACATAACGATGCATCGTATTCATGCGCATACACTGAATTATTCACATGCCAATGCATCATATATTTTTCATGCGCATACACTGAATTATTCACGTGTCAATGCATCCTATTCATGTCAAACTACAAAGATTATACATATATATTGAGCTACAAAAATTATACATGAAACTTTTAAAATTATTAATGCATCTCATTCATCGCATACACTGTATTATTCACATACTGATGCATCCTATTCATGCACATACACTGAATTATTCGTGTGCCAATGCATCCTGAATTAATACTTAGATGAATAAAAGTGGGTTTTGGGAATGAATCATTTTGTCAGTTTGCATGAATTTAAAATATCTGGACTTCATCGCAACATTAACACTGCTACCATGAATGGAGTGTTTATGTATCATAGAAAATAATTGCAATCAAATATGAAACTGATCCCACGATTCCTTCAAATAAGGAAAGGATAATTACCCCAAAAATGAAATTACCTTTCGCCCCTAATGTGTATTCAGCGTGTAATTGATCAATTAAATATGGGTAATATCTAACCGTCCAATTTTGAAGATCTAATGGTTTATATTGGTTCTTAATTTATATCCTAAAATTAGTTCTTATTTTAGCCTAACCCATTCGACATATATATGCAATTATGAATAATTCAAATAGGAAATAAGATAGTGAACTTAAGAAACATTGTATACAAGCTAAAAAGTTCTTGTTTTTTGTATACAAAACGAACATATAGGCGCGTTCGGTTTGGAGATTTAGACAATATTTAGTCTTATAATATGTTGTTAGTTTTAGAGGACTCAATATAATACTCTCTCATCCCATTACAAATGTCTTACTTTCTATAATGGGATGTCCCATTACAAATGTCTCATTCCTTTTTTGACGACATATTCTCTTTCTATACCTAATATTTAAACAATTTCCACCAACCCACTTTATCTACTAATTAGACATTTCTTAATTTTCGTGTTAAAAAATAATTGAATATTTGTAATAAGATGGAGGGAGTAGTTAATTTCGAGATAGTATCACGTATGATTGGTTATGATCTTTCGTGTGAGAAAATTAATTTCAAATAATTTTAAATAAATTCAATTTCAAATCATTTCAACCAATTTGATCCCATTTAACTAAATAGCCCGTAGAATATACCCAAAATTTGACGAGTGATAATTATATATAGCAGGGAAAATGACCTGTTATTTGTTCCATTTGAATACTGGCCGTGCACTCAAAATTGTTAAATTTCGGGGAGAATATTATTGAGATATGCTCTAATTTAAAAAAGATGCAAGTATGATGGCTCTTCCACTCATTTATGGGGCACATTTCGAACTTGGGTTTGGGCCCCAAACATGAATATTTATTTGGGTAATTTTATTCACAGTCCCCATTTTACTCACTATATCCCCTCATATAAAATAATAATAAAAAATAATTATAAATTTACTATTTTACCCTATAACTTATATTTCAAATTAAATATAATTCGTTTTATAATCAAATTAAATCCCTAATTTTATATATCCCCCAAGCCAGATGCAACTCTCATATATTGATTCACTCAGATCCATCAACGAAAGTGAGGAAATAAAGGTCAAGCTTCTGCATTAGAGCATCTCCAACGCTGCACCCATAGTGGGTGCAATAGAAGGGTCCCACTTCTATTGCACCCGGGTGCAGCAACGCTTGCACCCTCTATTGCACCCATTCCTTTTTTTTTGTTTTTTTTGTTTTGGTTTGAAAAGGGGCGCGTGTAAACACGCCCCTTCCTTCGCTCCCACAGCAGCCGAGTGCGACCCATCGCCCCCCTCCCTTCGCTCCCGGGTGCAGCAACGGCGCTGGGTGCGATAGGCCGGGTTCGATCCGGCCTTCGCACCCAGCGCTGCGGATGCTCTTAGTAAGCTTTCTTCACCATGAAACTCTTATTGCAAAATTAGCCCTTCCACCTATACACTTGTATTGAAATCGGTAAAATGCTCCTCAAAATGTTTGAGATTGGGCTTCTGCATCAATATATGTTTTTGAACAACTTGTGCAAATGATGGAGGCAAGAAGCTCCCTCTTCCAGTCCACCAACGATGTCGCCGGAAAATCCGGCTAAGTCTACGTCACTGACATGAAGGGCGGCTTCTCCCCCATCGACTCCGACTCTGACGGCCCCATCGCAACCTTCTTTAAAAAATTCGCAGAGGAACTCCCCAACTATATTGTTGTGATCCAAATCAGTGCAAAACCCTTCGTCGATTGCATTGTCGTATTGCTGCTGGTTTTTCATGCCCCATACGATTGACTAAGTTTCAAGAAAAAGACCACAGAGAGTTGCGCTTGTGTGTGATCGGCGGCTATATAAAATTAGGAATTTAATTTGACTATAAAATCACATTGAATTTGGGGTTGTTTAAAATGAGGGATTTAATTTGATTATAAAAAAAATTACATTTAATTTGAAATATAAGTTATAGGGTAAAATAGTAAATTTATAATTATTTTTTATTATTATTTTATATGAGGGCCGTGAATAAAGTTACCCTATTTATTTTTATAATATTCTTCCTTGTAAATGCCGGATTACTTTTACTCTTTTAGTGCAAGTTCACCGGGACCAGCCAAATCTACTTGCATAATTTGTGGACTATCTTTATAAATTGCTACTTCATCAAATTAATTTTGCAAATTTTCCTGTGAAACTGAGTGTATGAATAAGACGGATCGATTAAGGCGCGTGTCGGGACGGATCATGCTACCATTATTGAACATGTGGAATTTTTGCCTCCCTTGCAATAAAATTTGTTTTTTATTTTCCTTGGATCTGTTGTCTGATAACTGAGATTTCGTTTTGTTTTGTTTTGTGTTGTGTTGTGTTGTTTCTTCTCCCATTTATTTAAGCTTTTCTACAAATGATATCAAATCAATGAAATGGTAAATATAAATTCAATGTTTAGCGTTCAGGTTTAAGTAGTAGATAAAGTATAAAACAAATACATTTACTTTTGTTGTTTGATTTGTAATGGACCTGGACAAAAAATCTATTTGTTTTTCCACCCTAACTTAGTATCACATTTTTAAGATTTCAGATCTGAAGATTGTAGGTGTAGTTACTTTGTATGATGAAATGGTGGACCATTAAATGTGCGTTTACTTTGATGAAAAAGAAGAGGAAAAGTATATTTTCATTAATTTTTTACTATTTTCACATATTTACTATGATAATAATAAAAATAATAATAATAAATAAATAAATCTCCGAGCAAGGTGGAATATTTTCTCGGGCAGTTCATTTTCTCTCATTTAATATTGAATAATATTATAATGTAGTAGGGGTGTGAAAATATTTTCTAACATTTTCTCATCTTTTCATCTCTAGTAATAATAATAATAATAATAATAATAATAATAATAATAATAATAATAATAATAATAATAATAATAATAATAATAATAATAATAATATTTTCTCATCTTTTCTTATCCATCATTTTCCAATGAAAAATTTTCGACTAAAGTAAATGCACCCTAAGAAAAACATAGGTTTATAACGTATTATATTGGTTGGAGATGCTAGAGGGATGTTTTCTTGTTTCCAGTCGAATAGTTCATGAGTAGAATCGTATCATACTCGAATTCGTGCCTTTGAAATGATTCAGAAATACCTTGGTTTTAGTTTTAGGATTTGGTTCATTCCATTCAATTTTAGTGAATGTATCAATCTATGAGCTCTGTATATTCAGTTTAACTACTTCTTCTTCGATTTATTTTGTCAAGTAATTATTGTCGTAATTGATATGAAGAAAAATAATGTTTCAAAATTATTATATTTGTTCACAATAATTATTACTCCCACCGTCCCTGAAATAAGTTGATCTTTGGGGATGACACGAGTTTTAAGAAAAAGTGGTAAAGTGTATTGATAGTGGATAAAAATGTGTTATAATTAGTATTGAGAATGGTGAAAAGGTGAAAAAGTGTTATAATTAGTATTGGGAGTGGTGAAAAAGTGAAAGTAAGAATAAATAAAGTATTATTAGTGGTAGGGTAGTTATCCAAAAATAGAAAGAAAGAAAGAGGAACTTATTTGGGGGACGTCCTAAAAAGGAAAAATAGAAACTTATTTCAGGGACGGAGGGAGTATTTTAATTCACGAGATTTCGTACTTTTAGTTATTTGGTCAAATAGTTATTATCATAATAAAAAGTAATTATTAATGTTATTTTACTCGCTATTGCTTGTATTTTAGCTATTTAGTCAAGTAATCATTGTCGTAACAAAAAGTAATTATTGATATGAAGAAAGGTAATGTTTTAAAAATATTTTTTTTATCTTCATGTCTATAATTAATTTTCATCATAACAATAATTACTTTGAAATAATGCAGAAATAAATAAAAAATAGATAGAACTTTTAGATATTTGGTCAAGTAATCATTGTCGTAAGAAAAAAGTAACTATTGATATGAAGAAAGGTAATATTTTAAATACATTACTTTCTTCATCGATTGAAACTTTTCATCATAATAATAATTACTTTGAAATAACGCAAAAATAAATAAAAATAGAAGTAAATAAAAAATAGAGAAAAAATAAAAAAAAAATACTAGAAAAAAATAGAAAAAAAAAACGCTAAAATAAAAAAACAAATAAAACAAATACATGTAATGGGTTTTGAACTTGGGTGAATGTAAGGTGAGAGTAATACTTAACTAATGCAACACAACCTCCTTTAAATATTTATTTAGGAAAACAATTGTTGTATATTTTTCAAGACCCACCACATCCAGCCCGCCACGACCCACTCCGCCGCGTCTCTTTCATACACTTGGTCTGATAGAAGGTCAACTCAATTAATTTATATAATGGGTATTGGCATATAAACATTCGAACTTTGAATTTATTTTATTTTATTTTACAACCGACTTCAAAATACCCCCGAAAGACATGACAACTAGATTAATTGATGTGGCATGACCGCCAACAAAACGTGCGCCGGTCGAGTTTATGCTTGCATCATAACTTGTCGGGCAATCATGCCATGTCAATTAATTGTATATATATTCTTATACAATTACTCCCTCCGTCCGTCAAGATTATGTAAAATTGCTTGGGCACAAGATTTAATAAAATTGGCGATGATTTTGATGTAGTGGAGAAAGGGTCTCACCACTTTATGAGATGTGTGGTTGAAATTGAATTTGGGGTGGATTTTTTGTAAATAAAGAGTGTTAGTAAGGATAAAATATTAAAGAAGATGGTGAGACCATTGCCTTAAAAGGAAAGTGACATAATCTTGGCGGACGCCCGATATAGTAATTTTTACATAATCTTGACGGATAGAGGGAGTATAATTTATGAATTTTGAATTAGTTCATAGGAAGACTTATAGACTGAGGCGTATGGGTACGATATTGTAATATGGCGCACTTGAGCTCATGTCATGAAATGCTTAAAGAAATGCCAATACAATTATAAAATAAAACGAGAAGTGGGTAGCAATGCATTATTTGAAATACTAAAGTTCTTGAAACTTTTAAATAAATAGAAAATGCGCTTTAAATATTTCGGGGTCGCTACATCCCTTCCTCCTTAAATTAATTTCGTCCTTGATATTGGCTTTACTTGATTTAGGATATTGGGGTATTTGGTCAAGATATCCTCCTCGCATTTCCACTGGACTAGAACTAGAGGTACAATCCTTTTCCTTAGTGAGTGAATTTTTCGGTCAACAATAGCCACTGGAGTTTCCACGTAAGTGAGATCTTGTTCAGTTTAAAGGTTCTCATGATTAATAGCGTGGTCGGGGTCTGGAATATATTTTCGAGGCATTGATACGCTGAAAATGTCATGTACACTGACTAGTTGATGAGGTAGCTTGAATCGATAAACTACGTTTACTATATGAATCGTGTATTTAGTTTTCCTTTCTTTCTAAATCTCAAAATTCCTTTTATTAGAGCAATCGTTAGAAACATTTTTTCACCAACCTCAAAGTGCAAATAATTCCTAAGTGTATGAGCATGCGACTTTTGCCTGTCTTGAGCTTATTTCATTCTTTGTCTAATCTTAGTAATGACTTATACCGTCTTCTCAGCAATTTTAAGTCCTAAAATTCTTTTTTCTCCCACTTCATCCCAATGAGCTGATGACTTACACATTTTTCCATGAAGTGCTTCATATGGCCATTCTAATTGAAGCATGGTTACTATTAATCCCTTCGTGCCAATTTAATAGGCAACATTTCCTTATTTGGATGTCTCATTTTAATAGATCACTTCCTAAAATGAAAAGTCAATATATAACAAATATTCTCACATAACATATTATTTACACCTATGGCGTTGTGGCCCACACATAATTAGTCAATGCACAATAACTTAAATTGCTTTGTTGCCTTTATAAGATTTAGTAAACCCACACCAAAATCTATTGTTAACATGTTCTCATTTCCACTCAGGGATTTCTAAAGGGTTTAGCAATCCTAATGGTCTTTGATGCTCAGTTTTTACTTGTTGACATGTTAAACACTTTTCCACAAATTGTGCAATCAATCGTTTCATATTTCTCCACCATTATATTTCTTTTAAGGCCTTATACATGTTAGTACCTCTGGGATGGAGCGCATATGGGGTACAATGGGCTTCTTCAAGAATTTATTTCCTCAACTCTTCTTGTTTCTGAACATATAATCTTCATTCATACGAAAGTGCTTCTTCCGCTGCAATGGCGAACCCCTTAATATTTCCAGCAAGAACTTGATCTTTTAACTTGGCTAAGAATCGATCATTTTTTTGGGCCTCCTTAATTCTATCTCTCAATGTTGGTCGAATCGAGAGTGTTGCAACTATAACGAATATATTACCTATAGGTCTTACGATTTAGAGGTTTAACTTAGAAAATTCTCGAATTAAGGGTTCTTGCTAGGTAAGTAGGATTCTTACTTAAAAGGTAACCTGCGTGATTCTTTATCGTTAAAAAAATGTCTCGTTCATGCCATCCTTACATAATATATAGTACAACAATCAAAAAGAAATAATTTCTTTCATTGATAAATATTTTGATTGAGTATGCTAATTAAACCCATCTATAGAGTTTACGTTCTGTTCTTCTATGCCCTCTCGATTGAAGGTTCAAAGTCATCCTAATTCTTGGTTTGTCTTTCTAATTATGAAAAGATCACTGTTAACTATTCTTAACTTTAGATGACTAGTTGAGTCATCCTACTAACTTACTTCACCATAAAGATTGTGAAATAAAAATTATTTTGGTGACGATTATGTAGGATTGGTATACCACTTAGGATGACCATTTGTCATGGGATTGAAAATTTTTGTATATTAACTATCACTAAGATTTAATAGTGTGATTTGACTATACTTGAATTTAAGTTCTGATAGACTTACAATTATTCAAGCCTATTGGAAGATCTTTTCCTAATCTTCCGAAGAATCTCTAGCTTAGCCCAACAACCCCTATAAATAGGGAAGATGAGAGAACATCAGTCACATACTTGAAAAAGGCTAAAATTTATGTCCCCATCTTATAGAAGTTTTGAAAATTATGTCAACTTTCAGATAAAGATAGAGAATTTTGTGTTTCTTTTTTCAGCTATTATGCATGTTAGTTCATTGTCCATCCAATGTTCAAGTCATAGGAGGAAATAAGCTAGAAAATTCTTAGGCCGGATCAAAGAAGGCGGTAGCAATTTTTTTGTGAGAATTAACAACTGGCAGTTTTCGTATAACTGTCATAACTTCTTCTACAAAATTCCAATTGAGGTAAATCAGCTTTCACACGAAGCTCTTTTGAAGTAGAAGAAGTCATTAGAGGCGTCAGATCCAAATGAGACTGTTTGAAGGGTCAAACTGGGATCAGAAGAAGTTTGATGAAAATTGGATTGTGCAGTATCTGCTAAAGTACTTAAAGGCCAATAAACTATAGCTAGATAAATTTAGATCTTGATATCTGTAGTGTTCCACTTTTTCTAGTTGTAGATTTGTTTTGATGGCTTTAAAAAATTAATATGCAGGCATATTTAATTTTACTATCATCCTATGAGATTCTTGGCAGAATAGTGAACCCCGGGTTCATGCAATAACAAATGAGACACACATTATGAGAGGGTTTTCGAGTCTAAGCTCAACCCTTATCAATAAGAAGAAGATCACCAAGTCTTAAAATATAGAGTGCACAAAAATATTTATATTGAATAAACAATTTGCATTTCATGAAATATCAGAACTTATATAACTCAAGTTATAATTCTGTAAAATAAAGCCCACCCTGATAGGAAAAAGGCTGACGACAATATTTGTGAAAACTTGTCTTTGGAAAGCAGTGCTAATTCCCTTGGCCAACAAGGCCTATAAGATGATCAAAGTTAAATAGGTCTTGTAATACTAACCTTAATTCAAATAGGGTAAATCTTACTAAGCCTGAGTTTTCAAAATTAACAATTTGATTTTGAAAATAAATTGTTCGACTTAGGGCACCAACAATACCATTACTCGTCTTTTCTTTTGAAAATCAACTTGGTTCGGAAACAAGATTTAAAAAAATAAAAATATTGCACAAAAATACAGAAAAATTCTTCATGCAGGAATGAATTATAATAAACTCTTAAGCAAATAATATTATTTATTATTAACTTCATTAATCACTAATTGACAAGCGGACAGTGGACTTAAATATCTCTCACATAAATTATACTTGGTTTAATTAAAATCTTAGATTAAGTAATTAATAAGCCATAATCAACCAAGCTTAAACTTCAGCCCAAACGTTTACTAAATTGGAAGCCCAACTTAATTAAATAAATGATTCCAATTAAAATAAATTGTAGGCCCAAAACAAAGAAAATAATGTACCCATTCCCTCTCTTATCGTTTCTCTCTCTCACAGTGACATCTCTCTCTTCCTTGTCGATCTCACACAACTGAAACCCCCCTCCCCCCTTCAATTTCCCGGCGGCATCGCCTCCATTGGCCACCACGGTGTCTCCCCACCTTTCACTCTGGTCCGACCACGACTATAGCAACAGCCGCCTTCTCCTTCCGCCGGCCCAACACTATCCGTGCCATCGCTATCACATCTTTTCCTCAGCACTTTCCATTACATTAATTCATTGCAAAAGCCACACGTATCCAACACAAAACGTGATAGATGAATGAAACCAAATGCATAAAATGACCAACTTTTGTAACACCATACTTTATTACACATGAGATTACAAGGTGGTTGGCTGCTGATCTGTTTCATCGATAGAACGAAAGTGTCAGCAGCAGTAAGTTAAAGAGCAAAGGGGGTTGGGCTGAGTTTGGGCTTCTAATTAGTTTAGTAGTATGGGCTGATTATGTATGGGCATTTTCCTTAACAAGTCAGCTTGGGCCTATTTATTTTATTAAATGGTGCTGATTTTATTAAATCATAAGCTCAATTTTAATAAACTGAAACAAAAGCAGAAATTCATAAGCTGATTCATGAGCTGACAAAAGGATCGATTTCAGCTGAGTTGATTTTAATACGCTGATTTCGTGAGCTGAATTCAGCTGAGTTGATTCCTAGTTGGGTTACCAAGGCGGTTGATTTGAGTGATAAGGCATGATTGATAAAATAGTCCATTTTAATTAAGTGTTTGATTTATATGATTGGACTCGTGATTGATAACTCGACCCACATTTAATCATCCAAATGAGTAATTACTTATCACCACAAAGTTGGATGGATTATTTAATCACCCCTCAAATCCTATCAATATTATCTATCTCATCCACCAAACCAAACACTTCCGTATTTAAGTAATAAGACTCATATACTCCTGTGCGTGTGTTGGCATAGCGGTAGGAAGTTAATGCTCAATACTTGATGTCTTTGATTCGAGTCCTCCATCGCTTCATCGATTGGTTTTTAAGTTTCTTTATTTACTTTATATAATTTGTTAAAAAAAATCATATACTCCCTCCGTCCCCAAAAAGTTTGCCCCAATCTAAGTATTTTCTATTTTTATACATGACCCTATTATCAACTTTACAGTTATAACCATTTAAACACTATTTTTGTGCATGATCCCACCACTAAAACTTTTTAACATTTTTTATTAAATCCTGTGTCGTTCATCTTGGGGCAGACTTTTGAGGGACGAAGGAAGTATAATTTAATTAATTCTTAAGAAATGATTTTATAATACTATTATTATGTGCAATAATTACTTATTATATGAGTTAAGCTTGATTTTTTTTTTAAAGGTGATCAATGATGGTTCCCCATTTTCTCTTTGATGACTCGAATCCCCGATCTATTGGTCGGAGGGAAAGCATCTTACCAATTGAGCCGCACTTTGTTGCTGAATTGAAATTTTATTAGAGAAAAAGAAAAGTCTAAGGTTGAAATCATGAAATAAATTTGCATTATGTATTTTACAAATAAAAGCATTTATAATTTAAATTGATTTTTCATAAATAAATTCAATTGCCAAATAAAAGTCAAGCAAAGATATTGTTGATGTCCTTAACCAAGAATTTTAGTTTTCAATAGTTATAATTTAAATTTGGAAATCTGACGTGATGAATCAAGATTTAATTGTATTTTCATTTGACTTAAAGCTAGTTTAACGAGACCTATTAAAATTAGAAATTTTTGTAGGTTTTGTTGACCAAGAGGATTAGCACTGTTTTCTTGAGATGAATTACGTTTGAATGTCAAACTTTACCTATCTAAGTGAGCTTATTTTCCAAATGTATGATTGAGTTATATAAGCTCTAAATATTTCATAAAATGCAAATATGTTTATCCAATAAAATATTTTATGTGCTCTACTCTGTTTAAGGTTCGCAAATGTACCAATCGAGGTTCTCTTTTGACCTAACACGTTATCTAAGATTTTTTTTTGATAAATTAACAATATTAAATAAAGAAATTTAAAGGTCGCGCCACAGGGGACTCAAACCCAATAATTTTATACACTTGCTAGTTGTTTTGATGGGTTAATCTCCATCATGCACTAACCATGAATGAGGTGTTACAACATTGCTCGACGGGATGCATTCTAGAGCATGTTTTCCGAATAAAAATCTCGAGGTCAAGAATGAGAGGAAGCAATCCGTTAGTGACTAGAGGTTCGGAATCAAAGCGAGTAACAAAAAAGAATGTGACAATGACGCGCTAATAAATTAAATATTTTTACATGCTTAGAAGTATTTTTAGTTTAAAACCTTCTAAATCATGTCATAAATGATTAGATAAACTGTCTTTACGAAAATATGAAATATTTTAAAAGATGTATGTTCACTGAGTACATTAGTACTTAACCCAAATATTTTTAAATGTTTTCAGGTTGAGTGGATGGTGCTAACGGGGCAAAGCTGAGGCTACAGTTCAACTCTGCATTTTGACTTCCGTTGTAGCATAGGCTCATATATGTCTTTCGTTTTTTCATAACTTAATACTTCTATGTTGTATTCTAAGGACATCATTTGTTGATCAGTTTAGTCTTGTAACTTTACTATTATGTTAATAAATGTTGGTAATCAGAAGTATGAAACCAAACTTGTGATCTAAAGGTTTAGTTATGCTGTTGATTAACTAGCATCATTCAATGTCTTTCTTTCTTCATTTAAAGGGGCGTTGCCCAACTTATTATCCTATTATTTGGATTAAGCAAGATTTTCTCCTGTTGATCTCTATGAATTGGTTGAACCTTGATTTACAGTTATTCCTTCAGAAGTTTGGAGTGTGATATCAATACACATGAATATGCAATAAATGAAAGAAGTTGATAGTCAAGTTTCGACTGTGTATTTTTTTTTTTTTTGTATAGGTGACAAGTATATTATATATATATATATATATATATATATAGGGTGGAGATCTACAAAGAATCCCATTAGTGTAGAGAATAAGGAATGAATCCTAACCATAGGATCTGAATATATTAATGGTTCAGATTAAAACTAATTAATAATTAATCTACATTTTTAATTTACTGAATAACTTTAAAAATCATATAAAAAAACGTTGGGGGTATATTAGACAATTTGTCTATTCAGAAAACTGTCATTCCTAATTTAAGGAATGATCTCTCCCCTCACCCACGTCTTTTCCAAACAAACTCCTCTCACTTTGGAAACCCTACACCAGACGCGTCTCCTCCCAAACGAACGGCGATTCATCTCCAATTACAAGAGCGACGCTTGAATTTGGCCGACGACATTGCAGTTATCCTGCCGCGAACATTTGATTTGGCCGTCTGGATTTGGAGGACGATTGGTTCAGTTTTCCGACGGCGTTTGCTGAAAACCGTGTAAGTTGTTAGTTGTAGATTTTCCGGCGGCGTTTACTGATTTCTTCTTCTTTGTTCGTGAATATCGTGTGAGTGGCTATGAAAATCAAAGGTCTAATTACAAATTTTAATATTTACTGAATAGATCATGTATTCTCTGTTTATGGAATAGAATGGAAGTTCTCACCACAAATTGATTCCTGATGTTTTCGGCGGCGATCCGTTAAATGGGGGCTAGTTGTTACTTTGTTTTATTACTTGTTTATTTTATATTTTGGATAGTGAAGATGGTGTAAGCAAAGGGCTTTTCGTGTTTGTAATTAAATATTCATCTTAACGAGAAGTATTCGATTTGGGGAAGCTTCGTCTCCATCTTGAGGATTTCATTAGAATGGGATTTGGATTTAAAATTAGTTTTCTAATTATCATCATGAGGATGTAGTGATTACAGGTTATCATCTAGGATTCTGTTCTTGCATAAAATTTTTTTTATTTGATTATAAGTTATTCGGCATGTTATGAAGTTTATTCATAAATTTTCCATGTTTATTCTTTAACTTTTGTAGTTTATTCAAATAAAATTTGATCTTTATTCATTAAATTTTGTAGTTTATTCAAATAAATTTGATCTTTATTCATTTAATAATTCTGTAATGTATATAAATTATGTGTGGTCATGTCATATTTGTTTATTTATTATTTATATAATTTAATTTGAGGCAAATACAATTTAACTACAATTCTGTTTTTGTATAAAAATTAATATCTGACTATAGGTTATTCGGTATGTTATGTAGTTTATTCATAAATTTTTCAGGTATATTCATTAACTTTTGTAGTTTATTCAAATAAATTTGATCTTTATTCATTAATTTATTCTATAATTTATATAAATTATGTGTGCTTAAAGTCATATTTGTTCATTCATTGGTGATGGCACGCAGGCTGAAAATGCAACATATCTAATAAACGACCGCAACAATTCTCAAGGATGCGCATACGGTATTGTGCACCCATTTTGGCATGGGAGGAAAATGAGGTGAAAAGGGCCGTTTTGGACAAAGCTTCACATACTTTTGAAGAAATGTGCAAGGATCCAAGATTCAATATAAATTCGATGCTATAAATTCGATGCTTCGCATACTTTTGGACAAAGCTTCACATACTATAATTTTATTGAATTGTGCAGTTAGCTTATGTATTATTCAGTATATATTGTAGTTTATTTGTTAAATTTATATATTATTCAGTATAATTTATAGTTGTATTTGCAAAATTTATTATAAATCATTTTGCACCTAAAAAAATATATTTCAAGATATGATTTCATTTTATACTATTAGTCTCATTGAATGGATATGTATTGACATATGACATTTATAAACTGAATAAACTTTCAATGTTTGTGAATAAAGTGAAAAATATACTGAATATGTTATAAAATATGAAATACAGACTCTGCTGAATGAACATCTAACTGATCTGAATAATTTAACATATTACATTTATAAACTGAATAAACTTTCAAATTGTCCGAATAATGTGAACAATTTACTGTTCAAATCGTGAAATAAAATCAAATAATAATATAATTTACAAAAAAATATTAAACTAAATTTTTTTGAATAAATATTATAAAATTATAAGTATTCTAGTAATGAAGTTTGAATATTGATATGATAGAGAATTGTGAAAAAAAATCATAAATAATGTAAAACATAATATAAGAGAATAAAATTTGATATACAAATTTCTATATAATTTTTAGAATTAATATTTTTTTAATTATGGAAGTAATTATCATTACTTATTTATTTATTATAACAACAAATTTATAATTAAATTATATATATTAATGCATGTATGAATATAAAGGAAAAGCTAATGAATACCAAAATAAATATTTTGAATTTTTTATCACATAGACTTATTAGCTGAATTAACGAACACGTAAATGATGATTGAATGTTTTTAAATAGAATTATGCATTGAAAGAAATAAAACTACAACAGGAAAGAAGTTTTGACCTTGTTAATTTTTTTAATATAAATTAATATAATTAGCATAATTATAGTAGATATCTGTTTCCAAATTCCTCACTCAACGATTTTGGTTTGTTGAGATTAAGGAAAAAATCAAATCTTTCCATAGTATTGAAAGATATTTTCAGATAGCTTAAATATGTTATGACAAATCTAACCTTTTAGTGAGTTATTAATTCAAATCCTTAGTAAAATCAAGAGCCGTAGGATGGGCAGATTTGAAGGGCCGAGATTCATTCCTCATTCTCTCTACATTTAGCATTCTTTTTTGATCCCTTCCCTATATATATATATATATATATAGGGGGCCGCTCCAATGAGACCCCCTAATTTTAGTGAGATCTAGGGCACGATCTGGTGCGTTTATTTATCAATCCTATGGCTGATATTGTATTTGGAGGGTGATTTTTTTTTCGCAGGGTTCGAATCCTGGAGGGAGCAGAATATTTTAAATTTTGTTATTCATCAGTATATACTGCATTGTTCATCAGTATATACGGCCCTGTTCATCAGTATATATGTCTTATTCATTACGAATTTTTTAAATTTTATTTTTCATCAGTATATACATCTTGTTTATTAGATATACGTTTTGTTCATTAGTATTATATGTCTTATTCATTGTACTCATGTTACACGAAAAATAGGGGGTCTCACTGGAGCGCGCCCCTATATATATATATATATATATATATATATAGCAAGTGGATTATGTAGATCCTCTTCACGTAGATAGTTTATAAATTTAAATTTGGGCCACACATAGTGTTTATGTGGACACATAAAAACGTGACACGTGGCAAATATCTTTCAAGACAAAAAAGGGAAGTAGTATTATGTCCCTTAAAAATACGATTATTTAGGATTTTTCGCATTTTTTAAGTTCTTAATGCATTTTTAATAGGCATATATGATTTTGAATATAAATATACATGGTATTACATGCAAATATGTATAATGTTGAACACGATATGCATAGATAATTCTTAATCTATTATCCTCATTTATTATTCATCTTCTCTCTTTCTCCTACGACGTGTTCATCCATTGTTGTCATAAGGCAGTTACAATGACAGTATGGTGATGTTGATGTCAGTCGAAGTGGAATTTGAGATAGTGATGAGGATGACGAGAACATTAATCTGCTACTGGTCATGAGTCGGATGTTGGGTAGCAGCGTCGAACGGCTAAATCAACCATTAGCGTTTGTTCAGCGAATAATAGAGACAATGAGCAGGTGGTGGCGGACGCATCTGACTCACGCGCTCTACACCGGTGGCCATCCCAAAAATTAAAATATGTGCCGCGATTTTAATATACCATGTGAACAAATTTTATGGTTTAAATTTAGATTTGGATATACTACATGTAAATTGAATACTACGTTAACCCAACCTATATAAAATTTCTCCACTAGTTGACTTCTTGTTAACCTAACACAGATTGTAGGATGTTCCAACAATAGAGGTTGTGTTGAGTTTTAATTTCAATTAATATTTGATTATGTTGAGCTTGAATTCGTTTAATAGTATTTGATTTTGCAACTACAAAATGTTTTTAACAAATGGGTGTGCGTCATCATTAGGTGAAAGAGAAAAAACTATGCAGTGCAACTGCAAAATACTGTGCAATGGAGAATGCATTTATTGTTAGCATAATTGAGTTTTGGATATTTGTTGATATGTAGTCTGAGTTTAATTCTGCTGATGTCTAGGTACTGTGTAGGTGGCTTGTAATTTCACATTATTGACATTATTGTTCACTTAATTAGGTCAGTATCCCAAACTTTGCTTTATTTGAAAAAATTTAAAAAAAATCTTGAAAGTTCTTTAGCCAAACACAGCTGAAGATTCTACAGATTCGAGACGAAGCTCGATTTAATTAATTCTTATTTTATAATTATCAATTTGTGTATATTTTAAAATTTAAGAGAAAATGATTGATATGAAAAAGAAAAAAAAAAGTTGAAGAAAATGATGTGTTTGTCGAAAAAATAAGTGACATAATTAAGCAAAGGAATTAAAATCGTCAATACTTTATTATGGTAAAAAAAGGAAAACAAAAATTAAATTTAATCGTATCTAATAAATTATTTAAGCCTTGATCCGGACGCATTTAACCGTTACTATAATGTGAAGAATCCGTACATTACAAATTACAGTAGTCGTTCCTTTTTCATCTCCCTTCCATTTTAATTCAATTCCTATGATAATTTGGGACAGATATTAAGAACCGTTTCGTTGGATAGTTGGATGTGATAAAGTATTTTGGACAGATATTAAGAACCGTTCCCCTTGTTGGATGAAATCTTTAACCCGCAATTTATTGTATTTTCATGATATATTATTAATTATTAATATTAATTTTATTAATTTACATTCTATATACATTCAAAATAATTAATTAAATTGAAGTTTTATAAAATGAAAGAAAAAAGAAAAAAGCTCTTGAAAGCACAAGAACACAGACTAGGGGTCTAAGACTCAAAAAAGAACTCGTCAAAAAACAGAAAAAAGTAAATACAAATTTTACATTCTATTCGTTCACGATATCATTATCAACTTATGAACAATACAAATTTTAAGAAATACTACTATAAATGAAAGTAGTGGAATTTGAGTCTCACTATAAAAGTGGTGAGTTTTGTTACTATGAATGAAAGTGGTAATTAAGGATAAGGATATTGTGCACGGACCACAATGATAAAAGTGATATTGATATTGTGGACTGAGTGAGTTATTTAATAAAAATAAAAATTATTATTATCTTTGTTGGGGTCTCAGAGGGTTGACTGACAGGTGTATGGGGGGGGGAATACACATGTGGTCTATTTTTCGCAAGTCAAACAAATTTAACCAGTTTCAGTTAGAAATAGGTTGTAGACTGATACTGAAGATACTTTAGTGAGATGACAACAATCGAGCACTGAGCTTAGCTGATATCAAAGTAAGGCTTCAGTCTAGTTTGTAAAACATAGTAGAGTTATTAATCTCTCTTACTATTAGTCGTCAGTAGAATTAATAACTCAGCAGCGGAATTTAAACTTAGTGCAAATAACCTTTAGATTAGGGCTGGGAATCGGGTCGGGTTCGGGTACCCTACCCGAAAAAATCGGGTACCCGAACCCGAAAATACCCTAAACCCACTACCCGACCCCGACCCCGAATTTGAAATCGGGTACCCTAATACCCGACTCGGGTACCCGAGTCGGGTATTCGGGTACCCTAATACCCGATCGAGATTCATACAAAATACAGATCAAGATTCATACAAAATACAGATCAAGAAAATTCATACAATATTCATATAGATCAAGAAAATTGATACAAAATACAGATCGAGACTCAGCAAATTCAAATGAGGCTACCTCTTTTAAAATTCATACAAAAAAAGAAGAAGAAGAAGAAGAAGAGGCGTAGACAAGCTCGGAGGCGGAACAAGCGGCTGGGGTGGCTGGGCGAGGTCGCGGCTGGCGGGGGCAGCAAGCTGCTGCGTGCTGCTGCGGGGCTCCACTGGCGGCACGGCTGCTGCGGAGCAACAAGCTCGCCGGCGGAACAAAGGGGCGACTGGGCGAGGTCGCGGCTGGGGGGCTGGAAGCGAGCTCCTCACTGGCGAGGGGCGCCGCTGGGTCGCCGGAAACGGAAACGATTCTGGAGTGGGGGCTGGGAATGGGATTGGGAATTGGAAGGGCCGAAATTGGAATTGGGGGCTGGGAATGGGATTGGGAATTTGGGATTGAGAATTTGCGAAATTGGAATTGGGGGCTGGGAATGGGTTTGGGAAGGGGCCAAAGGGCCGAAATTGGATTACAGCTGTGCCACACTGCCAGCCAATGTATTAAACAATTTAAATAATTCAAAATATATTAAATTAATTAATTCGGGTATTTCGGGTATACCCGATACCCGATACCCGATTTTTCCCCACCCTAAATACCTGATCCCGAACCCGAACCCGATTTTTTCGGGTATCGGGTACCCAATACCCGATTTTTTCGGGTCGGGTAATCGGGTACCCGATACCCGATCCCGAAATTCCCACCCCTACTTTAGATAATGTTTGTCACTTGTAAAATCATTGGTTACATTTTTCAGTTAAGTCAGTTCAGTTGAAAACGGTTAAGCACAGATAAAGGAAATAACCGAAAGTAAGTAAAGAACACAAGAATTTTTAACGTGGTTCGGAGACATCTCTCCTACATCCACAGCCAGATTATTTGTCTGAGAAACATTCTGAGCTTATGCTTTAGAGGTGCACAGCAAACCTACCAATCCACCCTGAATTGCATTTAACACTTAGCACGCCCTGACACTGTCGTGCCCACTCAGCTAATGCTAAGGTAATTGGAGCCAGCACCTTTAAGCTGAACTCCCTCTTGGCTTTTTGGGTGCCAAGGAAGCCGAACTGTTTAGTTTTGAACTGGTACTAAACCACAACCAACAACAATAGTTTTATGATACTAAACAACAGCCACTCAAACTCACTTTTCTCTTGGTTGAAAAAGGGGTTTGAACTCTTCCAACTAAGATTACTAAGAACAAGCTCTCGAGTAATCCATTCTAGGCTTAGGATAAAACATGATGCTTAGACTTACAAGAGAGTTTAGGTAATCAGCTAGACTGATTTTACAACGTTGATTACTCTCTTCTTTGATTCGAAATCTATCTATGAAATTGCTGGCTCTCTAATTCGGCAGAACTTCAGCGTATGTCTTCGAATTGGTCATCCCCAGATTGAAGATTTTCCTTGAGCTCTATTTATAGGTGAAGTCTTGAATAGACCCGTTGGAGAGATGGTCTTCAAGGTTTTTGCCGTTGTGAGAGAATGTCGCTTCTTGGGCTGAGGTGGCAATCTTCGGATACTCCATTTGACCGAGTCTTGAATTGTCTTGTCCTTGGAGTATGTTGCTTCTGCATCTTTACACGCAAAGGGGAGCTCTGGCACATGTACGAATGATCTTCAAATCTTCGGCATTTAATGTTGTAGTACTTGAGCATTTAATGCAGCGTGTCCGGTACTCTTCTCTTCAGTCAGATGCAGAATGTCGACTGGTGTTTGATTTCGTCTTCAGTTCAAGGTTGATGTCGAATGTGTGAACTTCTTCGACTGATGACTTCCAGTCGAGATGCGTCCTTGTATTTGTTTAGTGAATTGTGCTTCAGTTGTGCTATCTTTAGTCTTCGGTCTTTTGTTCCTAGTCCTACTGAACTAAAGTATTTGCAGCTTCAGTCAGGGCCTGTGAGGACTGGAGCATTTGGACCTGCAATAGAAATAAAGACAAGTGAAGCATTCTAATGGTTTTGGTATCATTAAAACTTGTTGAATATCTCAATTATTTCCCAACAATCTTTGTCCACAAAAAATAGTCATATAAGAATATGACACAAGTTTTAATAAAAACGATTAGTGTATTGTGAGTGAATAAATTGTCTCAACTAAAAAATAATGTTAATAATAATAAGGGTTATTGATGCCTAAATACACGAACTTTAGACCCATTTTGATTTTCCCACGAATTCTAAAAGTTGTAAAAAAATACACGAATTTTGACTTTCCCACGAATTCTAAAAGTTGTCAAAAAATACACGAATTTTGACTCATTTTATTTTTTCCCACAAACTTTGACTCAATTTGTCTTTTCTCACAAAATTTATTGTTATAAAAAATGATCTAAATAATTCTTTTATAATTGACAATAAATACCGCTTCACTTGAGATATATTTGAATGAAATATATTTTAAATTATTTAAAAAAAATTCATGTTACCCATAAATAATTGGCATCTATCATTAACTAAATTAATTAAGCTAGTTAAAAGATAACGAGAGATAATGAGTGTATTAAAACTTACCGCTCAATTGTATAATTCTAATTAGCATTTTCCGATCCAATTAATGATGTGAAATATCCATCTCATGATCATGTGATTGAGAAACTTTTCAATGCCTAATCTCAAGTGAAGCGATATTTATTATTAATTATAAAAGAATTATTTGGATAATTTTTCATAAGTATATTTCACGGGAAAAAATAAATTGAGCCAAAATTCGTGTATTTTTTGACAATTCTCAAAATTCGTGAGGAAATATAAAATGAGTCAAAGTTCGTGTTTTTTTTTTGACAACTTTTAAAGTTCGTGGGAAATACCAAGATGGACCCAAAGTTTATGTATTTAGGCCCCAATAACCCTAATAATAATAATAATAATTAATTGTATTGTAAATGGAGAAAATGGTCCATCATGTGATAACAAAATTTCAAAAATAGAGATTGAAATTAATTTTCGTGGATGTCTCAAAATGGCAAAAAGAGACTAGTTTTTATCGACGAATGGAGTATTATATAATGAACCCTAATCAATACTTACTCAGCCCCAATTTAATAGGCCACAAAAGTTGTACATGGATGTTAAGAAACAAATGGTTTATAATAAAATATGATAGATAAATTAACTTTTTTTAGAGTATATATTTGTTCAAAAAGTAAGAGATGGAAATAAAAATATTATTTTTAAATGAAAAGAGAGATAATGATGTGTAGATCATTGAGGCATATGAAGTAAATAATGAGTTATATGAAGAAATTTGTTACGTACTGAGTTTCTATTTTATGAGAAGAGACATGTTAACAATACAACATTCAAATATAGAAATGAGGCACATATAGTATAACTTTAAAATAGGGGGTTAATGCTGCTAAATATTTTAAATTTGATTTTTATTTTCGTATTTTGCATCAGTTTCAAAAAATCTGCCCTACATACAGTCAAAAAGTACGGACAGGAAAGGGCTAATTAAACCCAACTAAGCCTTGAAGCGGTTTTTGCACTCTATGAAAATTTTCGGTAAAATTGAAGCTGACTTCGCAGCCGAAAATGCCTACGTGTAATTAAATTCCGATAGTCAAAACGTCGTCGTTTTGCTTAAATTCGAATCAGGATTCCTAATTTCCCACAAATTCAAATTAGGGTTCCTAATTTTCCCTCAAAGCTTCTCCCAAAGCTTCTGTTGTTCCTCACAAAGATTTCCCCAAAGTTTCAAATTCCACCATTTTCACGTCGGCATCGGCGATTGCTTGTCAGATAACCACTTATTTAGGCACGAATGATGGGAATCAAAGGGAACCATGGCGAAAAAGAATCCACGGGAACCACGGCAAAATTGGACGAAAATAATCAACCAATCGATGACAATCACGCCGAATTGATTGACGAAAATATAACGATGAGTTGCTGCAATCGATGACGACACAATGGGATGTTGAAGAGGACAACTGGCGTGTCGGATTTGACAGAGGAGGGTGGGCGCAGTCTGATCTTCCAGCGATGTGGGGGTGGACGTTGTCTCCTCGGTTGCGGCGTGGTTTCGTTGTCCGGTGCGATTTGGTCTTCTCGGATGTGGGGTGAAGTCTGCTATGAAGGATTAAGTTATGGAGGCGATGGACGTTCTTGTGAAACGACGTAATTTAATACTATGCAAAACGACGTCGTTTCACAATACGTCATTTAATAAAATAAAATAAGATAAAAAAATAGACGTATTGGCCACATCGACAATTTTAAGCCATGTCATTTAAAATATTGACACGTAAATATAGTTAGTTCGTCGAAATATTTCGCCGGATGCAAACATCGCTTAATAGCTTAATTGAGATATACTGTGGCAGATTTTCTGAATTTGATGCAAAACACGGAAATGAAAATAGTTAAGGTATTTAGCGGTATTAACCCCTTAGATTAATTAACATGATTAATTAATTATCAATTCAAAAGTTAAAAACAAATATAAAAAATAATTATAAACTCCAATTAAATTCATAAATTCTAGTAATTAATTATTTTATAATTGTACTAAAATATACTAATATATTAAAATGGTAAACAATATTTAAAAAATTAAAAATGGGAGAGAAGATTCATGCGGATAATTTGGGACAGATATTAAGAGCCGTTTCCCTCCGTCTTAATTTTCTACTATTTTTGCACATGTATTTGTTGTAGAAAATCTCACTGATGCTTTTCGTTTTCTATTTTGTTTCTCCCCTTAGGAAGATAGTATAATTAGTGTCCGTTTTTTCGTCTCTTTGTCCAATTAACTTGTTTGAGTTTTTAGTCAAAAAAAAAAAAAAACTTGTTTGAGTTTTGACCCAGTTTGCTTGCTTGTCCCTTCGAAATTGTGACTGCAATTTTATTACAAAAAATGAAGAGAAACACGATATAATGCAAGCACAGTTGCAATACTGACAAAGAAACGTATATACTTTTTTATCCAAGTATAGTAGTATAGGAAAGGAAGCTCTGTTAACCGGAGAGAGAGAGAGAGAGAGAGAGAGAGAGTTGACACTCACACACTGCTGATGGGGCAGTGTTACGGTAAGACGATCCCCACCGAAGACAACGATGGGTACCCCACCAGCACCACCACCGCCGCCGATCTCCCTCCCCAGACGCCGCCTCGCAATGGCACTCCGGCGAGATCCTCCGCCGCAAACAGCCCCTGGCCGAGTCCCTACCCCAGCGCAACTCCTGCGGGGGTCTCTCCCTCTCCGGCGAGGTCGACGCCGATGAGGTTCTTCAAGAAGCCGTTTCCGCCGCCCTCCCCGGCCAAGCATATTAGGGCGTCGCTGAGGAAGTTGGGGCACAAGAGGAAGTCGCCTCGCCAGGGGCCCATTCCGGAGGATGCGGCGGCGGCGGCGGAAGATGCGGAGCAGCAGCAGCAGCAGCAGCAGCACGCGCTGGACAAGAATTTTGGGTATAATAAGAATTTCGGGGCCAAGTATGAGCTTGGGAAGGAGGTCGGCAGGGGGCATTTTGGTCATACCTGCTATGCCAAAGGCCGAAAGGGGGAGCTCAAGGACCTGCCTCTTGCCGTCAAAATCATCTCCAAACCCAAGGTGAAACCCATTCATTCTCACATACTCATAATATAATGTGCTTCTTTTATTGCCAAAAAATAAACCATACCTTATTTCTATCATTTGAGCTCAGACATTAGTCTCCGTAAAGGGTAAAAGAGCATTCTTTGAGGATTATCCTAGATAGATAAACATAGTATATGTTAATCGTTTACTGAGATGGATTGGAACTTTTGGGTGATAAAAAACAAAGATGGATTGGATCTTTTGGATGATTTCTATCATTTGAGCTAATTTTGCTTGATTCATTTTCCATTGAAAGGGTAAGATCGGAGAAATCTTAGTAATGAGATAAAAAATACTCAAATCATATATCTTATCAATCATAAATAGTAAACGCCAGGGGGATGTGTAGGCTTTTGTTGGCGAACCTTAAAAGAGGCATCTCTTTCTAGCATCCATTAGTTGATCAGCTATGCATTTCTGGTTTAGATAGGTTGGTGAATGTCTGCAAAACTGAAAACAGGTTTAGGGTTATTGATACAGAAGCATTTGAGATGTTTTTAAATCGGATCAACAGTTAATCCTTTTGAAGCCCAAGTTGCGGAATTTGTTTCAGATTTAGTTTCTTAACTGATTCAACTCTACCTTAGTAACATTTCAGGGTTCAATTTCCTGATGTATGGGGCTATAGGAAATTAGAGACCTTAATATGGGAATAGGGTAACTGTTCAGGTGAAGGGAGATGGTGGGTTTAGATAAAAATGAAAAATGACTTTTCTTTTTTCCCGTGCACATATTTCTTACAATATCTAATACTGAGTTGTCATATTGGTTATGCTGACTAGCATTTTGGTTCAATAATTCAGACACCGTCATTATATTTGTACATTATGAAGCCCCTTCAATCGTGTTTAGGTTGGTTTGAACCTTAATATGACTGCTGAAGAGCCATTATGATATGTCTTTTGCTTTCCCCTTAAAATGTTTGTCAAATAAGAGAATGAGCTATAACAAATCTATCTTCAGCTTCAGAACATAATGATTGATCATAATTTCCTTACTGATACATAATTTTATGGATATAATCACTACCAACATCTTTATTGGTGAAAGAAGTAAACATTTGGATTAGAGTCACATTAAGGAAAGTATAAAGAGTACTTGGAAAGTTTTCATTCTTGTTTAAGCAGTGAATGTAGTTCTGCCATGCATAATGATTCCAACTTTAGGAGGGTAAAATGAAATGGAAAGAACTGTATACATCAGATCTGTATTCTTTTTAACTCACAATTTTCTTTATACTTCTGATGGCTTCTTTCCTTCTTTTCTTTTCTTTTCTGAATTTATAATTTATGATGTTATAAAACTTGATTTATATCTCAATAAGCTTTTTGAGCCTTTCGGCAGATGACGACTGCAATATCCATTGAAGATGTTCGCCGAGAAGTGAAAATTTTGAAAGCTCTTTCAGGTCATAGACATCTAGTTAGATTTTATGATGCTTGTGAGGATGCCAATAATGTGTACATAATAATGGAGTACGTACTCTCTTTTCCCTATGCTGTTTGTGTACATAATTGAATCTTAGTTAAGTGAAGCATGCCTCTTTCCTTGTGGGACTTTCTGTTCTTGATATCTGCCTGGAAAACAGTGTAGTTTCTTAGTTAAATTATTTTGTTACACTTTTCCTAGATCAGGCAATATTTTAATAGTTTCTTAAACTAGGAAGATAGTTGATGCTTTCTATTGAATGCTTTCCATGAATAACTTTATATCATTGTCATGGACCTTGTGGTGGAGCCTATTTCGGTTTCCCCGACTTAGATACTGATTTAGTTAAGTATTTCCTTTAGTATTTGACATAAACAACTTTCAACAAGTCTTTTATAAAATTGTCTCATGAATTTTGGTCTGTCGTACAGATACTCAACTTCAATACAACTAATAGTTCGCTTCTAATAGTCTTACTTTTCTTAAATTGAGTACTCAAAGTGATAGCTTTTGAATAAAAGTGTTACTTCTGTTCTATCTTGGGAATTTGGCCTATGTGATGATGGTCTTGTACAAGTTTTTTCCTATAACATCTGCTAATAGGTTATAATTATAACTTTGCCTTCCAGTATGAGTGATCTCCTTTAATGGATGCTTATATAAAATATCTCACATTTTTAAAGAGACAAACTTTGCATTTTCATTTCAAAATACTCTTTGCAACTGCAAAAGGTTTAGGAGAAAAAATAAATACATTTGAAATAATTTTGTAACATGTGTAGGAAAAGATTTGAGTTTTGAAACTGGGACTGGCAGGTGTTCTGAAAGTTGGTATCATGAGCCTTTGAACCAATAAAGTATGTAATTCTGATATTAGCTCTCTCTTTCTCTTGTCTTGCAGGTTATGTGAAGGTGGAGAACTGCTTGATAGAATATTGTCAAAGTAAGTGATAGAAGAGTTTCCCTTTCATAGTCCTGCATGCAATCTATTAGGGAGGAGAGAGAGACTGATAAAAGCAGATATTCTTTTATGTTCTAATTTCTAGCCATCTTTCCGATGGTTGCAGCAAAACACTCACAATAGTTTATTCATTTCAGAGGTGGTAGATATACCGAAGAAGAAGCAAAACTTATTATTGTTCAGATTCTTAGTGTTGTTGCATTTTGTCATCTTCAAGGTGTTGTCCACCGTGACTTAAAACCTGAGGTATACAGAAAGTTTATTTTTGCTATCAGTTTGCTATAGCTCTTGATACAAGACTTCTAACTTCCCATCATGATATTGATACTAATCCCAATCCTCAGAATTTTCTATTTACCTCCAGAAGTGAAGATGCTGATATGAAACTCATTGACTTTGGTCTTTCTGACTTTATCAGGACAGGTAATAACCCATTTTATCACCCTGTTGTTTGAAAAATGCTATTTTTTGTCTTGCTGTAAAACCTCATAGATTTTCTTCCTAAAGGATCTGATTAGGTATTGCTCGATAAGTTAATTATTAAATGCTGAGAAAACGTAGATCGCGTTAGTTTCTTCTGTGTCAATTACATACCACTGCCTATTATTTGTACTTAGTTGATTAATTCGATGTTATTTTCTTGACTTGCTCGAGTTATCTAATGGATTGTGCTGGCTATTTTATTTATCTGCATCTGTGGATTAATAGTTTTTCTTAAACTTCTCACTTTCTGTGCTTGCTAATTGAACTTATTCTTTGTGATTGTTCTTCTAAGCATTTGGATGAATTCTTTGATTATCAGTTTTTCATTCTGTCCGGCTGTCTGAATTATGAGTTTAATTAATTTAGGGTTAATACTGTTTTGTGTCCCCAACTTTCAGCGTTTTCCAGAAAATATCCCCAGCTTTCAATTTTTTTCATAAACTATCCCGCTATGCAAAATCCGGTGATGGAAAGGTGATTCATCTCGCCGGAGTCTGAGGTGGATTTTTTTCCACCTCACCATATGTAAAGACGTCGTTTTTCCCTAAGAAAAAGCAAAACAACAATTCCGCCTCAATAATACAACCAAAATTCCACTTCAATACAAAAAAAAGAAAATCAGATTTAGGAATCATCGTTTTTCACATTGCCACAAAAATCCCTAATACTTCTTCTAACAATTCTTCCCAAACAAATCCTTCTTCCCCACAAATTTTGTATACCATGACATTTTAAGGAAAACACTGAAAGTTGAGGTTTTTTTCAATAGAAAAAGAGAGTTGGGACATTTTTTGGAAAAGGCTGGAAGTTGGCAAGACAAAAACACTATTAACTCTTAAATTTATGACTACTCTTGCTTTTCTTCCAGAACATTTTACTTTCGGAGGTGAATTAGCAAACTGCCGTGAACCCAAACTTTTATCTGGTTTAACACGTGGATATCAGTAGAAATGGTTTTTGCATTTGCTGTTTCAGTGAACCAAAAAGTTAATTCGTGCCTACAAGAAATTGAAGTTTGTAACCACACTTAATTTGCTTGTGGCAGTTTACTCACACATGATTAGATATGTGTAGTTTGGGTGAATCTATTAGGTAATTTTAAATAACTATTGACATTTAATAGGTGTGGAAAAAACTATTTAATCACGTTTATTTTTTATACCTATTATGTCATATTTATTCTTTAAACTCAGTTATGCTGATGTGGAAAATTAATAAAAATTATTAGCCACACATAGTTAATGATTATATGTGTGGTTAATGGCGTTACCAACAAGGTGTAACATCTTTCACCAGCGTTCCTTTGCACTTTTTACCTGCTGAATGCCAAGCATTCATTGCATTAAGTGGATATCTTAGTTTTCTAATTTCTGCTGCTTATTTAACTTGGCAGATGAAAGACTAAATGATATTGTTGGAAGTGCTTATTATGTAGCACCTGAGGTTCTTCATAGATCTTACAGTGTGGAGGCTGATATATGGAGTATTGGTGTCATTACCTATATTTTGCTTTGTGGAAGTAGACCATTTTGGGCAAGGACGGAGTCTGGAATATTTCGTTCTGTTTTGAGAGCTGAGCCAAACTTCGAGGACATGCCTTGGCCATCCGTCTCTTCACATGCCAAGGACTTCGTAAAGCGACTTTTGAACAAGGATTACCGTAAAAGAATGACTGCTGCTCAAGCTTTGAGTTAGTATTTCTCCATGAGCTGCTCACAAAAGTCATTTAAAGCCAAATTGAAATTGCCAATATATTACTAAATATGCTGCTAACTTCACTTCTCAATGTTTATAAACTTGCATATATTTGCATATGCAGCTCATCCTTGGTTGCGAAGTGAGAGCCATCCAATTCCGTTAGACATATTGGTCTATAAGTTAGTGAAGTCGTATCTACATGCTACGCCTTTTAAACGTGCAGCACTAAAGGTTTGTGGGCTATTGTTGCAAACTGTTCTTTGAGAAGTTTGTTTATTTTATTATTGTTTTCATCCTTTAATACTTGGTTAGTAGGGGAGTTTGAGGTCGAATATGCATATGATAGCGATCTTTTTCTTGATTCCTATTATTAGCTATTAGGAAAGAGGATTTGTTGTTCCACTAAAGTTATGTGATTGTAGCATGTTATATGGTTTTTATTCTTTTGAAATTTCACGATACTTGTTATTCCTTTGTGATATAAGCATGCATGAGTATTGTTACACCCACCTTTGATTAATGCATGCTCAGCACCAATGGCCTTGTTTGATCAGATTGTGGTGATATAGTGTTAATAAATCTTGTTCGATGGTTATATATAGGCTCTCTCAAAAGCATTGAGTGAGGAGGAGTTGGTCTATCTTAGAGCACAATTCATGCTTTTGGAGCCTAATGAGGATGGACGAGTCTCTCTCGAGAACTTCAAAAAGGTTGTCAAGCTTAACCTCCTGGCCCTGAATTTCTGAATCATACATGCCTGTATTTTAAAAATGGTAATTGTTTCGCAGGCTCTTGCACGTAATGCTACTGATGCCATGAAGGCATCTAGGGTCCCGGATATCCTTCATGCGGTTAGCAAGCTTATCAACACCTCACACTACATACATATTTAACTTCATGGATGCATAGTGGAGCTAATAAGCTATACTTTTTTCTGTTAATTCAGATGGCGCCGTTATCTTATAGAAAGATGGAGTTTGAAGAGTTCTGTGCAGCTGCTATCAGCACATACCAACTGGAGGCCCTAGAAAAATGGGAGCAAATTGCTTCCACAGCTTTCGAGCATTTTGAAGAGGAGGGTAACCGCATTATATCAGTAGAGGAATTAGCTCGGGTAGCTAACTAACTATTCTCGTCTCGCTTGTGATAATCCCCAATCCAACCTAGCTAATAGAATTTTGGTGGATGCAGGAGCTGAACGTTGGGCCTACTGCGTATTCTATGCTGAGAGATTGGTTAAAGGGCAACGGCAAACTGAGTTTGCTGGGATATACTAAATTTTTGCATGGCCTCACCCTTCGCAGCTCAAACATGAGACATCATTAACTAGGTTCTCTTCTCCTCTCTTTTCTCATGCATAATTTATTTAGGAATCCTCAAAAAGAAAATATTACTGTTGGATTTTGCGCATAATTGATGAAGAATTTAATGTACAAATGTAGTAGTGGAGTTGAGCTCAACCATATTTTACGGCCTGGCCCTCGTTAGAGATTTTTTTTTTTTGGTTGATACTTTTGTTTTATTTTTTTTATTTTAATCTTAGTCTTCTTGATATAGTGAATGAAATTTGTGTTGAGGAAAGTGTTGTATGGACTGGAGAGTCTTTTGCATTAGGAAATGGTATGCTTTTACAATTTGTTTTTAAAGAAATGTAGAGCAATTTGAATTAGAGCAGTTTTCTTGATCTTATATATACGTTAATTAAGAATCCACTGAACCTGAAATGTGTTTGTAGATACTTTCTCAAAAGAATAAATTAGAAATGTTTGTACATATATACGTGTCTACGAACAAGTTATATTTAAATATTTTATGTAACACCCCAATTTTTATAAACTTTTCAATTTAAAATTTTGAAGAACTAATAGATAAAATAAAATTTCTTGACTATCAAAGTTTAAAAATAATTCAAAACCAACTTGCCCAAAAAACTAATTTAGTAACATGAAAATAAATATAAAAAAAACAATAATTTAAAACGTAACAAATCCACTTAAACTTTCTATGAAAAATCTTTATCTCTAGTCATTCTCAACTTCCATGGCCACCTCGACTCCATAACTGCAAAACTGGAAAGATAAGGGGTGAGCATATTAAAAAAATATACTCAGTGAGGAACATAACAAATATCATATACGTCACATATATAATCAAATCACATTATCATACATGCAAACATACGCCAAGAGACCGGAGCCCCTTGACAAACATAATCATAGTTTCAGTTGATGGCTTAAGTCTCATGACCAAACACATACGTAGATCCATGGCTTAGGTCCCATGATCAACTTATCAACATAGATCAATGGCTTAGGTCCCATGATCGCACATAACATCATAGATCAATGGCTTAGGTCCCATGATCGCACATAACATCATAGATCAATGGCTTAGGTCCCATGATCGCACATAACAACATAGATCAATGGCTTTAGGTCCCATGATCAACTTATCAACATAGATCAATAGCTTAGGTCCCATGATCGCACATAACAACATAGATCAATGACTTAGATCCCACGATCACACATAACAACATAATCATAAGATGCACGTAAACAAGTAATCAAACGCGATAATAAAAATATATATAACCATATGAATAAGCGTAAAATCCGTCACCTTAATATCGAATCTTATAAATTCAATCAAATCCGGAACAAGGATCCTAGTTACACCGCACCGATTTTTTTTAAATTCTTGCTTTCTAGTTCCGCGTGTGTTTCAGGATTTGAAAATAGATCTCATATTTATACTAATTTCTAAAGAGTTTTTGATAAGTATAATCTATGTATATCTCTTACTAGGATAAAGAATAAAGATGATAAAAGAGTTCTAGTTCTAATAGGAATCGTAATAATAATAATAATAATAATAACTAGATAAAATCAATGGTGCTTATCTATATATATCATGTAATTATCTAAAAATAATAAATTGTACAAGAAAAATATTAATAATTAAACTTATATAATAAATATAAATATTTGGGGTGTTACATTTTCGGTTTTATTTATTTTAATGGTGAATGAGTGTAACTGATTAGTAAATTAATTATTTGGTTCATAGAATGAAAAATGTATTCTGATAAGATGGAATGAGAGTTGGATGCGATATAAATAAAAGTTGTCCCGAAAAGATAAATTTTACAGCAGTGATGAGCGATGTAGCAGTATAGGAATTGATAAACTAATTAATTAGATTGAAAGTGTCGTCTTGTGTGAGCTATCATGAGATGAGTCAAATATTCGAGTTTAAATTTATAGTTAACTAACTACCCCCATCCATATGTGATGCACGGTAAAATTAAAATTAAATTATATATTTAAATAAATAAATATAAATATTAAACATAATTAAAATATATAAATAAATAAAAAATATGATTTAAAAATAAAATGATATATTATTCAATAAAATTTTGAATTTAAGAACATAATTTTCAACTATGTATAAAATATAATGATAATTATAGTTATTAAATAATTTCAACTTATTTGATAATCAAACTAATATTACACATTATTTTTATAGAGTATTCCACATAATAATAAAAAAAATATTTTCATACATAAGCATAAATAAAAAGTTGTAAAATTTTAACAAAAAGAAAGAAAATAATAACCTATTCATTTTAAATTCATTTTTGATGTTTTTTATACCATATTAAAGATCATGTTATGAACTTCAACTTAAGATGCATATTGAATATTTCTTCACATCAAAATTAGAAAAGAATTAAAATTATAAATAAAAAAAGAGAAAAATAGTGAAAAAATTGATTGGAGAAGAGAGAAAAAATGGAGGTAGAAAACTCATCTTTTAAAGAATATGAAGATTTACGCGGTTTGAGCGAATAATCTACATCTACGTTTCGGAGCTGAGCTGTTACATGTGGGCCTAATTATCTTTGTTTCGGAGCTGAGCTGTTACATGTGGGACAATTGGGCTCAAACCTCATTACAATTATCTTTGTTTCGGAGCTGAGCTGTTACATGTGGGCCTAATTGATTTGTTAGAGCTGAACTGACAAGTGTGGGCATAGCTGAGCTGTCGGAACTGACATTTAAGAGAGTTGACTCCCAAGGTTGACACTGAGTTGATTTGTTAAGGACGAAATTTGGTAGAGCTGACCCGTCAATGGTGACTTTGGTAGAGCTAACCGGTCAAAGGTGACCCTGGTAGAACTGACCAGTCAATGCTGACTTTGGCGGAGCTGATCGGTCAACGATGACTTTGACCAGAGCTGACTCTCAAGATTGACACAAGTGCCTTGCCTTTCTTCTTTGATAGTTTTTTTTTCATTAATATTTTTTATTCATTAGACTTGGCCCAAAGAGATGTGCATAATATTGTCAATTGTCATCATCAATATAAAAATGTCAAATATTGCTATCAAATATATGAATTAAATAAGTTGATAACAATATTACTAATCACATTAATAATTTTTAGTATTATTTAAATATTAATAATTGGTTTAAAATAGTGTATAATAAACATATTGTCAATTCAATGAGTATAATATTAAATTTAATCTATATCGTATAATAATAAAATAATAATAATAATAATAATAATAATAATAATAATAATAATAATAATAATTAAATTTATAGATTATAAAGAATATAAATGTGACTAAACTATCAACATAACAACTCTGCTTGAGCCTTGAAGATAATTCTATTTTGTTAGACTTTTAGAAAATCGAAACGAATCGAATCGTAACACTAATTTTTTTTAAATAAAAAAAATTGAAAAAAATTGAATCATATTTAATATTTCGATTTGGATCTGTTCAATTATTCAATTTCAGCTATTTTACAGACCCATAATTCACATCTTGTCCACATTTAATATAACAATTTTGGACTCTTAACGATATTATTATTCAAAGTCCATAATTAAATAGCCCAAGATTATTTAAAAAATTAGAAATAATACGAAAAACAAAAAAATAAAATAAAAAATAGCAACAAATATATTGATATAAATAAATAAATAATTCATACAAAAAATATAAATAAAATTAAATAATTTTATATAATAATTAAGATTCTAATTTTTAGATATATAACTAATTTTATTTTTAAAATTAAAAAGCTCTAAAATGAATCAATATAATCTCATGCTCCTTATTTTTTTTACCAACAAACGACAACAATATGGAAAAAAAAAGGTATGGTATTCAACATTAGAGGTACATGACAGAGAAAAAAAAATTGACATTTTAAATGGTCATTTCCTATTCTTTTCAAATCTATTTTTTATAATTTTTACATCAAATTAAAAATCTTGTCATGTTTTTTAATTTAACATCTATATTGAATATTTTTCCACGAATCGAAGTTAACGATTTTTAGAAAATAATCTAAATAGAAAAAAGAGAGAAAATTTGATAGGAAAATGTTACCGTTAGAACTCCTTTTTCATATATTTCTAGTATGCTCACCCGTATAATGCACGATGAGTATCAAAATAAAATGACTTGTTTAAATAAGTAAATATAATCAAAATATAAGAAAATGCAAAATATGTTTTAAAAATATAATAAAATAATTCATATTAATTACTCAATAAAACTTCGGATTTTAAAAGGTAACTTTATGACATTATATAAAGTGTAATGATAATTACAGTAATTAAACAATTGAAAATTATTTGATAAATTTGTTTTGCATTACACATGTCGCAGCCCGACGCTTAGCCAATAATAGCATAGGCCGGGTATCGTGCGACGAAAAAATGGGAGATCTTAGTACAGATACCTTAGTGGAGGCGAAAAAGAGGTATTCATGGAAGTGAATACCTTAGTGCAGAGTTTCCGAACTACTTAGAAGAAAAGGGAATATTTTCTCAGTTGACTACATCTAGCACACCCCAGCATAATGACGTAGCGAAAAAGAAAAATAGAACTCTTTTGGAGATGATTAGGTCTATAATGAGTTATGCAACATTACCAACTACGTTTTGAGGTTATGCCATGAAAACAATAATTTACACATTAAACTTAGTACCATCCAAGTCACTTCCCACAACTCCATATGAGTTATGGACTAGTAGGCAACCAAGTCTAAGACATCTCAAGATATGAGGTTTACCAGCACATGTGCTGGTAAATGATGCTGATAAGTTGGAGTAGCGTACCAAAGCATGTTTGCTTGTAGGGTACCCAAAAGGAACAAAAGGTTGGAGTTTCTACAGTCCTAAGGATCATAAGGTCATTAATAGCTTCAATGCTAGATTCTTAGAAGATGACTATGTAAAATCACAAGCCCACTAGTCAAATTGTCTTGAAAAAATGAGAACATGATTGACAAATGTACCACCAGTACAAGTGCAAATACCAACGATACCCACACCGAATGTCAAAAGTACACTGAATATTGTAACACCTCGTAGCAGTGAGAGAGTTGTACAACAACCAGAAAGATTAATGTTCGTGAAAGAGTCTCCAAACTTGGTCCTTGGAGAAGATGAAACTGACAACTGCACTCATAAGGAAATAGTACTAAGCGAGAACGCAAGTTCTTGGATAACGACAACGAATTCTGAAATAGAATCCGTAAAGTTCAGGAAAGTATATGAGCTTGTCACACTACCTAAAGGCTAGAAAGTCATTTGGTGTAAATGAATATTTAAACGTAGGAGAGATGGTGTTATGCCCACATTAAATATCACTAAATTGAATAAATAAATAAATAAATAAATAACGATAGAACCTTGTATTAATGAGAAATCATCTTTAGACAAATACGTGGAACAATCGAAAATTACAAGTAGCCTTAGTAATAGAATCATTTCCTATTCTACAAAGAATACATGTATATATAAGTCAGGGACTCTTCATAGTAATCCACAACAAGCTTGTAATTCGGCTTAGTAGGGCTCTTAATATATCAACATGACGAGGCTGTCATCCTAATCCAATGCCACGTCTTCCAAACACTACTAGATCAACCTTATCCTCGTGAACATTGCGCAGGCCTATCAGCCCAATTTACTCATTTAGCCCACCAAACCGTAATAAAGCAGTCCAACAACAATAACCTTAACATACCAATGCCCATTACATAAAACCATCCTGATCATCAAATGGGGACTAGATAGTTATAGTATTCAAAGCAAGACTAAAGGTTTTACCCAAAAAGACGGTATCGATTGCGATGACACATGCTCGCATTTGGCTATGCGTAAGACCACAGAACTCTCTTAGTTATAACTGCTCCTTTAGATTTGGAAGTATGGAAATGGATGTCAAGACAACTTTCCTAAACGGAAGTCTTGAAAAAACCATTTGCATGGAACAACCCAAAGGGTATATCGTTAAATAAAAGGAACACATGGTGTAGAAGTTTAAGAGGTTTATCTATGGACTTAATCAAACCTCACAGACATGGAACCTTTGTTTCGATCAAGCAGTCAAGTCCTACGGATTTGAGCAACGCGTTGACGAAAGTTGTGTTGTACAATAAAGTTGACGAAAATAATGAGGTGTTCTTAATACTATATGTCAACGACATCGTACTGTTTAGTCCAGACAAGAAGAAGTTGAACGATGTAAGGGTGGTATGATTATCCATATAATTCGAAATAAAATATCTAGGAGAGGCATGCCATATTCTTAGGATTGAGGTCATCCGTGACCTTAAGTCAACAATGATTTGCTTATCTCAACAATCTTACATTGAAACATTGCTTAAAAGATTCAACATGAAGGATTCCAAGAAAGTATTTCTCCCTTTCAAACATGTGATCATTCTATCTAAGGATATGTGTCCCAAAACACAAAACGTGATAGAAGAGATGAGATGGATTCCATATGCCTTCGTATCTCATGTATGATATGTTGTGCACGAGACCTAATATTTACTTTGTCGTAGGTATAGTAGAAAGATATCAAGCTAACCCTAGTGAAGGACATTGGATTGCTGTAAAAAATATATTCAAGTATCTTAAAAGGACTAAGAAGTGTAAGCTAGTATATCAGTCATACAACCTATGTCTAATGGGTTATACAGACTCTAATTTTCAAACTGACCGAGATTCAATCCACCTCCGGCTATGTGTTTACCATGGAAGTGGAGTTGTGACAAAGCAGAGTGTGAAGCAGAAATGCATCACAGACTCTACCATGGAGTCTAAATATGTAGCCGCTTCAGCGGCTGCTAAGGAAGTTGTTTGGCTCAAAAACTTCCTCATAGATCTTATGTGGAGCTGGATATGCTAAAGAGTATTACTCCCTCCGTCTACAAAGATTGTGTGTTTATTATTATTTTTGTCCGTCCACAAAGATTATTTGTTTTTCTTTTATAGAAACCTTCTTTATACTTTAAACCTCATTTACACTCAATATTTACAAAATACCCACCCTTTATTTTTATAATTTGGTGGGCCCAATACTACCCTTTAATACTAAAATCACATATTCCAATTTTTTTATTAAAACTCTTGCCCTCCACTCCACACATTCTTTGTGGACGGATGGAGTACAATTTATCGTGATAACTTTAGTGCAATGGAAAATTCGAAGAAACCACGAACTCAAAAAATTTCTAAACACATAGAGATGAAGTATCATATCGTCAGAGAGATAATAAGAAGAGGGGACATAGTAGTGACCAAGATTACATCTGAGCACAACCTAACAGACCATTTAACAAAAGCCTTGACATGCCCGACATTCAGCCGTCATGTGGAAGAGATGGGAATAAAGGGCATAGGGACACACTTAAGTATAAGTGGGAGTTTTATTAAACTAGGAGTATACTCAAGAGCACACTTTAGGTATACATAAACATGCGTTAAACATACTTCTATACATGTATAAACCTTTTTTTCTTATATTATGAGAATACACAGTTTTGTCACATGGATTACATTATATTTATTTGTTAATTATATCGCAATACATCCAAATTCTATATAAAGATCATGTGGTGATCGACGATCACAAAATATCACATGTATTATCTGTTATAGAATAAAGTAAGTTCACGGTCTAAATAGATTTGAGAATCTATTGATAACGACTGAATTATCTAAGTTGTGAAATTAGCTTATCTTGGCTAATTATAAATACTTGTCTCGTGTCTTTTGACTTTCTTTTTAGACGAGTACTCTTTTTCCTTTTGTCGGTTTTTCCCTCGCAGGTTTTTCGGCAAGGGGTTTTAATGAGACTCGACCCTTAATCTGCTTCTTTGTGCTTTCAAGGGTTCTAGGTTTTTTCTTTTTTTCCTTTTTAATAAATTTCTAATTTAATTAAAAAAATACTTGTCTCGTATAGTGAAACTAGATTCACAGTGAGATAAGTTCTAAATGCCTGGCAGAATCTAGAACGATATCTCAAGAAATAAAATGTACTTGTGTAGTTTTATGTGAAAAATATATTACTCTCTTTGTCTTATTAAAAGTGGCTTGTATTCCATTTTAGGTTGTCACGCTATAAGTGGCATGTTCTATAAATAACAAAAAATAACTTTAGAAAAAGTGTAAATTCTAGCAGATTTGATCAATTCACACATTTTTCTTAATTTGTACTCCCTCCGTCCCACGAATCTTGACACGTTTTCCTTTTTGGGCCGTCCCACGAATCTTGACACGTTTCCTTTTTTGGCAATAATTATTACCTTCCCTCTCCTACTTTATCACCTTTATTATATTCTCTCTCCTACTTTATCACTTTTATTACCTTCTCTCTCCTACTTTATCAATTTTATACTTTATTAATTACACACTTAAAACACTAATCTACAACTCCTTAATTCCCGTGCCGAACCCAAACGTGTCAAGACTCGCGGGACGGAGGGAGTATACCTAAAAGTTTTGTATCACTTTTATTGGTACAAAGATATTATATATTTAATCGATCTTGAACTAGGAATGATAGTTGATCCTGGACCCGATCAAAATCGACAGATTCAGAACTTTATTTCTGGACCATGCAAAAATCAGATGCAATGGATCTGAACCACATCAGGATTATTCCTAAAATTTTCGAATTTGGATCTGGAGTAGGAGGTCTGAGATTCAGACCACGTCCAAATCCGGCTCACAGATCCAATTATATATATATATATATATATATATATATAATTGGATCTGTGAGCCGGATTTGGACGTGGTCTGAATCTCAGACCTCCTACTCCAGTATATATATATATATATATATATATATATATATATATATATATTGATACCCTAAATCTCTTTTCATAAATAATCAAAGGTGATACTTTACTTTAATCTTAATTTAAATTTTATTATTATTATTATTATTATTATTATTATTACTCTGTCCGTCCCAATAATCTTGTCCCACTTTCCTTTTTGGTTTGTCTCAATAATCTTGTCCCATTTTCTTTTTTGGTAATAATTAGAAAATGTTTAGCATTCTCTCTCTCCTAATTAACATACTCACATCTATTTCATCTTTGAGCTCTCTCTCTCTCTAAACCCCTGTCTCCTACCCACCCTCTGGACTATCTCTCTCTGCCAGAAACAGGACGACACAACGCCTCTCCTTCATCCTCACGGCCGCCGCCTCAACACCACGGCTGACGCCTTCTGTTCTATCTTCTCTATCTCTCTCTGGCACACACGGACATGGCCCACGCCGTGCCGTAGCGCCGTCGTCACCCCTCTTGCTTCATCTTCTCTGTCGCGCCACCGTGCCTAGATCTAAGCTAAGGGAGTGGAGATCTGTAAAACCGCTGTGGTGAAAAGCCCATGAGAGGTCGACGGAGCCCTAATCGGCACCATAGAGGAGCCTCAATGCACCTGCTGCCTGACACACACCCGTCGTGCGATGCGGACAAAATACTTGTGTATGCCCAGTACAGACAATACACGCTCCTACGTCTCACAACAAGATCTCAGTCTTAGTGGTAAGTGTAGGGTCGAATCCCACAGGGAGTGAGGAACCACTTTATTCTCCAACGACAAACTGAGGTGTCACAATTCTCAATCTGTATTCTCTGCACAAGAAATTAACAAGATCAATAATAACAAGGGGTGAGGTTATTCGGTTAGGTCATAACTGTTGTTAACATTCGTTTCGGTCATAGGCATACTGATAATCCGTCCATGATCCATATAAACCCAAGGCGTGGCCCAAAGACATTGGGGCGTTTCAAGGGGTTATACTTCACATATAGGATGGTTGATCCCATTGTGGTCACTTGGTCCGAAGGTCACACGTTCCCCGATCACAAGGCAGTGCTTCACTTCTCCTTAGATGGTAGTCATACCCGTTACTCACCAAGTATGACCCTCATCAACCTTCTCTCCCGAGGTCCCCAACTCCGCACTTTGAGTGACACATGCCTCCTGGACACAACCATTTCCGGCCTTGTCAGCCGACCAGTCATAGACATGCTACGGCGCCGAGATTGCTTTCCTCGTTTGATAACCATGGCTTTATGCCTCGTCACAGTTGATGGATGGTCTCTAGAGAAGCCCAAGACTGAGGAAGGACAGTGTATCCCATCAATCCTTTCCCCACCTTCCGGATCTACAACGCCTTTTGTTGACGCTGCTCAGCTACTCGGTCGTGGGTATACCGGTTGTCACGCCCTGGTATACCCTAGCCTTTGCTTGACACGGACAGCGTTTTGCCGAACAGATCCTTCCGGAACCACGAGATTCAACCGAAAGAACAAATGCCTCACGAATGTTTACATGTTAACAACAATTATTTCCACCCCTAAAACCTCACCTAAGGGATTACTCACGCATAACAGAATTCATCAATACGAATTGAACTAAACACATTATAGAACAAAAGGAAATACTTGAATAGATAAATAATACCTAAGGCTTCAAGTCTTCAATCTTGTTCAAATGCAAACACAACGGAAATAGGTAAATAGTACTGAAATGTAAATTGTTTTGGATGCCACACACGGCGAATCAAAGTAATAGCTAAAGTAAAAAGAGTTCAAAAGGTGCCAAGAGCTTGTGCACGCTGCACACATCAATCTTTTATATTGCCGAATGGTCGAGGTCTAACCCTAGCTGCGCCAGCTCCAAATCTTCGTCGGAATCTTCTTTCCTTCTTTAGCTCAATCTTTGATTGATCCGATTGAAGATGGCGTCCAGCTGCAAGCTTAGTCAACCTTTCCCATTCTTCAGATCCTTTCAGTTCCTTCCTCTTGCTTCCGCTCGCTTCTTCAAAATCTCCGAGATTTACTTTCCTTTCTTGGCTCGGCTGTCTGCTTTTCAGGGTAGCGATCAGACGAATTGCTTTCTTCAGTGTAGTTCATACCAGGTGGGTTGCTTCAGGTTCCCATGCCCCAAGTTAGACTGGGGAGGTACTTGTTGGCCGAAGCTCCATGCTGGTAAACATGACATAGCAATCTGGGCTCGGGAGTGCCCATTCTGACCACATTTTCTCCGTTTCCACTCTACTGACCTTCCTTCCTCCACAACTTTATTTTTCCCCCGGACAGACCTGTACTGACACAAATAAAGAGAAAAATAGGGCCAAATGGCCCAAAAGTCGAAGACGCATCACACCTACACACTTAAAGCATACTTGCCCTCAAGTATGTAGGTGGATTCACAGAAGACACAAACGAAAAAGGTTGAAAGAAAATAAATAAAACTAAGAGACACGAAACTTGCATAGATTTCAGGATCAAATCATACCAACATGCATCATTCAGTTCAGTCAAACCACAAACCAGAGTAATGATCATGCATAAAGTGTGATAGTAGTCTCTCTTTTCGCTCAAGTACCGGGCTAAGTGTATACACTCATAATTTGTTGTGCCAGTTCTTCTAAAGTTTGATTAAAGACTATAAGTGAAACATACTAGCATGACTCATCAGAGGGTCTTTGTTGGGTTGTAACGGGGTATACGGAGCTAAGGTGAGATAAATATGGTTCAGTGGCTAATTTCAGTATCACCCTTACTCAGTATACACGTTCAGTGCAGCTACAACCAACCCTTTATTTCCCGCTTTCAATGGGGTTCATATTTTCTTTGACTTTTTGGGCAATAATTTTCATTCATCACTTTTTTTTTGTGCTCAGATTTTCTTTCTTTTCTCTAATTCCTTGTTTACCATCTTATGCTCTTCATAAATTCTTTCTCCTAGATATAGCAATAGCAAGGCTCAAGAAAGAATGAATTCGGCTCAAATTGGCATACAAGGGATTCTTTTGACATTAAACAACAAAGAAGAATCTGGGGCCCTAAATCAAATGAACATGCCCAAATCACACAAGTCATGACTAGCAAAAATAAGTCCTTAAACAAGTCCAGATTCCCTAGTCACAGCAAATTCTCACCATAAACATGCAATTTTTTTTTACTTTGGCCCTGATCTCACCGGTGGGGTACTCTCAGTAACCTCACAACTACCATCATGCATCTCATACTCAATCCACCAATTTATACCAAGACCGAAATCAGCATGCACAATCTCATCACCATCAAACAATGCAAGTAGACTCGACTCAAACACAGATTATAAAGACACTTAAAACAAGAAAAGCTAAAGACAAAATAAAACCTAATCTACGAGTTCAGGGGAAAAGAACTTAGTCGTTTTGGTCGGAGGATCTCGCCTCCGCATTCAGCCTCTCCTTGATTTCTTTAAAACCAGCTTCCATCGCCTTGAATCCTTCCTCCATGGCATCCCTCAACGTGGCCACCTCTTCTCCCAGCATCAACAACTCGTCTTTGATTTCCTTCAGTTCGGCCGTCAGCATGACAATCTCGCTACTGGTTGGGCGAGATGTTCCCTGTTCTTTTGTAACTTTCGATTCAGGTCGAACTGAGCTGCCTTCTGGTTGGACCAAACGGTAGCCGCCTCTTTCATCCACCTCAACAATCCGCCACCGTACAAGACGCCCGATATCAAATAGTCGGGTTTCTGCCACAGCTGCTTCATCCGGGGCCTTATCGTTGAAATTTGCAAGCTTCTTCGCCAGGAGAGTCACCAGCGGGCATAGGGAGAGGTACTTGTTGGTATGGGTTACCCCATACTGAAACTGTAGTGCAGCGGTGAACCCAAAGTTCACCCTTCTTTCTCTCCACCATACACCAGAGCAAAAAGAGCTCTTGCTGTGTGACAACGTTGGATCCCTCAATCCGGCCGTAAATGTTGTAGGCCAACCAACGATGGCAGATCTGCAGGGCTGGGTCGCGAAGTTCATTGGATTTGCTGATATTCTTCACGTATTTAGCCCCCGTTGAGAGTTGAGACCAGTACTGGTCAATCTGACTGCGCCACTCGGGTGGAGCCATGGTTTCAGCTTGCTTATACTCATCATCGTACACCTCCTTGTCCTCGATCACTCCCAGGTGGATGTTCAAGTCATTGATGGACAGTGGGAACATCTTCCCCCGCAATTGGAAGTGGAGGGTACCTGGTGTTTCAATCGAGTAATTTCCCTTTGGCTTGAATTCCACCGTGCTCATGAACTCTTCCGACATATTCCTGAACGCTAACACATTCCACTTCAGAATCTTCCCCCAACCAATGCTCTGAAAATATCCCTCCACACGTTCTTTTACCCCGAAATCCTCCAACACTTCAGTCACCAGAAAATACCAAGGGGTTATCTCCCGGTTCTGCAAAACGGCATACCTCTGACTGTCCCTCGGTATGACCGTCTCTATGGTGCTGGGTCGCACCACTCCCTTGCGCTTGACGCCCTTGGGTTTTGAGGTGATTGTGCTCGTCACCGGCTTAGCAGGGGCGATCACATCCTCTGAGTTGGAGCTTTCAACCGTCTCGGTTCTCTCTGGGTCTACTTCCATCGGCTCCTCCATCTCCTTGGCCTTCCCTTTTTCGGCTGCAGTGGGTTTCCTTTGTTTCTTACTCTGTTCAGCTTTTGTTCGGGTCTTACTGCCTGCCGGTGCTGGTCTGGCCTTGACTGGCAGCGGGGGCTTTGCAACATTAAGCTTTCTCTTCACTCCGGGTCTCTTGCTCTGGGGTGTCGGAATCTCTACCTCTTTCTCTTGAACGGCCTCAACTTCCTCTACTTCATCAGCCTCCACCTCGTCCACCTTCTCTTCTTTCCCCTTCTCCTCCTCCGCCTCTGGGCCTCCTTCCAAATCCATCTGGGCCCGTCTCCCTGTAGGGTTAGTGCATCCAAACAAAACAAAACAACATAAAAGAAAAAAAAGAAAATTCGGTTCAGATCATACCGAAGAAACCACACTGGGTTGCCTCCCAGCAAGCGCTCTTGTTTCCCGTCTTGAGCTCGACTCTTCTTCACTCTTTACTCGTACTCAGGGTCGAGAAGGAGGCATTCCTCTTTCTCCTTTTCTACTTCAGCAAGCTCATGATAGGGCTTTAGACGATGCCCATTTACCACGAATGTATCAACTCCATTGTGATCATACACTTCTATGCTTCCGTTTGAGAAAATTTCTTTGATCACGAATGGTCCTGACCACTTTGAACGAAGTTTCCCAGCCATCATCTTGAAGCGTGAATTAAAAAGTAGAACTTTTTGTCCCACCAAGAATTCCTTCTTCCTGATCTTAGCATCATGGATCCTCCTGGTTCGCTCTTTATAGAGCACCGCATTGTCGTAAGCCTCCAACCGAAGCTCTTCCAACTCACTCAGCTGCAACTTTCTTGCCTCTCCCGCTAGGGTCATACTGAGGTTAATTTGCTTGATTGCCCAGTACGCCTTATGTTCGATCTCCACAGGCAAATGACATCTTTTCCCATAAAGCAAGCGGAATGGGGACATTCCAATGAGTGTTTTGAAAGCGGTTCTGTATGCCCACAACGCATCTCCCAAGTGGTTACTCCAGTCCTTGCGGTTGGGGTGTACCACCTTCTCCAGGATGCTCTTTATCTCTCTATTGGAAATCTCGGCTTGGCCATTTGCTTGGGGGTGATATACAGTGGTGACCTTATGTGTCACCCCCATCTTCTTGGTTAATGCTCTGATAGTGGCATTACAGAAATGAGACCTCTGATCACTGATTAAAATTTTGGGTATACCATACCTCCCGAATACTTGCTCCTTCAGGAAACTTGCCACGGTATGAGCATCATTGCTTGCGGTTGCCTTGGCTTCAACTCACTTTGACACGTAATCCACTGCCACCAGAATGTATTCGTAGTTCTTTGACTTTGGGAAGGGCCCCATAAAGTCAATCCCCCATACGTCGAAAATTTCGTCTGGCATGATTGGAACTTGTGGCATTTCATCCCTTGCGGTAATACCTCCAGTCATCTGGCACTTCGGGCAGCTCTGTACCCATTTCCTTGCATCCTCGAATATGGTGGGCCAGTAGAATCCACTCTCCAAGATTCTGTGGGCCGTGCGCTTTCCTCCAAAATGCCCGCTATTTGCTGTTCCATGGCACATGTCCAAAATTTGGGCATGCTCATCCTCAGGTATGCATCTCCGTATGACTTGATCTGCTCCAGTCCTCCAAAGATATGGGTCCTCCCAGTAGTAAAATCGTGCTTGCACGAGTAATTTCCTTTGTTCGAACCTTGTCAAGCTTGGGGGCAACTCTTTAGTAACCAGATAATTAGCTATATCAGCATACCAGGGCTCCTGCTTGGTTAGAGCATACAACTCTTCTCCTTCCTCTCGGGTGCTCATGGAATATAACTTCTCATCTGGAAAAGTATCGGTAATGGGCATACCATCATCCTCTTCCAGTTGCAATCTGCTTAAATGATCCGCCACGAGGTTCGCAGCTCCTTTCTTGTCCCATATTTCTATATTGAACTCTTGTAACAGTAAGATCCACCTGATGAGTCGAGGTTTGGATTCCTTCTTGGCCATCAAATACTTCAACGCAGCATGATCCGTGTAGACCACCGCCTTTGTTCCCAAAAGGTAGGAACGAAACTTCTCTATGGCAAACACCACTGCCAAGAGTTCCTTCTCAATAGTGGTATAGCTGCATTGTGCCAGATTCAGTGTTTTGGATGCGTAGTAGATCACGCAACTTTCTTTACCTTTCTTCTGCCCTAGTACTTCTCCAACGGTGTGGTTGCTGGCATCACACATGATCTCGAACGGTAAGTCCCAAACCGGAGGTTGAATAATGGGGGCTGACACCAACTTGTTTCTCAGAATTGTGAATGCCTCCTTACAATCGCCATCAAACTCAAACGGCACATCTTGTTGAAGAAGTCTGGTCATGGGCTGGGCAATCTTGGCGAAATCCTTGATAAATCGCCGGTAGAAGCCTGCATGGCCAAGGAACGCCCGTATGTGCTTTACTGTTGTCGGGTAGGGCAGTTTGGTGATGGAATCAACCTTCGCCTTATCCACTTCGATTCCTCTTTCCGAGATCACGTGCCCCAGCACTATCCCTTCCCTTACCATAAAATGGCATTTTTCATAATTGAGGACCAAGCTCTTCTCCACACACATTTTTAATACAAGTTCTAGATGATTCAAACATGCGTCGAAAGAGCTACCATATACGGTGAAGTCATCCATGAAAACTTCAATGCAATTCTCCAATAGGTCGGAAAATATGCTCATCATGCACCGTTGAAAGGTTCCCGGTGCATTGCATAATTCGAACGGCATTCTCCGGTATGCAAATGTTCCAAATACGCAGGTGGAAGTGGTTTTCTCCTGGTCTTCATGTGCCACAAAGATTTGCATGTATCCAGAATATCCGTCGAGAAAACAGTAATAGGCATTACCAGCCAATCTTTCCAGCATCTGGTCGATGAAGGGTAATGGGAAATGGTCCTTCCTGGTTGCATCATTCAGCTTTCCGTAGTCAATGCAAACTCTCCATCCAGTTTGCAATCGGGTGGCCACAAGCTCGCCTTGATCATTCTCCACAACCTGTATCCCCGACTTCTTCGGTACGACATGAACTGGACTCACCCATTGGCTATCGGATATGGGATAGATGATTCCCAATTCCAACAAGTTAAGAATTTCTTTCAGTACCACTTCCTTCATGACCGGGTTCATCTTTCTTTGAGAATCTCGAATGGGTTTGGCTCCCTCCTCAAGGTAAATGTGATGCATGCACTCCGTGGGACTGATGCATTTTATATCAGCTAAGGTCCAACCGATAGCTTCCCTATTTTCTCGTAATACTCTGACCAATCGATCTTGCTGCGCAACGGTTAGATCAGCACTGATGATAACCGGTAGTGTCTCTTCTGGTCCCAAATAAGCATACTGTAAATGCTTAGGTAGCTGCTTGAGCTCCAAAGCGGGTGCCTTCTGGATTGAGGGCAGCAGCTTCTCGTTCTGCCCATACTGAGACAACAGCTCCGGTTTGCTTGCTTCTGTTCCTCCAGCTAGATAGACCTCCTGAATTAATTCCTTGATCTTCTGATCTACTTCCACCTCGGCTTCCAAAGTACTTTCTCGGAGAGAGTAAAGCTCCATGATGGCTTCCTTCATCTCATCATCCTCCATGTGTTCTGCATCCCGATCAGTCAGACCATACTGAATTACCTTCTCTGTGGTATCCTTGGAACCGAAAGCAATTCCTTGTTCTTGCACCAAGGGCTCAAATACATCGATCATGTCCACCGTTTCCCTTGCCTGTTTCCTCTTCATGGTCTCATAAATGTTGAATTCCACTTGGACTCCATCGAACTCACATGTCAAAATTCCGGTTTTCATATCGATCTTAGTTCCAGCGGTCATCATGAATGGCCTTCCCAATAGTATATCATTCTCTCCTGTTTCGGGTCCGGTGTCCAGAACATAGAAGTCTGCTGGGAAAATCAAATCCCCAACCTTGATCAGTACGTCCTCCACCACTCCTTCAGGGTAAGCGTTGGACCTGTCAGCCAACTGTATGACCACACGGGTATTCCTCATCTCGCCAATATTCAATCTCTTGTATACAGCCAATGGCATCACATTAATGGAGGCTCCCAGATCCATCATCTCCTTATCCATGTTGGTTCCTCCTATATTGCATGGAATGGTGAACATCCCTGGATCCTTTCGCTTCGTGGGTAGTTTTCGTTGGATCACCGCCGAAACACTTTCTCCCATCACGTATCGGACTTCTTCCTCCATTTTGACTTTTCTTGAACAAAGGTCTTTCAAGAATTTGGCATAATTTGGAATTTGCCTGATAGCATCGAGTAGGGGTATGCTCAACTCAACCTTTTGAAACATCTTCATCATTTCACTTGCTTCCTTTTCTTTAGCTTTCTGTTTCAGGCGCCCTGAGTAGGGTGCATCGGTTGGGTTGCTACCTCCAGCTTGTTCGTCAGTTAGACCCTTTCCATTCTTATTCCAGCTTCCTCGAAGCAATTCAGCCATTGCTAACAACTCTTCTTCATTTTCCTCTCCCTCAGGAAACTCAGTCAGCACAACTTGGGCATGTTCTCTGGGGTTGATTCCCATGGCTGGGAGTTTACCAGCGTTCTCCTCCAGTTTGGCCACTGCTTTAGTCAAATGACTAATTTGCTGGTTGGTCTGGTTCATACCGGCACGAATTTCATTGCGAAATTTCTCGCTCTCCTTAGCCATGCTTTCAATGGCTTCTTCCCAGGGTGCTCTCCGATGTGGTGGTTGATAAGGGGGTTGTTGTTGATTCTGGTTGTGGTGTTGAGGGGGTCCCAACTGGTACTGTTGTTGATGTTGGTTCTGATTATACTGGGGACGTGGCATCGGTGCGCCCGTATTGTTCTGCTGTTGGGGCTGACCATCTTGCTTCCATCGAAAGTTAGGGTGATCTCTCCACCCTGGATTGTAAGTGTTTGCATAAGGATCATACTTCCGTGGATTCCCATCATGTCCTCCGATGTCCTGTGGCATCGCAAAGGCCACACTGGCGAATCTTCTTCGGTATAGTCAAGCCCGACAGAAGTTCCTTGAGTTCGTTCATGCTCTTCTCCATAGTTTTCTCCAGTTTAGGCATCTCCTCCTTCTCTTCAGCTCTCCTTGGTTTTTCCAGATTCCTTTCATGTCCTTCATCGCGTGATTCTTCTGCCATGGTGCCCAACATTTGGAAGATCTCCAATGGAGTCTTACTCATCAACGATCCATTGCAGGCTGCTAGGACCAAACTGCGATCGTTTCTCTGCATGCCCTTTACAAAGCTCTCCACCTGATCCTTTGGAGTGATTTGGTGATGAGGGTAGTTGCTTAACATTCTCTTGAATCTCGTCCAGTACTCGTAGAAGGATTCTAGCCCATCTTGCCTTATGCTGCGGATATCCCATCTCATCCGCTCCACTCGTGATGCTGGGAAGAATTCTTCCAAGAAAGCCTGTTGCAGTTGTGCCCATGTAGTGACACTGCCTTCGGGTAGGTCATACAGCCATCTTCTTGCGTTGTCCACCAAGGTAAAAGAGAAGAGTATCAATTTGACATACTCTTGCTGCTCATCATTAGATTGATGCATGATTGTCATCTCAAAATCTTGGAGATGAGTGTAAGGGTCATCTCCTTGGTATCCATTGAACTTCGGTAAGATCTGAAGCAATGAGGGCTTCATGTCATACCGACGAGGTGCGAACGGATTTGCGGGTAGGGTGATTCCGTTCGGCCTCAGGTTGAGGTTAGTTGGGTATGCCAACTGTCTGAGGGTCTACTCCGGTACGGCTTCTGCCTGTTCAGCCTCCGCCATAGCTTCACGTCTCGCTATTCGTGCTCCTGCGCGCAGTCGTCTTTCTGTACGATCAATATCAGGATCAAACACCAATGCTCTTACAGCTCTACGAGTTCCACGCATACACCAGTAGCGGAAAATGGAATGAGGAGAGAACAAAATTGCTGCGCGTCACTCCCCGGCAACGGCGCCAATTTTGACACACACCCGTCGTGCGGTGCGGGCAAAATACTTGTGTATGCCCAGTACAGATAATACACGCTCCTACGTCTCACAACAAGATCTCAGTCTTAGTGGTAAGTGTAGGGTCGAATCCCACAGGGAGTGAGGAACCACTTTGTTCTCCAACGACAAACTGAGGTGTCACAATTCTCAATCTATATTCTCTGCACAAGAAATTAACAAGATCAATAATAACAAGGGGTGAGGTTATTCGGTTAGGTCATAACTGTTGTTAACATTCGTTTCGGTCATAGGCATACTGATAATCCGTCCATGATCCATATAAACCCAAGGCGTGGCCCAAAGACATTGGGGCGTTTCAAGGGGTTATACTTCACATATAGGATGGTTGATCCCATTGTGGTCACTTGGTCCGAAGGTCACACGTTCCCCGGTCACAAGGCAGTGCTTCACTTCTCCTTAGATGGTAGTCATACCCGTTACTCACCAAGTATGACCCTCATCATCCTTCTCTCCCGAGGTCCCCAACTCCGCACTTTGAGTGACACATGCCTCCTGGACACAACCATTTCCGGCCTTGTCAGCCGACCAGTCATAGACATGCTACGGCGCCGAGATTGCTTTCCTCGTTTGATAACCATGGCTTTATGCCTCGTCACAGTTGATGGATGGTCTCTAGAGAAGCCCAAGACTGAGGAAGGACAGTGTATCCCATCAATCCTTTCCCCACCTTCCGGATCTACAACGCCTTTTGTTGACGCTGCTCAGCTACTCGGTCGTGGGTATACCGGTTGTCACGCCCTGGTATACCCTAGCCTTTGCTTGACACGGACAGCGTTTCACCGAACAGAGATCACCCGTTAGGCCCCTACTGTCCATGGTTTCGAATAGACCCTTCCGGAACTACGAGATTCAACCGAAAGAACAAATGCCTCACGAATGTTTACATATTAACAACAATTATTTCCACCCCTAAAACCTCACCTAAGGGATTACTCACGCATAACAGAATTCATCAATACGAATTGAACTAAACACATTATAGAACAAAAGGAAATACTTGAATAGATAAATAATACCTAAGGCTTCAAGCCTTCAATCTTGTTCGAATGCAAACACAACGGAAATAGGTAAATAGTACTGAAATGTAAATTGTTTTGGATGCCACACACGGCGAATCAAAGTAATAGCTAAAGTAAAAAGAGTTCAAAAGGTGCCAAGAGCTTGTGCACGCTGCACACATCAATCTTTTATACTGCCGAATGGTCGAGGTCTAACCCTAGCTGCGCCAGCTCCAAATCTTCGTCGGGATCTTCTTTCCTTCTTTAGCTCAATCTTTGATTGATCCGATTGAAGATGGCGTCCAGCTGCAAGCTTAGTCAACCTTTTCCATTCTTCAGATCCTTCCAGTTCCTTCCTCTTGCTTCCGCTCGCTTCTTCAAAATCTCCGAGATTTACTTTCCTTTCTTGGCTCGGCTGTCTGCTTTTCAGGGTAGCGATCAGACGGATTGCTTTCTTCAGTGTAGTTCATACCAGGTGGGTTGCTTCAGGTTCCCATGCCCCAAGTTAGACTGGGGAGGTACTTGTTGGCCGAAGCTCCATGCTAGTAAACATGACATAGCAATCTGGGCTCGGGAGTGCCCATTCTGACCACATTTTCTCCGTTTTCACTCTACTGACCTTCCTTCCTCCACAACTTTGTTTTCCCCCGGACAGACCTGTACTGACACAAATAAAGAGCAAAATAGGGCCAAATGGCCCAAAAGTCGAAGACGCATCACTGCCCTCCCACCTGAATCTGAGCGCCACATCTGGCGCCCTCCCACCTCCTCCCTTCGAGCTCCTTTGCTCTCTCGCCTCCACCCATGCGCCGCCTTCGCCCTTCTCTCACCTCCATGGCCAGGCCCCATGTCATCCATTTTCCGCGCCGCCGTGTCGCCGCCCCTCCCGCTTCATCTTCTTCGGCTGAACGGCCGAAGCCACCGCCGCTGCCACCTGTAGAAATGAAGGTTTACAGAAGAAATGAGGGTTAGCAATTTGGGGGTTGGGGTTTACAGAAATGGTGTGTCTCTTTAATTTCTTGAATTTCTATAAACACTTCTTCAGTTTAGGATGGGGAAATGATGTGTGTTAAATTTCTCTGTTGGTTGTTGGAATGATTGTGTGTAAGGGAAGGAGGCGCTGGCGCCGGCTTGCCGGAGTTGAGAGCGACGTTGGCAGCATAATTTTGAAGAATTAGTTATTGCTTTGTTAACAATACTTAAATCAATTAATAATATAATTAAATATGTGGGTCATACAACTTAACCTCTAATACAACTCTCCTTAATCTTTGTGCCCAAAAGAAAGGGGACAAGTTTATTGGGACGGAGGGAGTATTAATTTATTTCATAATATTTTTTTTTCAAAGTAAAGTAAAAGACACATTCTTATTCTACTGTTACTGAAGATTGTGACAAAGATGAAAATCAAATTGATTTTAGTTTAATCCTTTTTGTACCTGTACAATTGAAATAAGTGTAAAATTCTCATTATATTATCTTCTTCACTTCTTTAGGATGTTGATGATGTTGAAAGCTATGGAAGATGTCTTTGAACAATTACAAAAATTGATTGTTTTGATATATTATATTGCTGAACTACTAGTCTATTGCTTATATGTTACTCCCTCCGTCCCGCCGACCTTGAAGCGTTTCTTTTAGGCACTGAATTTAAGGAGCTATAGTTTAGTTATTTAAGTTTTTTTTTTATAAATTTGTGATTAAGTAGTTATCTATTAGTTTTAAATTATTTTTAAATTCAAATTCTAAATAAATTAATTTAATTTTTATTTAATTTTTAATTCAGAAACAATTAAAATAAACAATCCATCTTCCTCTCCCCTCCACCATAAAAATTGCCAGCAATCCCGCTGGCCGGATTCCCCCCCCCCCCAAACCCCAACAACATCAGTCGTCCCTCGCTGCTCAACAGTTGCCAGAAATCATAATCCTCAGTCATTCTCCTTTTTCCCTCTCTTCGTACGCCTCTCGGACGCACACACTGCAAGAGACTCATGACACAAACACCACGACTCCCTCTATTCTCACCGGCGAAGAGCCGATAGTGTCGCAACCCTTGCCCTGCTCAGCCCCGGTCGTCGTCACTCAGATTTCAAGCGACTACGCCGCCTGAAACCCTAGGTACCCAATTTCGGTCTCCTCCATCGGTTCTTTGTACAATTCCCGGTGACCACCGAGCCTTAGATCTCCAATTCACCCTAGATCTACCAAGTCTGCAACTTCTCCCCACAACCACTACCGCCTCTACAAAACCCTAGATTCCAAAAGCTTAAACTACATCAATTTTCGACCCTAATATGAGAAATGTGAAGCCCAAATCGCAGCAGCCGCAAATTTACAACATCAACAAAAACGACTTCCCGCGACGTCATTCAGAAGCTCACCGGGTCGTCGGCACACGAGCAATTCTCAGCCCCGAGGCCACCTGCGCCCCCTGTTGCTCTGCCAAATCGTCAACAGTCCCCCTTAGATTGGCCCCCGAAACAGCGACGCTCAACATATGCCGTTCACGCCTTTGCCGTCGTTGCCATCCGTCCACCCGACAGCGGTGAGTCATCCCCAAATTAGGTTTTCCAGAAATAGGTGGTGGGGCAGTGGAAAGATGGCCTAGGATGAGAGAGTGAGAATGACAGAGAAGATGTCTTGATTGTTTGAGAAATTATTAAGGAAAATAAGGGGTGTAACTAATTTTGTTAATTAGTGCTTTAAATTGCCTAATTTTTGCTAACAAAAAAAAATGACTCAAGCTCGATGGGACGGTACGAAAATGAATACGACTCAAACTCGGCGGGACGGAGTCCAGAGGGAGTATTTAATACTTGGGTATAGTGTTCTTGATTACTTTTTATAATGTTTTTTATTGATTACGGTGTAATTATTCGTTTTGAATGATTTTGAAACTCTAGATAATAATTACAATTTTATTTTGATTTTAAGTTAATTTAAAATTTATTTTAAAAGAAAAAAAAATTGTGGATTTGAGTCTAGACCCAAGACCCTATAATAAAACTTATGAATCTAGCCTTAGTATTTTTTTTTATCCAATAAATCTAAACAAAATTCAAATTTAAGTAACAAAAATTGAATTTGAATCTGTTCCAAATCGGATCCGATCCAAATTCAACCCATTTTTTAGTAGTTTTGATGTATGCTGCTATTTTATAAATGAGTTATTATCGTAAATTTTCTCCACGAATTTAAATAGACAACCAGTTGTTTCATTACTATGTTAATCATGTGAAACCATATGCAATGCATCCCACGGTAATAAAAATGAAGACAAAACCTAATATAGAATTGACAAAAGGCATCAATTTTTTTTTTTTAATACAAATGGCATCAAAATTAACACAAAGAAAATCAAGGTCTGGGCACGTCGGTTAGTTTTTCCAATAATACGATCATTAATTTCTTGTACTACATTTTACCTCAATTGTATTAGTATATACCCACAAATGGGTTGGCAAAGCAAATAAGATCCAAGCAAAAATAAATACAGAAAAAGGTGAAATTAATTCAGACCTTCCAATATTCATTTAACGACTTCAGCTACTTTCTTTCATTTTTGGTGTTCATAACCCTGTCGTTCTATCAATGTACAGCTGTTATTAAAACTACATATATACTACTAATTAATAATGTGGTGTTCATTCCATTAAATATTGGGGGCTCATCAAATGCCACTACTCTCTCTCTCTCTCTCTCTCTCTCTCTATATATATATATATATATATATATATATATATATTCAAAGCCCAACCACCCCATATATGATATACCATTATCAAGTTTTGAAGCCAAGATGCATTGCTAGGTTTTCTAAATTTGTCAAAAGAAAAATAAAAATTATAAATCTAAGCAATGTACAGTGATGTGATATGGTGTTATAAATCTAGTACAAATAGATAGATACATTTATGTATGTATGTATTGATGGACATTTGATTCACGATATTACATATCATTATAAGAAAAGAAGTGGAGTCAGAGAGACATGAAGCATTATGACTATTAATAATTTGTCCTTGTGCAGTCGTGGCCTCATTTCGAGGCTAACTGCTCTCTCCAAATTTATTTTTTGTCCCTAAATCCTATGCATTACCACCACCTGTTAGCATACCAGTTTTTTCAGTTCTTTAATATCAGTTGTGCTTAAAATTATCAGACTGTAGCTAGTTAATTTAATGGAATATGTGTGTGTGAAAAGTAGTTAATTTCTGAAAAAGAGTTAGTTGTGAAGATGCAGGAATCTCTCAATAATGAGGTACAAGCAAGCAAGGCATCTGATATCATGAGAGTTGGAGTAAAAAAAAAATAATCAAACTTTTTTTTTTCAAAAGAAACTATTTGCCACTACACATGCAGCCAGGGGCGGAGCCAGGGGGGTGCCCGGGGGGCTGAAGCCCCCCCCCCAAATTTTGAAAAAAAAAAAAAAAAATTATTTTTTATAATATGTCTAAAAATGTTGTTATTATTGTTATTATATTTGTATTTTAGTAAAAAAATGTCTAAAATGTATTGAATGCCCCCAAAAAAAATTTTAGTAAATGTTTTGAACTATATTATCTATGAAAATGTTGTTATTATTATTATTATATTTGTATTTTAGTAAAAAATGTCTAAAATGTATTGAATGCCCCCCAAAAAAAATTAGTAAATGTTTTGAACTATATTATCTATGAAAATGTTGTTATTATTATTATTATATTTGAATTTTAGTAAAAAAATGTCTAAAATGTATTGAATGCCCCCAAAAAAAATTTTAGTAAATGTTTTGAACTATATTATATATGAAAATGTTGTTATTATTATTATTATATTTGTATTTTAGTAAAAAATATCTAAAATGTATTGAATGCCCCCAAAAAAAAAAATTCGGGGGCTACCGCACCCCCACCCCCAGTAACAGTTTAGCCCCCCCAAAAAAAATCCTGGCTCCGCCACTGCATGCAGCAGGACGAAAATGACTTCAGATAAACAAACACACACACATTATTATCTTAATTAATTGTGTCATCCTCTACTTATCTCTTAGCTATCTACCTATTTAATGCGCCGCCTTGGAGGGCCATGCTGTCAAAAACCAACATATTTTAAAAAAAAAAAAAAAAAAAAAAAATGGAAAAAGCCATCATAATTAAGCACAGTTGCATTAAAAGGAGAGATCGTATATACTATATTTTAGATAGTACCAAGTCTTGTTTTGTCCTTATTAATAATAGCATGGAAAAATGAAATAAATAGTGCATTTGTTTCAGTTCCAAAAACAAGATGTTACAATAGTACAGACTAGTGTATTGATATGTGGAAAAACAGAGAAATTTTGGTGGATGAAATATGAAATTAAAGAGTCCAATTTATCGTCATCTTCTTGGCCTTCCCGTGAACACCCAAGCAGTAACAAGAGGTGGGCGCGCATTGTGAATGAGAATAACGACAACTATACTTGCTAGTTGTCATCATTCAATAAACAAATAAATAAATATCACACACGCAGTAAAACGGAAAAACAAAAGGATTTATATTTATTTGGATTTCCGATTTAGGTGCAGGTATGAAAACAGCCTCTCCAATCATACATTTGCTAGCTAGCACAAATCATGCAATAATCTATTTCCTCTAAAAATCTCAATGCCTCTTCTTCTCAATTCTCTCCAAAATTAATAAAATTCTCCTCAAAATGGTCCGCCTCTTCCGATCCAAGTCCTGCTCTCTCAACTCAATGCCGCCGCCTCTCTACGAAGGCGACGAGGAAGACGACGACGACGACGGCTATTTCGGGGACTTGAACACTGACGAGGACGACGAGGATGAGGATGAGGAAGAGGACGGAGGTTCCGAGAATCCGGCCACCACGCCTTTTTTGAGCCCAGGCGGAAACGGTGGGAATCAGTCGCAGTTTTCTGTGCTGGGGGTGGTGGCGGCGGCACTGCGGAAGTCGCTGGTGACGTGCTCCGTCGACACCGACGACGTCGCATCTGACGTCGACATCGGCTGGCCGACCGACGTACGCCACGTCTCCCACGTCACCTTTGACAGATTTAATGGATTTCTCGGCCTACCACTCGACCTCCAGCCCGACGTCCCTCCTAAACCCCCCAGCGCCAGGTTCACTTCACTCTAATTAATCTTCTCATTTACCACCTTTTACATGTAATTAAAATTGCTGTTAATTACAGAGACAGACATGCATGCCAAATGTTGTGGATTTTAGAGTCTAATTTTGTGATAGATCTAAATCGTCTGATCTATATACTGGGAGTTGAGGGTGTAATTTGGGTGATGTAGTGGAAGAAGATCTTATTCAGATCTAGATTTCGCAGTCCAAGTAGTACCAATTTTGTTTGGTAATTGCAGTGGTGAGTGTGTTGCATTAAGTTGATTGGTTGAGAATGATATTGAGTGAATTAATCTATGTTTAGGCGCGGCCAAATGAATTGTTTGTCTCATTGAAAAAGTTGTTGTGGACAGCGCAAGTGTTTTTGGAGTTTCTGCACAATCAATGCAGTGTAGCTTTGACTCAAGAGGAAACAGCGTACCAACAATTCTTCTTAGGATGCAAAGCAGGCTGTATTCAGAAGGCGGCCTTCAAGTATATATGCCAAATTCTAGTGTTTCATTTTTTTTTGTGTATATATATATATATATATACGTGCTGATTAATTATGTGTAACTTGAAGGCTGAAGGAATTTTCCGAATTAATGCTGAGAATAGCCAAGAAGAAAATGTTAGGCAGCAGCTGAACAAAGGAGTTGTACCACATGGAATTGATGTCCACTGCTTATCTGGTTTGATAAAGGTATTACTATTTCTATATATATATGGTGATTGATGATGCATTGTAGTAGTAGTAGTTGATGATGATGATGATTATGTGGTGCAACTGCAGGCTTGGTTCAGAGAACTTCCTTCAGGAGTACTCGACTGTTTAAGGGCAGAAGAGGTTATGCATTGCAACACAGAAGAAGAGTGCAGTGAGCTCGTAAAGAAGCTTCCTCCAACGGAAGCCGCCCTACTCGACTGGGCTATCAATTTGATGGCCGACGTGGTGCACCACCACCAACATAACAAGATGAACGCAAGGAACATCGCTATGGTCTTCGCACCCAACATGACTCAGGTATCATATCCATTCCTCATCATTCATCCATCTCTCTTTAATTTTGCAATCATCAATATTGGTTAATATGAACGCAGATGGCTGATCCTCTTACTGCGCTCATTCACGCCGTCCAAGTCATGAACTTTCTCAAGACCCTCATCGGGAAAACACTTGCTCAAAGACAGAGCAGTGGTGTTGGTTTTGATGAATGCTGTTCGAGCACGAGCAGCTGCACTAGTTCTAGTACTAGTATTAATAATGCAGTAGTGATGAGCAAGAGCGACGCTACCAGCACGCGCAAAAGGCGAACCTTAGGCCATAGTTTCAAAGACGAATACGAAGCAGAGGACGACGGATTCCTCCATCGCCTCAGTCTGCGGAAAGGCATGCAAAAGCTATGCCGCCATCCAGTATTCCACTTGACCAAGACTCTACATACTTCTAATTAATCTTCCATTTTCTTAGCTAATTAAATGCTATTGCTCTTTTCTTCATTTTTACCACATTTGTAGTTGTAGGTTGCTTGCTTGCTTTGGATCCATGCAATAGTCCACCTATGCTTCTCACTAGTTGGGCCTTCACTTGGAAATTATTTAGGACTTTCTATGTGTATCTAATTCTCTTATTCCATTTTCATCTATCTTATTAAACATTTCATTCTAACGAAACCAACATGCCTAATGATTATCTTCTGTTTCATCTCGCTCACAATCTCTAATTCTTTTTCCACTTCAAAAAAATATAGTATCTGTTTTCTTCAACTTCAATCTACCGTAAACTCCTAATCTGTATTTTCTTCCAACATCAACGGTTACACTTTAGCTATACCAATACGATTATAAGAATACAATACACCCAACACGTGGGAGAACATTTTTTTATTCAATTCAAGAATCAAGAAAAGAAAAGTCAGATTGTAAAGAGAATAAAGTCGATATAATAATTTATGTTGCGACATGTGCTGTCTCTACATGTCGTCATTCCCCCTTATTATCAACACCGTTTTTTTTTTTTTCCTTCTTTTTTTTTGTCCTTTACAATTATTAAGAATCTCTTCTTTATTTGGTTCTAATTTGTGGTTTGATTGGTTCATTTTCTGCAGTCGCTATTTATACAGTATATAATCTATTATATTATCAAGCCGCTTGAGTGGTCCTCCCTCCCCCTTCCCCACATGACATGACGGTGCATAATATTATTTACTATCCAAATCTTCATAAGTTGTACTATTCCATAACTAAAGTTTAAAAATAGGGATAAATGTGAAGTTGAATTATTAGAAAATGAAATATTCATAAAATAGATTATTTTTTAATTAATAAAATGAAAAAATGTTGATACTATAGATTCTTTTTAGTTTTCAAACTTATGAATTTTTTTATATTTACCTAAAACAATTTTTTAAATTCTAGACTAGGAAGACTTATGATTTTATTTTATTTTTTACTTTACAACCCTATTTCGAACAACCGACGGGCAGATTTCTTAAAATTAAGAATGGGCATAAATTTGATTAGGGGAACATGTGATTTCAAGTTATTATTTTTATACAATATTTACATCGTTGTGGTACCCAAAAGAAAAAAAATTGAATAGGTCCTTACATTTTAGAGTTATCTTCAGAAAAAGAAATGAAACACTTTCGGATATTGCTTTTTAAGTCGGAGCGAACGACATAGTTCTCGTTTATATAGGTCACCCCCAAAAAATAGGAATGAGATTCCACACTTTTTGTCCCATTTCCTGTCCTACTTTCAATTTTATGTGTTTTGTTATATATTTTTTCTTTAATTTCAACTTTGTATGTTTTAGTTTAATTTTTTAATTATTAATTAGGGTTTATTCCATCAATTTAGGGTATATAATTATTTTTTATCATTTAATTTCACTTTTATTAGTTAATAATAAGTTGATAAATTCAAACTCATGGTATATTCTTTTTAAAAAAAAATAATTTTTTAAATAAAAATGGGTTAAGGTGTAGATCCACCCTGAAGTAGAGACCCCTATAGCATTTATCCCCTCATTCTCGATCTTGGCGCAAACACCCCCCCCCCATAGTCCAAGAAAATGATGCAATTAAACCCAGACCTCTAACGCCGTTAATGTCCGTTAAACGTTTGGGTTTAATTGCACCCTCTACTTCAGGGGTGGATCAGCACCTTAACTCTTTTTTTTTTTTTTTCAATTTTGACAACCCACCTCCAGTATCAGCTTAGCCGCCCCCGTACTTATCGACTCTGACTTGCACCTTGTCAGCTCGCACGTGCCCAATCTCTTGGTCGTTGACATGCGGCGGCGCAAGCAGGTCCAGGACCGAATATGGACCGAATCCTATTTGGTTCAGATCCAAATCCGTATTTTTTTACTTAGGTTCGGATTCGATCCAGATTTATTGGACTAAAAAAAATGAAATCAAGGTCCAGGTCCAGATCCATAAGATCCACAGGGTTTCGAGTCCTGACCCGGATCCATTATTTTTTATCTTTTAAAATAAATTTATAAATATTAAATTAACCAAAAATAAAATCATAACTATCGTTTAGAGTTTTACCAATTATTCAAAAATAAATAATTAAACCATAATCTATAAAAAAAATATTATAATGATTTAAAATAAGTAAATATATAATAATCAAGCACTAAATAAGTTAAGGTATTGGAGGAGATGTTGCTGTGCAGGGCGGTGAAGAAGCTGGTGGCGCTGCTGCATGTGGGCGGTGGACAGTCGACAACCAAGAAATTGGGCGCGTGTGAGCTGACAAGGTGCAAGTCGGAGCCGATGAGTACAAGGGCGGCTAAGCTGATGCCGAAGGTGGATTGCCAAAATTTAAAAAAAAAAAAAAAAAGTTAAAGTGCAGATCCGCCCCTGAAGTAGATGGTGCAATTAAACCCAAACGTTTAAAGGGCGTTAACGGTGTTAGAGGTCTGGGTTTAATTACACCATTTTCTTGGACTATGGGTGAGTATTTGCGCCAAGATCGAGAATGAGGGGCTAATTAAACGCTATTGGGGCTTCGACTTTAGGGGTGGATCTGCACCTTAACCCAATAAAAATTAAATATAATTCATAATATATAAAAAATATTTTTAAAATAATAGATATAGCATGGGACACAGTGGCACATAAAAAATTGTGGGACACTGGATCTCATCTCAAAAAAATATAGTAATAAAAAGAAGAGATATACGTTAAGTCCACGAGGTATACATGGGTACATTTAGGATTGAGTCGACTTTGAAAATGATCACTTGGAAATAATAAAAATAAAAATTATTTATTAATATAAAAAATTTAAAATTGACAACACTTACTATTTTATCATTCACATAAAAAACTTTCGGGTATTGCTACTCAAAAGTATTTTATTTCGTCTATCAATTTGTCCCTACTACGAACATGGTAGCTTTATCCCCCCGATTCCCTTGCCGACGATCACCACCGCCAACATCCACACCTCCGTCGACGACCTCGTCCCTGTGCCGCTGCCGCTAGAGAAGAACTGACGACGAATAAATGAACATCCCCAGCAAGCTTCGTCCCTGTGCACACAATGAATTATTCCTCAAAATACAATAACTTTTATTTCTATCTAATTTTGTACACGATAAATATTTTTGGCGAATGATTTGTTAATATATTTTTGTATTTGTCTAGTGGAATTTACCTTATGTCCAACCACATCATTTGGAAAAATTTATGTTTAAGCCGCGTAGACAGTTCTCACTTCTACCTCAACTTTCATTCGTCGAAAATATTCATTGTGTGAAAAATCAGAAAGAATTGTTCATGTATTTAAAGGAATAATTTTAAGTTCATGTGCGAAACCAAAAATGTGTGGAAATTCAAGTATTTTAGAGCTATTACTCCTAAAAACAATTGGGAGGGGGCAAATATATAATTCTCTCCGTCCACGAAAAGCTGTGGCAAAGCCAGGATTTTGCATTCGAGGGTGTGCCAAATAATTACATATTGACATAATCATAAACATATAAAACACACTTAATTATAAAAATAGTACATTCCATAACATTTTTAATTTTAAAGTTGTATACATCAAAATACAAAAAATAAAAGGGTTAATATCTGAAAAACACATGAACTATTTTCATATTTGCATATTACACATGACCTTCAAAAATAGTTCGAGAATATATCACCTTTTAATTTAATTGCAATTTGCACCAGCGTTGACCACCACCTTGATTGGTGTTGACGTGGACGTTTTTCTGATGTAGGAATACGCGTCGTTTTGTTGTTACATTATAACACCCAAAACGACGTCGTTTCGTTTGTCTACAACTTAAAATTAAAATCTAACTTGTCTTCCCCATTTTAATTAGGGTTCTTACAGAATACACATGTTCTTGCGGCTCTCCCAGAAATTTGATACGAATGGCGTCGAGTTGAAGGCAAAACCGCGGCAAGTAAAGGAAGAAGAAATGGGCGAAGAGAGTTGAAGGCAAAACCGCGGCAAGTTGATACGAAGAAGCATGAGTTATTCTCGAAGCTCATCGTCAATGGAAAGGTCGATTAATGGCATGGAAGGAGATGTCTACATAAAATCCCTGCAATTATGAAAACTTCTCACGCTGAGAAGAATTCGGAGAGAAGATACATTGAATGTCGACCGAGAGATTTCAATGACTGTGGTTTTTAGGAGTGGATCGATCCTGAGCTCATACCATATTACAAGAGTTGTTTTAACAAAATAAGAAATGAAAGGGATGCTGCATTGAACAATTACAGTGGGTTTGAAGGCTTTGAAGGTGATGGAGTTGAAGCTTCCATGGTCAAGAACGAAGATTTGCCAAGTTCAGTTCATGTTAAGTTGCAAGGAATGGAATGTAGAATTAGGACTCTCACATTTGCTTTGATTTTGGTGATCATTTTGTTTCTGTATTCAAAATTGTAGATTACTCTTTGGATGTCAATGAAGTATGGCAATTGAAGTTATGTCACATTTTCTTTGATGAATTCCAGAAATTCATTGAAATGAAAGAGTACACAAGTTGGCCAAAACTATAACCTTCATTGATCTTTTTAAGAATACAGAAGTTATAATCACAGTTACAAAATGAGCTATAGGTTGTTATGTTCTTCAAAAGCTAAGACAAAATGAGGGATTAGAAACTTGTTTAACCCTAAATATACATAGTACTTAGCATGTTTTTACATCACTTCCAAAACACAAAAACTTAAAATTCTTCTTGCTTGTTTCAGTTGTTGCAATTCTCTTGTGTGGCTTGCCCTTCGATGACTATACTTGTAATACCCGGGCTTTTGATGACGTGTTTAATTGCTTGAGTTTGAGTAATTAGGGTTTAGATCCCTTGTTTGATTTACTTTGTAAATAGATGAGGAGTTATATGAAGTTTTCTTGTTATTTTTTTTAAGATGTTGAGATGTTCTTTCGATGATGTGAGAATGATATGGGATTTTAAATCCGTAGTTGAGTTTGAGTATTTGAATAATTCGAGATAATTATTTGAATGAGAACGATGAACTCGGAAGTGAAATCTGAGTCCGTTAAGACGTTTTTGAAATTTTTGACTTTTTGACGATGAATAGTAAAATACGGCTATTTCGTCTTTTTGTCGACTTTCAAAATTTTACGTGCACGTCGTCGAGAAATATTCTTAGTTTTTCGATACGAGTCCAATAATGAAAGTTTTTATTTTTGGACGACGAGTGAATAGTAAATCGGGATTTCTCGATAAACGAACCGAGCTCGTTTATCAGAATTTTGAGAACGAGCTTGCGTTTTCTATATTTATATAGAATTACGAGTGCAATGAAAGTGAGTAGAGGTTGAGAGGGCGAGTAACAAAGAGTATGGGTTGTTAGTTGTTAAAACGAGACGATACGAGATATTTAACGACTAACGGGTTAATATCCTAAATATCTAACCTACCCTACCCCTAACCACCCCCAAACCTCCCAAAACCCCTTTCCCCTCACTAACTCACGCTATATCAGCCCACACCACACACACAACTCACATATTCACACACACAACACCTAAAACACACACTACACACGCCATTTTCCATTTAAGCTTGGACGGAGCTTTTGACCTCCGATTTGAGCACCGAGACGAGCGCCGATCATCTTTTCGATCACGTATCTAAGTAGGTAAGATCTTTACCTACGTTTTGATGGTTTTATTTTCGATTTTCGTCGACGTCGAAAAACGTCGATTCTCGACTTTATTTTGAAACGACGTCGGATCGTCGTGAAATTTTAGTATGTTGTTCTTGGGTAAATGTTGAGCATGTTTAATGAAGGGAGTAAGAACGGAACGAACCGTAGCTATGAAACCCATGAGGGCAGCCCCGTTTTTCACATATTAGCTTGTCTTTCGATTTTTGTTTGATCGTTTTGACTTGATATTTGTGCTTAGGGGTATGCTAGAATCGATATATATTAAATTCGTATTTTTCCAAGCACGAAAATTGTATAAATTTTTAGAGTATGATTATTTAAATTCGTGAAATTTGAGACGTTGCATAATGAATATTATTGCGTATATGTGTTCTACGATATCACATGAGCATGCTAATTGATTTACAATTTATGGATGATAATTGTTAAACGAAATTAAAACTGGAATTCTGTCAAAATTTTACAGCAGTTTCAAGCTTATGTTTCGATGAGTTTTCATTGCTTGATGGCTCTGAAATTTTAGTATGTTTATCTATGATATGTGTATTTCGTTTCTGCAAAATTTCATGTCTTTTGGATGATGTTTGCTATTTTAAAGATATTTTGAAAAATCCTTGACAGAATCTGTCAACTATTGGTAGACTTCACAAAAACGTTTATATCTATTAATCTATGAAGGATTTTGCATCACCGTTTTTTTTAAACGAAACTAGACTTCAATACTTTTCTAAAAACATAAGATTTCGATTTTTATGACCTCTGAAACAGAGCAGTTTATTATTTCAAAAATGCCCTGTTCTGCTGTCATATTTGTCCAACAGTAAAAGTGTATGAGTTTCATTGTTTATTTGGCAGATCATATGAACGTTTTCTCTTGTGAAATTTTAACCAAATCTTCAAGGATACCTTTAGTTTTGGATGATTAAATTTGATGGAATTTTATTAAGGTTTGCCTTGGTTTCTAATGGCCTAAACAAAATTGGCAGAAACTGTCAATCTTTGACAGCCTGCACTAAAAGAGCAATATCTCCAAAAACCTTTAACCTTTTTGGTTAACTACCATTTTTAGAGTGAACTACACTTCATGAAGTTTTTGAGATCAATTGGTATGAGAGTTTATGATGATTGAGTTGGTTGTTATGAATTTTTAAAGATGACACAAAAACAGCAAAACTTTCTAGAAAACAACTTGATTATATTTGTTTTGATGGATGATACGATATGACTAAATGGTGTGAGTTGTGAGAGTTATGATTAACGCACATAAATGTTGGTATCTGACACTCGAACAATTGGTGTCGAGTATAAATGATAGTTTACTGATAAAGAGTTTTGATGATTTTGAATTGTTTGGTTTGCGTTGAAAAGATGTCAAGATGTTAAGTTTTGAGTCGAGAGACGAGTTCACGTAGTGAGATTCACGCGTTGAAATCTCGTGGTTGACATTATATATGAATAGGTCATGCCGAAATTTTTAGTGAAATTAGGATTTGAGCATAGTCAATTCTTGTTGACCCGTGACTCAAATACATGCCTAATGGAAAGTTTAACTTTCTAATCGGTTAATTAGACGAGATGAGAGCGAATAGATCTGCTAAGAAAGTGGACTTTTCGATGTGTTAAATATTTCTTTTAATTGAAGCGCTGCTAATTATAACATAAGGATGTTATAATTAATGAGTAATGACGAGAGATAATAATTGTTATATTGATTAACAATCAAGAGAGATGAACATTAGAGATACTAATGTTTCATAAAAGAGATTAGATTATTGATCGAGGTTTCTTTTATAACTTCTCATCAATTCTTCATAACAATGAAGGTCCTTTTGGGAAGTAACGACTTGAGGGAGAGAGTGACGTTACTCATTGATACAGAGACACAACGAGGTGGGCATTACTTTTACTATACGTATATAGAGATCCCCTACGTATCGTAGGCCTCTTATACGAATGAATGCATGAGATGATCTAACTGTTAATTTCAGTTTCATATATATCAAATGAGTTTAAATGTTACATTCAAACAAGTTATTTCATGACAAAATCTTTGAGTTAAAGTTATTTCAAGTATTGTCTTGCCATAAAATGTTTCAATTTTAGTATGATATCTATCTGCTTTGGCTTTGCCAATGATGCAATCGAATTCGGGTCCTGAGCAGTTGATAGCTATCCTGCCAGGACTAGTGTACACCAGTGACCGTGAGTCATCTAGCGGGTTGGCCGGTCAAGTGACCGTGAGAGGTGGCCACCTCTCCGGCACAAAGTTCCAGATATGATAGATTACAAAAGAACTTAGTCTGATCAGACGAACTTTAAGAATCACAAATGAACTTAGTAAGCTTGGGCCTTTTTAGCGAAAAACTCCCTTGCTGTACTGATTATGATGGCATGACAATTTATAGTTTTGAAGCATGTATTTTTATACCTAGGCATACGTGCCCACTGAGTGCTTTTGTACTCAGCCCTGCATATGTTTTCTAAATGTGCAGGTTGAGCTGATGTGATGATGGTGCTGCAATGAGCGGAGTCTCCAGGGTTGTTAATAAATAGTTAACCTGTCTAGAATATGTCTTCATACATATGTCTAGCTACTTTCCGCTGCAAGATGTTGTTGATGTTATAGTATGTTATGTCATACTTTGAGTCTTAAGAGAATGGTTGCATATGATGTATAACTTGATTAATGATATTAATTAACTTTTATGCAGTCTTTCATAGACTGTTTTCAATTGAGTATTAATGAATAAAAATGATGAGTTTTATTAAGATGAGTAAGTTTTACGGCTATAAATGACGCCCCTTTTCTTCCCCTTCTTCTTTAACCCCATCCCTAGTCGTGGATCACTCGGCCTAACTATCCCTAGTTAGGGCGGGCTGTGACAATACTCCCCGAGCCTTGGCCACTTCCACCTCCACGAGGTCTGCCTCTTGCACCTCTCCGAGGTCTGCCTCGTGCACCACCACGACCTCTGCCCATTGTCATTCCAGCTGTCACGGTCCAAAACCATTTATCTCTTTGACAATCTTTATTTATAAATTTTCAAGTTATTTAATTTTCTAAATATTTTATATGTCAAATTTATGAGTCTAGTCGTGCCCCTAATTAAAAGAATGACTTTGAAATAAAATTTAGTCTTATAAAAAAAATATATTTTAATTCTAAGTATTGGGCTATAGGGGGCGGTTATTCAATAAACCCCCCTTATTTTAAGAATTACGAACCAGCAAAAATGCATGAATTTTATGTATAACACGCATGAATAAACTGTATAAAGGCATGAATTGCGAAAAATAATTTTTTGCTACCTTTGGGATTCGAACTCAGGACCATGAATTTATCCAACAAGGTGATGAATCAACCGTAGATCTTGATGATCTAAGGGCTGAAAATGGTTCCTAATTTATATTTTAAGAAGCGTTCTTATTTTAGCCCTCCCCTATATATATATATATATATATATATATATATATATATTTGTGTCCTAAAAAGAATTAAATATTAAAGTTAAAGTGTTTATATATATGTATATACGTAACTACAACATATACATGAATGAAATGTAATACTATATACTATATCATATATATGGCTATGTTCAATTGGATAAGAAATAAATAAATTATAATATCATACTAATATATAGGCTAGCTTTGCTACGTGGATGATTTTTACCATCCAACAAATCAAAGCTAGGAGTCTACTCAACTAAGAATCTGCAAACCTACAAGTCTAAAATAGGTGACTCATCTATTTTGCTACGGGTACATATATACCCTTGTGGCTTGACATTTTTAATTAACTAACATACACATAAACCTATATTTTTATACACACAAGCACACGCACAAATATTGTATATAATATTTAAGTTATTTTTATTCTTCATATAATATTATTTTATTTTATTTTATGCAATTAAGTGCGGCGTGATTAAGACGGTGACTTTGATTTAAATTGCTCGAGTTAATTCTCAAAGCTCAAATTTGAGGTGTGGGATTTATTTCAGTACATGTTGTGGTTAATCTTTGTCCATTTTAATATTATGTGTTTGCCATATGTATTATAAATTAAATTATATCGCTAGGGGCCCATTCAATGGGTCCAGGACTTCACCGTCCTTTGTATGCCACAATGCGATTTCATGTTACAGTTAAAGTTGCAACCTATTCGTCAGGGGCCCGCTCAATGGGTCCAGGATATTAAAGTCCTTGGTATGCCATCGTGCGAATTTCTGTTATCAGTATTACAGTGCAGTGCGTATGTGTTGATCATTTTATTAACATGGATAATTATTGCATGTTCCCACACTGAATGTATATTTAACATTTTCAGGTTTCTAAAATTGGAAGCGCATGGAAGGTCGAATGGCGGCTCAAATATTTTGAATTTATTTTTACTTAAAAAATGTTATGTTTAGTAAAGTATTTTAAAATAAAATATTTATTTCATTATTTTTATATTAAATATTTATTTATATCCATGATTTTTCGTGTAAATATACATTGAAATTTTAATTAAATTTTGGTGTCACAAGGTGGAATCAGAGCAGGTCTACTTTCCTGTAGACTCTGCAAAACATTTTACTTAATTTTTTTTAAAAGTCATGTTTGAGAAAGTCATTCGACCACTACGCGCTCCAACTTCTAAATATTTTATATGTCAAATTTATGAGTCTAGTCGTGCCCCTAATTAAAAGAATGACTTTGAAATAAAATTTAGTCTTATAAAAAAATTATATTTTAATTCTAAGTATTGGGCTATATATATATATATATATATATATATATATATATATATATGGGGGGGGGGCGCTCCAATGAGACGCCCTAATTTTAGTGAGATCTAGGGCACGATCTGGTGCGTTTATTTTATCAATCCTATTGCTGATATTGTATCTGGAGGGTGATTTTTTTTCGCAGGGCTCGAATCCTGGAGGGAGCAGAATATTTTAAATTTTGTTATTCATCAGTATATACTGCATTGTTCATCAGTATATACGGCCCTGTCCATCAGTATATATGTCTTATCCATTACGAATTTTTTAAATTTTATTTTTCATCAGTATATACATCTTGTTCATTACGTTTTGTTCATTAGTATTATATGTCTTATTTATTGTACTCATGTTACACGAAAAATAAGGGGTCTCACTGGAGCACGCGAGATCCCCTATTTTTCGTGTAACATGAATACAATGAATAAGACATATAATACTAATGAACAAAACGTATATCTAATGAACAAGATGTATATACTGATGAAAAATAAAAATTAAAAAATTCGTAATGAATAAAACATATATACTGATGAACATGGCCGTATATACTGATGAACAATGCAGTATATACTGATGAATAACAAAATTTAAAATATTCTGCTCCCTCCAGGATTCGAGCCCTGCGAAAAAAAATCACCCTCTATATACAATATCAGCCATAGGATTGATAAAATAAACGCACCAGATCGTGCCCTAGATCTCACTAAAATTAGGGGGTCTCATTGGAGCGCCCCCTATATATATATATATAGGGGTGAGCTACCGTGAGAGCACATCTTAAAATAAGAAATAAGAGCAATTTTTAATGTATGAATTTTATGTAGAATACGTATGAATTCGCTGTATAAAGGTATGAAATGTGAAAAATAAATTTTTGTTACCTTTGAGATTCGAACTCAGGACCATAAATCCATCCAACAGAATTGCGAATCAACCGTAGATCTTGATGATCTAAAGGCTGAAAATGATTCTTATTTTATATATTAAGAAATGCTCTTATTTTAGTCATTCCCTATATATATATATATATATATATATATATATATTTGTGTCCTAAAAAGAATTATAAATATTAAAGTTAAAGTGTTTATATATATGTATATACGTAAATACAACATATACATGAATGAAATGTAATATTATATACTATATCATATATATGGCTATGTTCAATTGGATAAGAAATAAATAAATTAGAATATCATACTAATATATAGGCTAGCTTTGCTACGTGGATGATTTTTACCATCCAACAAATCAAAGCTAGGAGTCTACTCAACTAAGAATCAGCAAACGTACAAGTCTAAAATAGGTGACTCATCTATTTTGCTACGGGCATATATATACCCTTGTGGCATGACATTTTTAATTAACTAACATACACATAAACCTATATTTTTATACACACAAGCACACGCACAAATATTGTATATAATATTTAAGTTATTTTTATTCTTCATATAATATTATTTTATTTTATTTTATGCAATTAAGTGCAGCGCGATTAAGACGGTGACTTTGATTTAAATTGCTCAAGTTAATTCTCAAAGCTCAAATTTCAGGTGTGGGATTTATTTCAGTACATGCTGTGGTTAATCTTTGTCCATTTTAATATTATGTGTTTGCCATATGTGTTGTAAATTAAATTATATTGCTAGGGGCCTGCTCAATGGGTCCAGGACTTCACCGTCCTTGGTATGCCACAATGTGATTTTATGTTACAGTTAAGGTTGCAACCTATTCGCCAGGGGCCCGCTCAATGGGTCCAGGACATTAAAGTCCTTGATATGCCACCGTGCGAATTTCAGTTATCAGTATTACAGTGTAGTGCGTATGTGTCGACCATTTTATTAACATGAACAATTATTGCATGTTCCCATGTGCTTTGTGTAGTGGATAAAATCCGACTGACCAGAGGAGTCAGCGAAATCCTCGCTAGAGGAGTCAGCGAAATCCTCGCCAGAGGAATCAGCGAAGTCCTCGCCAGAGGAATCATCGAAACCCTAGCCAGAGGAATCAGCGAAATCCTTGCCAGAGGAGTCAGCGAAATCCTCAAATGGGCAACTCTGACTCTGCCCAGCGCGATCCCTCCGCTCTGGCAGCGACATGATCCCTCTGCTCTGGCAGAGGCGCGATCCCTCTGCTCTGGCAGCGACATGATCCCTCTGCTCTGGCAGAGGCGCGATCCCTCTGCTCTGGCAGCGACATGATCCCTCTGCTCTGGCAGAGGCGTGATCCCTCTGTTTTGGCAGCAGCATGATCTCTCTGCTCCTGCAGAGGCGCGATCCCTCTGCTCTAGCAGCAGCGCCATAGTAAACATTTCAACACGAAAGTATACAAACTGAATTATAAGCTTACGAAAACCTAGTCAACGTGGCTGACTAGGTCAAACGAAGGTTACGGCAAGTGAACTCCGAAGAAGTCGGAACCGTTAGGGTTTCAAGAAACATTCCAACAAACCCTAACCCTAATCATCCCTCCGCAGGCCCATAACCTATATATACTACCTCACTAACACAATCGAGGGAGGCCGTCATTGACATTCATTCTTATACTTACGATCTCTCAATCCGGTGCTCCCCCGTTCTGCCTCCACGCTCTCAACTTTCGAGGGTTCTGATCGCTCGACTAGCCCCGCTAGCCCGGACGCTCGTCGCCCCTTGTTCAACATTGCTCATCAACTTTAATTCAACTTCCGGGATCACCGATCTTCCGGATACTTCATTTACTGTCATTTTCTCCTTTATCATTTATTCATTTCAGTTACGTTATTTACGTTGAATACTTATATCCGTTCACTGACTTGAGCGTCAGAGGCCCTTCCATCGACACCCCCACCGGTGCTCTTCGGAGTGCTCTAACGTTATTTGTGGTCTCAGGTTGCTAGTGCCCGTCGATCCAGACGTGACCGACGTCGCTTCCGTAATTGTCGGATTCCCCCCTACAATTTGTATGCTCATCCCATATTTAACATTTTTAGGTTTCTAAAATTGGAGGCGCGTGGAAGGTCGAATGGCGGCTCAAATATTTTGAATTTAGTTTTACCTAAAAAATATTATGTTTAGTAAAGTATTTTAAAATAAAATATTTATTTCATTATTTTTATATTAAATATTTATTTATATCCATGATTTTTCGTGTAAATATACATTGAAATATTAATTAAATTTGGGTGTCACACCAGCTACTCCATCAGTTAAGGGGTAACACCCCTTTGAAGTGGTGTCTGCATTAAAGAATCCATTGATTAGCTTTTTGTTATAATAAAAAACTGTAATTACACAAAATTAATGTTGATTAATATGACACTTACCGGAAAGTATTGATTGCCACTGCCTTCATTGATATAAATTCCACATCCAGTCATTGCAATTGCCTTCTCCATTGTAATTTGCTTCTGATCTGCATTCGAAAGCATGGGCCTTTTTCCCTTGTCAACTACTGGAGCAATAGGATTCTTTGGCCTTCCTTTTTTCCCCTTTTCAGATGTAGTCTTTTCAACCTTCTTTTTCTTGCACTTCCTGTTGTTATGCCCTTGTTCACCACAGTTCCCACATGTCATCACAAGGCCCTTCCTTTTTAGGGATTTTTGGATCAACTTCAAGAGGATCTCTAACCCTATTCTTCTTAGGTCTCCCAGGCATATTTTTCACAATTGGAGGCTTAATTTTGTCACCCTCACACTGTGGCCACAACAGCTCACCATTTAAGGGCTCCAAAGCATATTTATATGCCTACAAATACCTACTAACTGTGTAGGTACTTTTTGGCTATCCATTTGGAGCTAAGTAATTTGTTCCTTGTAGCCCTCGTATAGGTACACTCCCCACCTAAAGACTTAACCATCAAACACTTATCTTTTTTGACAACAAAGGCATAAAACCTCCATGGACATGGAGGCTTACAAATAGCCTCACACTGGTCTTTTGATACTCTCCTAAATTGAATAAATCTCCCATTTTCAATTGCCCAGCTTGTTAAAGCTTCTTTACACTCATGCACATCTGCAAATCTTGGCCCTAGCTTGATATCAAGTTGTTTCTCATCAGATTTTGGATCATACCTACTCTTTTTCTTCTTAGGTCTAACCATCTCCCCTTCACCTTCACTCTCACTGCTATTAACATCTTCATCAGATTCCTCATACTCTGATACATTTTCTTTCTATTTTTCAGGCTGACACTTCTCTATCAACTCCCCAACCCAAGTAACAGGACCTATTTCCTTCTTTTTTTTGCCTAACATCCAAATATTCTTCATCTTCTACACCTTCCCTATTAAGATCATCATCCTCATTAGTTTTTTTCTCGTTAGAGGGCATATATTCACTCTCGGAGTCACTGGTTACTCCTCCATCATACCTTTCAAGAAAATATTCCCCTCCACTTAAATTTATAGTAGGTAAGTTTGAGAGTAGCTCTTTAAGATATGGCTGAGGTTCTCCATCATTTGCCCCAGACTCTAACCTATCATCTGCCCCAGAACCCTCCCCATCATCTGCCTCAACATCTGACCTAATCCCACCCTCCACAAAAATGTTTAAAGATCTTATAGAACTACTTAGGAAGCCCAACATCTCCATCACCTCTTTATCAGTTTTGATTACCTTAAAGACATATGACTTAGGCTCCACATATAGTAACTTACCCCATCCTGAGTAACGTAAACCCTCGACTAACTCCTTCAAATAAAAAAAAAACCCAAACTTGTCTACATCAAGGTCAGAAAATCCTACTTTTTTACCCCCCAGAATATGCATCAAAGCCTTGTGCTTCGTTAAATATTCCACTGTGATGTATAAAGAGGGTGAAATTCCAACTGCAAAAAAAATTAAAATAAATACACTTTCAAAAATCCAATCGATTATTGGAAGAAAAGCGCAATCACACGAACAAAATTGTTATTCAAATTCCACCGACTGAAAGAACCTACCTATTACCCATGTCTCTGCGCTCAATTCAGTCATGCTCTCCAACTTCAGTTTCTCAGTCGTGCTCCTACCGTCAAAATCCATCTCTGCTCTCGCTGCCGGAAGATGACCTTTTGTCTTCGTCGTTCTATATTACTTTGCTAGATTAGGGAATTTAATTTATCACTTAGGGCATTATAATTGGGTAATCAGATAGGCCTTTAATTAAAATGGTACAACAACGTCGAACGATGTCGTTTTACACGTGTGGCATGCCATCGTGTAAAAAATATTACGCGTAATGCCATGTAGTTTAAAATAGTTTCCACGTCATCGCGGGTCAAACATAAGAGTGGTCAGAACTTCCGCCGTGTGCACATTGCAATTAAATTAAAAGGTGATGTATTCTAGAGCTATTTTTGAAGGTCATGTGCAATATGCAAATCCAGAAATAGTTCGTGTATTTTCCGGCTATTAACCCAAAATAAAATTACATAGTTATTTATTTTTTTTCAACGAATCTTCATTTGTTGAAGCGATTGACAACCTAATCATCAGAAACTTGTAGAAATGTATCTTTTTCAATGAACACGACCAAACAATCATTCAACAATTGATCTACAATTTACAAATTATATAATTAGAACTAAAAATCAACAATTTGTATCCACTCATCAAATCACTAATTCATCATTGATTATTAGATCAAATTAATTTAGAATTTTAGGGTTTAATAGTGAATATCTTAAGTTAATAGATGGGAGCCAAATAGTGAAATAGGAGAGGAATTGGGGAAAATGAGTACCTTGGATCGAGGAATCGGCAAACATGTAGTTGTTTTTTATTTTTTATTTTAAGTCGGTGAGCACGAGCAACGTTATGCTTCAAGTTCTTTTCTTTTGTTTTAATTTGTGTTATGTTGGGCTTGAATTTGTAAACGTTGGGTTTTATTTTATGTTATGTTGGACTTGAATTTATAGGTGTTGGATTTTATTTAGTGTTATGTTGTGTCACAACAAATTAGATATATTATTAATATATATATATATATATACACACACACACACTAGTTTTTTTTGGTGCAACTGCAACCCCTTGTTTCCATGTAGCTCTGCCGGTGACGAAAAATGTGTTTTTTTTAAATCATTTTGGTCCGTACATAATAACTGTGGTATTTCTATTTTGATACACAAATAATTATACTTTTAACTTCATTTACATTCAATATTTACAAAAAATCCATCTTGCAAATCATTTAGTAATTGTCTAATAACTCAACTTTAAGCACTTCTTTGATATTCATGTTTGGAAATGAATTGATTAATAAAAGCAAAATAAATAATTCAATGAGTAGTTATTGAATCGATCATTAAGATTAATTTATCTTAAGAGTGAAATTGATTTTCAAAAACGAATAGTGAAATAAGAGAAGACCTTGATTTATTCTAAACCCTCTTGATTAATAATTTGGGGTACCAAATGCATAGATAATCCAATATTGTGTAGCTTTCTAGGCTTATAATTAATAAGGCCTGCCAAATATGCACTAATTAATAGGTTTATTTCTCCACAATATATATATGTCTCAATCATTTAAAACTCATATTTTCCAAGTCATTTAGATTGTCTGAACGTATTGCCACAACATAAACTTTTTTCTCGGTGCTGAGTTTCTTCAGTAGCTTTGGCAATATCTCCAGCGTTTCACCTTTCTTATGTAGAAAATATACCTAGATAAATCTAGTAAAATCAACAATTAAAATAAGAGTATATTTTCTACCATTTTACTGATTGGAGAGATTGGTCCAAATAGAACTTTGGGTGATGTAAGCAGTCTTGCTTTTAAAATATGCACAGGTTTGCTTTCCTTGCTGACATGTTTCACAAACTTGATCTTTGATGTACTTCACTTATGGGAGTCCTTCTACGCGAGAATGTTTTGCCAACTTGTTAATGGTCTTGAAGTTAAGATGATTGAGTCTTCTATGTCAGGCCCAACTGATCTCGTTTACAGTTTGTGACACCAGCAGATGTCAGACTCGCATTCATTCCAGGATGCCACATGGAGGTTACCAAGACGTTTTCAGGTCCAACTGATCTCGTTTGCAGATTGTGATACCAGCAGATGTTGGAATCGCATTCATTCTAGGATGCCATATGAAGGTTACCAAGACGTTTTCCATTAATAATTCATTTTTCAAAGCTATCATTTATAGCACACATATCTTTAGAAAACTCAACAGTGTAATTATCATCACATAATTTTTCAATAGACAACAAGTTATGTTTAAATCCTTTGACATATTTAACATTGTCAATTTGAGTATTTCCAGCAATTAGAGTTCCGATACCCTTAGTGTAACCAACAGAGTTATTTCCAAATGTTACCTTAGAGCATTTCTAGGTTGTGACGTTTGAAAGAAGATATTTGAATCCATTCATGTGAGTTGAACATCCGATGTCCAAGTACCGTTATTTGTAGTTAGTGGAATCTTTGATTTCATCTTTCAGCTAACCATCAAAGTAACCTGCAAAACAAAGTCTTAAGTACCCATTTCAGATTGGGTCCTTGAGCATTAGTTGTATCTTTGGGAATCCAAACTTATCTGATCACACGTGCATGCTGATCATGACGAATTTTTCTTCCATACAAATCAATGTAGACAATTCTAGATTTAACATTGAACTGAGGTTTTGCAATATGTTCATACTTAGAGTGCTTAGGTGCTTTAGGTGCAGTAGTGTAGCTATTGCTATCATTGTGGAGTTTGGAGTGTGTGCCATTCATTTCAGCCTTATGTTGATTGTTCCATTTATTAGGTGCAGTCAGTTTAGGTTTCCTCAGATGAGGGCTTGAGGTTGCCTGTTACGAGCAGGTCTCCTAAGGAGTTGAATCTTAGGGCCTTGGTGAAAGTCATTTTAAACCTTTTTCTTTTAGTTTTGACTCATGAATCTGAGGCTTTAGAGTGTACAGTGCCACAGCTCGAAGAGGGGTTGTTTTTTTTTAGTGGATAAAAACCAATCATTGTCTTATTTGAGGAATTCATCTGAGCTAGCTAGATTTCATCCAATTTTCATGAGGCTCTGACGCTCTGTTCATTATGTTTAGAGTGGATTGGAGACAATTTTCTTTTAGACTGTAAGTTGGCGCATTAGCTTATGAATCTCATCAGTTAGCTGGGTTTTGTTAGCTTGAAGATTCTTAATCAGCAGAGCCTGAGCAATATTTTCATCAGTGAGAGCATTCACCTTCTTCAAATTAAGTTGCTTAGATGCTGCTGACTTTGAATTAGCGGACTGAAGTCTTCTATTAAGAAGAGTAACCTCTACTTGAGATACTTCATACAACTTCTATATCATTCTGCAGTTTTCCATAATTTGTTCCACTTCATTCCATGAAGGATAATTTTATCCCATTTGTGAATCATGCTCAAATAGAACTTATGTGTGTGAGTAATTAGAATTTGACAAAGTAGAGGTTACCTCAGGCTCATGGAGTTTGTTTTTTTTGTCCAACTAGGAAATTGTTGCTGTGGGAGTCACGCATTTCCTCAATGGCTACAAAGGCTTGACTGTTGCTGGGAGTATTAGTTGAGCTGGCTGTGCTGATTCCATCGTTGTCTGAGTCTGTGTCATTTTCAATATCATGATTCATGGCCATGCAGTCAATATATTTTCATTCCATCTTGGCCTTTATAAATTTTCTTTCTTTGTGGTTGAGCTCTGGGCAGTCGACCTCGAAGTGCACCGTTTTGCCATAGTTGTAGCACTTTTCGTCTTTATGCTTGTTTTATGATGTGCTTAGCTTGTCTTCATTGTTATCCTTGATTTTTCTGTCGGTGTGATTCTTGTATATCGATTATCTCAATAGTATCTCTTATACTTGTTCAATCTGGTCTCTGTCTTGGAGAATCTTTTGGCCATGAGATTGATGTGTTCCAAGAGTTCTTCTTTGGACATGTCATCATTGTCTCTTTTGGCAGGCTAACTTGGTTAATTTCTGGATTCAGCTTTTAGTGGAATTGTGTCATCAACTGGTGTGGATGGGAGCTCCTCCCCAGGAATGCTTTTCTTTGCGTGCTAGGCTCTTGTTTTAGCGAGATCGTACTCATCGGTCTTTAGAGCGGCAAAGATTTGATTCGTGGATAGGTTGAAGTTGGGTGAACGTTGATGACCAATCGTGTAGAGCTTTCACTTGTCAAGAGGTAGAGCAGAGAGAACTTTGAGATTTAGTTCCCTCTAAGAGTATTTGTCTTTTCGGAGAGCAGAGATTTCTCCGACAATCAGACCAAACCTCATTTTCACGTCGTTCGGATAACTCTCCTACATCCATGGTTCTAGTTCATAAGATAATTCATTCACTAATGATTCCTTATTTTTATAGCTGCAAAAACAACTTGATCAGTCAGTTCCGTTAGACTGATTACACGGGTTACGCGCGATCGTGACCGTTGTTATCAATTTACGCGGTTGCAATACCATAGTCTTTTCTTCAGTTTTCAGGCTTCTAACTTGAAGCTTACTAACTTACTTTCTTCTAACTCTAACACCTAAATTTTACAACTGGTGTAATATTGACAGGGGGTTTTTTAACTATGAGCATATTGTTACAATAAGAACGTAGATTAAGATAGTGTACTCATCTTACAGCTTAAGATACAAAGAGTTGGGGCCTAAAAATAAGGGAGTGTTTGTAAGATATATGTGAGTGAACTTTTCTTGAAGATCTTGCCTCTAGCTTTTAAACGTTCTTGAAATGCTCTTATTCAAAAATACGCTGAGTTCTTGAGTGTAGAAAGATGAACACTTGTAAGCTCTTAAAAATTCAAATACGCAACATTTTTGGTAGTCTTTTCGCTTGGATCTTTTGGGGTACATATAGACCATCCTTCGAATAGTTCCGTTGGAGAAGAGCGTCTTCAAAGGTGTGGTGGTTGGATTGAGAAATAATCCCGTTGAAGTCTAAGGAGAGACGTTTCTAGTATCTTGAAGATCTGTACACTGTGATATGTGAAGGGTTGTATACTGAAAGCAAAGACTTTATGCTTGTATACATTGATTCATTAGTTCAATATGATTCTTATATCTGAAATATTGTTATTGCATAATCCTATTGTAGTCCAATTTATCTCATACTATAGATTATATGGTGTGTTGTAGATCACAGAAGATCATATAATTGAAAAAAGTTGAGATATAAATTGAGTTCACAATCAAGGCAACTATGGACGAGTTGCTAGTTTAGATTGTAGCATAAATGGATAAATAGTTTGTCTTGGCTATTTATTTATGCTAGTACCTTCGTGTATTGAACATGATCACAGTGAGATGAATTCTTATATTCTGACTAATTAAGAATCAAGATCTCGGCGACTTAAATAGTCTTAACCTTAGTTGGATTAATCGGTGCGAATAATATATTGACTATTGCTTTGATTTATCATGGGTGAGAGTTCTCTTGAAGCTCAATATACTCGATATTTTGGGTGATAACAATTATTATTTGGCATGCGATTATATTGCAATAAGGATCCGTGTCCTGCTAATAACAGGATGATAAGTTTATCGTATTAAACCTTGCAGGTGGAATTAGTTCTGATACGATAATAAGTTTAAGTGGTAGCACTCGAGATGTCGTTTATAATTAAACGACTGATTAATTAATTAATTAATTGATCGTCAGAGGAATTAATTAATTAATGGTTATTAGATATCTTAAACATGGGGATTAATTAAGTCTAATGCTAGCCCCGACTCACCTAAAAATAAAGAGGTAATTCAGTATTAATTTTTTAGTGGAATAAATTAAAACTTGTGTATCGATTTTATTCTGGGCTGAATAAGAAAATCAAGCACTGGGAGGCCAAACTTTATTCGAGCTAGTAGATCCCCACTTGGCCCAATAAAGACGTAATTCCATAAGGGGGCGTCCCTTCTCAATTATTCTCTCTTGGGCTCTATTTAGTTTAATTAAGTTTATGGGCTTATAATTTAGGTATGGTTAATACCTAGATAGTATAAATAATAAGACAACCCTAAACCTAACTACTTGAGCATTAACATGTGAGCAGAAAAAGAGAGAGATCTGTGAGAGTAGAGGGAGACGCCATTCCTAGAAGGTGGAAAGGACTTGAAGTTCGTAGCCACCCTACGTCAAGTCTTTCCGTGGGAAACAAGTCGAAAGATTCACTCTGGAGTCGCTCATCGTCGGATTTGCAAGTAAGATTGTTCTCTTGTAATAGGCACGTGATTTTTGTATGTATTCATTTCGTATCCGAAATTGGTCACGGGCACATGAATCATATATCAAAATATGGTTCCAATAATATGGACGTATAGCATTATTCCTTGTACCTTCTTGTCCTTTCTGTTGAAAATGTAGGATCTTCATTAAATGTCGTATCTTTGAATTTGAATGCTCGATCCTCCGAAGGGTTTGCTCTCGTTGATACGCAACATCTTCAAATTTCGGAGGTGACATAGCCAATGTTGAGATGTATGTATAATTAATATGGATAAGTATCAGCAGGCTAATTGGCTAGTCCATAAGTTGATCGTCGAGCCTCACTCAATCAGCAATCATCTGCACACACAAAATTCATGTTTTCATATGTGTGAATATCAATAATTAAGATCACGAGCAAGGCATTAACATCAATTAAGGGTATTGATATTAATTCAAAACTTCTTCTGAATTTTCTCAAATTGCTATAACAATCTAGAAACCAACTCCATAAAAGTGTGCATTAATGAGTATTATTTTATTCTTATGATGTGTACTAATAATATTTAAATGTATCCAATGTCAAATTTGAAGTCCTTCACAATAGGGAATCGTGTGCATAAACATAATTAGCAACGTCCTTTGCTTTACTCTACAATCCCCTCTAATTTTCCTATATACAAACGTCCTCCTCTAACTACACTACTCACAACTAATTTTAAATTAATTAACAAAACCACCACAAATCATTTGACTCTGCAGCTATATATAATATATGACCAAAAGTTGGAATTAATTGATTGGTTTTAGTTCCATTATGACAATCCTAGTTTCTATTGGTAAAAACAAAAATTACATTCAAATTATTCATTATATATACAGGGACGGATTAGACTATATACACTTTTTAAATTATAAATTAATGAAAATATATGAATTTAATGTAAAACTGTGTAAATATCTAAATTTCAAAAATTAAAATTTTCATTTTCTATTAAATTCGAACTTAGGACGTTGAATTCATTCAACAAAGCGATAAATTAATTAATCGTAGATCTCATTGATCCAAGGACTAAAAATAATTCTTATTTATTTTAAATGAATTTTTATTTTAATTCATTCATTTATACATACATACATACATACATACATACATACATACATACATACATATAGGGAGAAGATCAAATGAGAATGGACAAATGTGGTGAGAATGGAGAATAATTGCATAAGTCAGTATATATGTTGATAAAATGCTTGTAATTTGCATAAGCTGCTTGTAATACTGCATAACGAAATTTTATTAATTAGATAAAATTTTCGTTCCCTTTGGAATTCAAATTAAGGTAAAAAATTTGTGCAGTATAACTCATCCATATATACTGGTTTATGCAATCATTCTCATTTCTCACGAAAAATAGCATTCTCAGTATAACTCATCCATATATATATATATTATATATAAATGTTATGCTACATACCTTATTGGGGGAGTGAAGTTTGGATTCCACATTAAAAATGTTATTATAGGGTAATGTTTAAAAATGTGTGATGAGAGGGTGAAGTTTGAATTCCACATTAGTTAATTATATTGTGAGGTAGTGCTTAAAAATGGAAATAGAATATTTTTTTATGAACGTATTAAAATGATATAAAAGAAATATTGATGATGGACGGAGGAAGTATATATACATAAGGGAGGCATGAAACGATTAAAAATACAATCATACGTGAAATATTCAACCCCGTTGTATTCATGTGTAAGAAATAAAATCATTTAGTAAATATAAATGTAATGTGTATTCATGATGCTTAAACTAATATCCAAATTATAAATTAAATCTTATTTTAATAAATTAAACTAATACCCAAATTATTATTATAATAAAGGTGTTAATCAGTGAGTAAAGGCTTGGCCCATGTCTAAGAAACTCTTTTTCTTTGGATTCATTAAAATTTGCACTAGCTAGCTACTAGTTGGTCCTGCTATATTGGGTTAACTTCACTTAAAACGATTCGGTCAATATTTTATTTTATCTATGATCACGAATACAGTTAGGGATTCACGAAACTTTTATTTAATTTATTTAGATATGTATTATAAGCATAAACATAATCTTATGCTTTCTCATTTATTTTTGTCATTTTGAAACGTCCACAAAAATTAGACTATTTTTATTTTTGAATATTTTATATAGGGCTGTAAACGAATCAAGCTACTCGTGAGCTATTCGACGTTCGATTCGATAAAAGCTCGATCGGTAATTTAATGAGCACGAGTCAAGCTTGAGCATGAAGATACTCGACTCATTAGCTCGTTAACATGCTCGTTGAATGATTTATCTTAAAAACATAAGATTGTACTAATATGAGTTAATTGCACCAAATATCACCAACTTTGCCCGAATTCCATTTTTCCCATAATTTTAAAAAATTCCATTTTTTATCGTAGATTGAATTAGTTGTTCATTTTTCCCACGATTTTTAGCTCTGTTAACCGGAAAGTTGACGTGACGCTGATGTGAATTTAAATTTAGGGTTAATTGCACCAAATATCACCAACTTTGCCCGAATTTCATTTTTCCCATAATTTTAAAAAATTAATTTTTTTTATCACAAATTGAATTAGTCGTTCATTTTTTTCATAATTTTTAGCTCCGGTGACCGGAAAGTTGACGTGGCGCTAATGTGGATTTAAATTTACACATAACATTGATGTGGAATATATATTAATGTAAAATTACTCAAATAACAAAATCACACAAAAAAGGCCTAATATCACTTGAATTAGAAAAAAAAGCCCTAAAAATCGGCTGTCTTCTTCTCCTCCATCCCAATCTTGCCGACCGCCACCCATCTCGCCGTCGGCACCCACCGCCTCCTATCTCCCATCGCGCATCGCCCCGCCAGCCGAAGCTCCGCCTGTTTTCCATCGCGTCGGGCGCCACCCATCAATCATGTGTCTTCCATCAGCTGAAATAGTCGAAGCTCCGCCGTCCTCCGCCCCCAAGATCGAAAATACATAACCGGATTATCCCCGCAAATCATCGCAAGCCACAATTCAAATCGCCGAAGCTCCGGGCAGCGTGGGTGAATAATAAAAAAAATAAAAAATTATGAGAAAAATGAAATTCGGGCAAAGTTCGTGATATTTAGTGTAATAATAGCATGTGCCGGCGAGCCACATCAGCGCCACGTCAACTCCGATCTGAGGGGGAGAAAAATCGTGGGAAAAATAAACGATTAATTAAATTTATGATAGAAAATAAAATTTTTTAAAATTATAGAAAAAAATGAAATTCGGGCAAAGTTGATGATATTGGGTGCAATTAATCCTACTAAATATATACTAATAAGTGCAGCTGTCGATGTACTAATATTATATAATATTCGATGTACACACAAAAAGTATATACGAAGAAGTGTCCTATAGCAGAAAAGTAAGGAGTTTGTGGTGCAAATAGGATAGCAGCCATATTACTTCGTAGGGGAACCTCACCAGTCACCACATCCAACTTCAACTGCTTTTATTAACTAATAAAACTCCGTTCCTTTCTTCACTACTACACTATATTACATCTACATTAACCCAAACAAACCCTCTCTCTCTCTCTCTCTCTCTCATCTCCACCGGCCATGGATCACGACTTAATCCTCTCCGCTTCCGCTTCATCGTCTTCCTCCACCACCACCTCGACGGCCGCAGTGTCTCTGGTATCCTCCGTTTCCCAGCCGGCCGTCCTGCAGAAGAAGCTCCACCACATCCTCCAAACGCAGGCGGAGTGGTGGGCCTACGCCATTCTGTGGCAGACCTCGAAGGATGAATCGGGTCGCATCGTCCTCACCTGGGCCGACGGCCATTTCCAAGGCACGAAGCAGAAGAACCCCCCCTCGGGGTCCCTCCAGCCGGAGCGCAAGAAGGTGATGCGAGGAATCCAGGCTCTCATCGGCGAGGGCGTGGACCCCCTCGAGGGCGAGGTCACCGACGCCGAGTGGTTCTACGTCATGTCCCTCGCCCAGTCCATCTCCCTCGGCGACGGCGTTGTCGGCAAGGCCTTCAACTCCGGATCCCTCGTCTGGCTCACCGGCGCCAATCAGCTCAGATTCTACAACTGTCACCGCGCTAAAGAGGCGCAGATCCACGGGATGCAGACCATGGTGTGCATCCCCACATTCGACGGCGTGCTGGAGCTCGGATCCGACCTCATCGTCGCCGAGAATTGGAATTTAGTGCAGCAGGCCAAGTCTCTCTTCGATCCCCAACCCACCGCCACCTTCCAAGACGCCCCCGCGCCCAAGCTCCACCTCGACTTCCTCGACCACTCCGACTCCGACTTGTTCGCCGAGCCCATGGAGACCAAGAGAGCCCCCAAGAAGAGGGGCCGGAAGCCCAACCTCGGCCGCGACGCGCCGCTCAACCACGTGGAGGCCGAGAGGCAGCGACGGGAGAAGCTCAACCACCGCTTCTACGCGCTGCGGTCGGTGGTCCCCAACGTGTCGAGGATGGACAAGGCCTCCCTGCTGTCGGACGCCGTGTCCTATATCAAGGAGCTGAGATCTAAAGTGGAGGAGCTGGAGCAGCAGCAGCCACACGCGAAGCCGGTGAAGACGGAGACCGGCGACAACCACAGCACCACCACCACCGCCACCGTGGACCAGCTGGTGCTCTCGTCGGCGTCGCCGGTGGAGGTGGAAGTGAAGATCGTGGGCGGGGACGGGATGATCAGGGTGCAGTCGGACAAGTCGAATTACCCGGCGGCGCGGCTGATGAGCGCCATCCGGGAGCTGGAGCTGCCGCTGCACCACGCGAGCATGTCGTGCTGTGAACGAGCTGATGCTGCAGGACGTGGTGATCAAGGTCCCCGAGGGATTGAGATGCGAGCATGCTTTGAAAAACGCCATTCTTACAAGATTAATAGACCACTGATGAGGCATCCATCCGATTATCATCAATTATATTAATATTATGGGATTATTAGATTAGTTGCATTCTGTGTCCACCCGGAAAAGGAAACCAAAACTAGAGATTAGACATTCCTAGCTCGTAATAACGCCTATGTTCCTTTCCTCCGACGTCAAAATATCCATGTCTTCTCTTTCCACTTTGTATATGTGTGTGGCTGAAATGAGGAAATTGTTCGTGGGACCACCTAATGAATGTAGAGTTTATCTCCTTCTCTCAATTATTTTTGGGGATGCATGTTTGCCTTATCACGGCCACACATACACACAAACTTTTGAATCAAATTAATATTAGGTGGATGTTTGGAAGGGCCAAACTTTTGTTTGCTTCTGCTCTTGTTTTGATAAATGCTAGTATGCTACTACTCATGCTTCATGCTCTGTTTATATGCCCATTTTGCTACATTACCGACCTCTATTTTTGGAGTTTTTCACTATATTTTGGTAGTGAGAGGGAACAATACCATTTTTATACAAAGGAAATGATTCGAATGAGAACACCATTAACTATTAAGAAAAGGTCCCTTTGATCGATGAGATTTGCGTATTTTCTTTCTAGTGTAGTTAACTGTATATGTTGAGTGTAATGCTCTCACATTCTTATGAACAAATTATAATTCTCATAATAACCAACTTATATAGGTATATTGTCGGCCAGAAAAAAATTCATTAGAGGATTATTCTTGATTCAAAGCAATAGAATCTACCAAGAGTTTGTGAGGTTGCGCTTGGTTTCTCCTACGACAAAAGTGCATATTCGGGGACATATTTGTGAGGTAAATTGCAGATAATTAATAATGCGCATACTGTGATGGAGCGGCGGGAATCTCTCTGCTTCGTTGGGAGGGGAAAAGTGAAAACAGAGAAAGTAATGTGAGCGTGAGTGAGGTGAGACCAATTATTTTTGGTTGAGATATTAATATTATACTCATATGATTCACGAGGCATTACTGTTCATATATTTAAATCATTTTAATACAGGTGAGTTGGCTAAGATCGAAAGGGACAAATCTGTGGTGAACCCAACGAAAATTATCTGTTACATATGGCATACGCTCATTGCTGAGTTAGAAAGTAATACGACAAAAAATATTAATTTATTTATCGTATATGGTTAGCGGCGTGTAAACGTTGCTCTTGTTCACAATTTAATTGATTAATTCAACCACACAAAAACCTCTTCCGTCCACAATATATATTGAAAACGTGAAAATTGCAAATGATCATTAGGAGGAAAACGAGAAATAACGAGTGTGTTGATCTACGGGTAGAAGCTTAATGCTTTAGACTTGAGGTCCTGGGTTGAAAAAAAATAATGATCTTTATAGTCTTTGAATTTCTTTACAGTATACATTCATTCTCTTTTAGCTATCTAAATTACAAATTTACCGAAATCACCGTTCAAATATCACTACTATTTTGGTCTGCCCGGACCTGCGGCAACAAGATGGGATATTTTATACTCTCTCCATCTCATTCCAATAGGCTCATTTTCCTTTTTGGGATGTCCCACTCCAATAGGCTCATTTTCCTTTTTGAGTAAAAAAGTTGTACTTAATTGGTGTGGACCACACCACTTTACTACCACTTTCCTACTAAAAATTAAGTTTTCTTAATCTCCTTGCCCAAAAGAAGTGAGCCTATTGGAGTGAGACGGAGGGAGTAAATATTAGGGGGCGTTAGCATATCTCTAATCTTACACTTTCAATAAGATAAGAATCAAGCAAAATGTTCGCTACGCCGCAAGTGCACAGTGTAGTTGCAATAAGTGGAAGCAAGGTCGTATCCCACAAGGATTGGTAAATTCAAACTTCTAAATATTATTAATAAGTTGTTTTCAATCTATTTAGACAACCAAAATTCAAGAGATTATAACTAAAACAAAGCTAAATTAAAGCAAGCAAACTAAATAACAATAACATAAACTTAATTAATAAATTGAGGAATGACTCAAAGAAAAGTTATCCTAGGGACTAGATTTCGATGGATAATAATGAATTTCAATCTAAAGCAATATTAATATTGATATGGACCTACTTATCTAGGGCGATCTTCCCACTAGTTTTAGCCCCCTCCCGGATGACTAAAACAGTATATTACGGGTCATAATTGCCGTTCCGGTCAATTTCTAACCTATAACTCCCAAGAGTACAAAAGATCGATAAAGCCCTCATCCAACTCTCAACCTCCCCGGTTTATTGAGATGATATGTATCAAACTCCTAATCTATTGTAATTATCCTCTCCCGATTCAAATCACAAATTAGAAATGCACAAAAGGTGGCCAACCAATCATACAAGAGATAAATCTAGGGCTTGAAAAGATAACAATATGCACAATCAAGATATATATTAAACAAAGAAATCAATCCATTACAAATCCATCTAATCTAATCCCTAAGATAAGGGGTTTTAGCCAAGCATATTCATAATAAAAACAAATCCTAAGTCATAAGAAAATATAAACAAAGATATAGAGAGATAGAGATTCATAGAGAAATCCTATAATCTTGATCTTCAATCATGTAGTGTTGATGAGCTTCTTTCCAAGTCTTCCCCTTCTTTCTTTGATTTTGGTGTTGTTCTAATGTGTGGAAGAGAGAAAATGGTAGAAGAAAATGATGGGTTGGAGGAGAAAAAATGGAGGCTAAGGTTTGGAGAGGTGATTTTTTGGTGGATGATATGAAAAGAGGGGGAAAGATAGGTATTTGGGAGCTTGAAATCTGGTCTGGGCCCCACCAAAAGCATCAATTCCGTGTTTCTCCCGCTGGTCATGCTCGCAGCCACTACCGGGACCGCGGGGTCTTGGGCTCTGTGCGCAGTCCGCTTGCTCGACTCCGTTCTCCCTCGTTCGAACTCCGATTTGGTCGCTGTTTGTGCTCACGGATTCCTCTCGAGATGTACTTCAATCTCATGTCTTCAAAATACTCCAATTGATCCTTGATTTTTCCTGAAATCACTCCAAAACTACTACCAAAGCATCAAATCTTCATAAAACTAAACATTAGGGCACAAACAAGCATTCACAAGCAAAACATGAAGGGAAATGACAACAAATCATGTGGAATTGAGGTACGAAAACTCTGTTTGTCACAAAACTAGCTTAAATGTTAAAAAATAATCAAGGGCCTTGGGATATCCCAAAGTTCTAATCCATCAAATTAAACAAGGGATTAGTCTTATTGTTTTTATCTATCAAGGCTAATTCTCCAAAGTAAACACCACCTAAAAAGATTAATATTTAAAAATAGCTTGAATTTTGGTTCCATATTTATTTAACTTTATACTATTATAAGGGTTAATTGCATCAAAATACATGAACTTTAGCCACTTTTTCATTTTACACATAAACTTTAAAATTTATATTTTAAATCATGAACTTTGCAAGTCGTTCAATTTTTCCATAAAATTCAATCCCGGCTACCTGAAATCCGACGTGTCGTTTAAGATGCCACACGTATATACACGTGTATTAGTAAAACGTCGGCGTATGGACACTCCACAGCTAAACTACATCGTTTTGATGTGAAACAGTGTCGTTTCGCCTTCTGTACGCAAATTAATGTTGTAATTAGGTTTTTAAACATATTTACAAGGGGAAGAATTAGGGCTACAAAAAAAAAAAACTCTAATTGTTTATGTGAATGAAAATGAATCCTATTTAACAATTAGGTATGTAGGTGATAATTAGAATATTGCATGATGCAAGAGGTACTTGTGGGTATAGCAATATGTACAGCCAAGGGTATGGTACAAAGACATCAGCACTAAGCACTGCTCTTTTAAACAACGGGCTGAGTTATGGCTCTTGCTATGAGTTGTAGTGCAGCAAAGCCAACGATCCCAAATGGTGCCTTCCTCGGCAGCATCACCATTCACTGTCACCAATTTCTAACCCTCCGAAGCCTTCTCTTCCCAACAACAACAGTGACTGGTGCAACCCTCATCGCCACCAAAGGGGAATGCAAATAAACCCTAGGAACTCTCACCCGTGATTCAAAATGAAGCGGAAGTCATTGATGGTAACTAGCGGCAACTTATCAGTTCCCTGTCTCAATTCGGCTATCTCTCTCCGCTTCCGGCTCTGAAGCTGTGACCACCCATGTCTTGCCTTTTTTGGTAGTGTCAATGTTCTGCTGCAGACCTTCCTCTCTTCTGTCCTGCATGTTGAGTTAGCACCTGTACGTGGCATTTCTTAGAAATAGCCTGATCGTCCCAGACCTCCCAAATTTGTCCACGTTCCAACAGGAACTTTCATTTTCAAATATAGAGTGGAAATGACCGCCCTGAAAGTGTTCAGTGCAGGTCGCCCGAAGATGATGTTATACGAGGGCTTCCGGCGCATCAATGACTAAGAATCTGATCATTTTTGTTTTAGTCCCCCTCTGTTCGTCCTATCGTCATTGGCAACTCAATTGTGCCCATCGGCCTTACTGATTCTCCCGAAAAACCATATAAGGGAGCACACGCGGGCTCCAACGTAGCATCTAATCCTATGGCTTGCCAACATTCCAAATACAAAATATTGACTGCGCTTGTTAGAATCCACGAAAATACGATGAATCAAACAACTTGCTATCTCCGCTGAGAAGACTAGTGCATCATCATGAGGGTAGAAAAGAGGTCTGACATCTTTTGGTCCGAAGGCTATTGCCGGCTCATCGGCCGCGATGTTAACTGTCATCACAGTTTGATCATAATATCCTGATTTAACAGCCCGCGCTACTTGTTTCCTTGCCCTGTTGGATGTGGGCACATTGTTCTCCCCTGTTATCATGTGGACTTCTCTGTTGAAAGGGGGCGAATTGGGAAGTTCTTGCCTCTCTTCTTCGTTCTGCATGTTGCCCGCATCATTCCTATGTTCCTCATATCTACCCCTCCGGTCTCTGTCATCATGGTTACGTGACTTACGTCTATTGTCATCACGGTCACGTCGATTATTATCATTATGTCGGTCCCTCGGTGCCTCTCCTCGAGGCTTGTCAAGGAATCTGTCAAGGAATCCCTTCTTCACTAGAATTTCCAATTGATGTTTCAAGTGTCTGCATTCCTCTGTCAAATGTCCATAAACATTGTGATACTCACACAACAAGTTGTTCCTCCCAGGTCGTGGGTGGCCATGATGGTAATCCCTCGGGGCTCTGAAAAAATTTTTCCCCTTTGATGTGGATGAAAAATTTTCGTCCGCAGGCCGGTTCAATGGGGTGCGCTGACGAAGGTCATTGTCGCGATGCCCCATTCCTCTCTGTCTGTGCAGCTACTGGTGATGGAGTCCTGGTCTCCACCGCCATAGTTGGTATCCTCGGTGGTAAACCTCTATATGGATTTCTTGAAGTCTATTTGTCACTATGGTCTGCGCTGCTGTCTTGCTTTTTCGATTTGTGATTGTCTGACTCTGCCCTTCTGGCTATTTTTGCATCCTCCAATTGTAGGTATCCCGACAATATTACCATGATATCATCGAAGCTAGTCAGTGGTTTAATCTGGAGGGCTTCAAAAAGAGGTCCTTTGCTTGAGTCCTCTGACAAAAGCGTACCATTTTATTTGTAACTCCGCCTCTGGTATGTCCAGCGCAGCCATGTTGAACCTTGCCATGTATTCTCTGAGTGTTTTCTGGGGTTCTTGCTTAATGTCCATTATCGATATAGCCATTTTTTCCACCTACTTCGAACTAGCAAACTGTCTCATAAACATGAGGAAAAGGTCCCCGAACGAGTGAATAAAATCACTTTTCAAATTGTGAAACCAACGTTGAGCCATTCCGAATAATGTGGTAGCAAAAATTCTACATTTAATTCCCTCCCCATACTGATGGAGTGTAGCTAGGCCCTCGAATCGTGCCATATGCACCTCCGGTCAGAAATTCCATCGTAATCCAATGATATCAGCCTGTAGTTAACTGGTAAAGGCTCCAGCAAGATTTCATCTGAGAAAGGACTTTTGTTAAGCAGAGGTATTGTACGAGAACCGACATTACGCCTCTCCCTCTCCTTTGTGACCATAGATTCCGTCGATCTGCGCCGGGCTTTCTTTTGGAGTTCTCTCATTGGTTCCTCAAACATTTGTTCTTCTTGATCAGAATCCTTGTTCAATTCAGTGTTCCGGTCTTCCCTTAGTTCGGTTTCCAAACTCTTCAACTGGCTCTTGTGGAACGAGACTTTCTCTTTCAGTTTAGTGTTCCCACTAGTCGAGTCGCCCACATCCTCTATTTGGACACTGTTAGTAATGAACTTTCGCTTATGCTTCCCTGTTTCCTCTCCCATGTTCTCTGTTACTTTCTGTCCCCCTGGCTGCGCAACACAGGGTTCTTCCAATCCTTTTGTCTGTGCAAGAGTAATAGTAGTTTTCTTCTGAGTAGCTTGTCCCTCTTCCTATGGTATTATAGGGGGTGGCACCCCCATCAGCTGGCGCATGGTAGCATAGTTAAGCATGGCCATCATTTGTTCACTTAAAGTAACATTAATAAGTCTCGGTGCTAGGACAGTAGTGATGGTGGCTGGTGTAGATGTTTCTATCAGAGACTGCGCAGTTCCCGGAGCCATGTTGTTGATAGTGGTGAACCCTGGTGCTATGAGTCCAGATAGATCCATTCCCTTTGTTGAAGAAACTCCCCCTGTCTTAGCCCCTGTGTTCTCAGCAGCTGCTTCGAACTCCTTAATCAAATCCCGGTGGTGGATCATTAGTTCCCATCGGATAGTACTTGTGCACTGTGTTGTTAATCATAAAGAAAAAATAAAGTTAATAAGATTGTGATAGAACTGCGCAACACGGCTACGCAAACTTCCATGTTTCGCTTGGTAATCCAATTTCATAATTGCGAGGCCCATGAAAACCCGTAGACATCTCCGTAATAACAAGTCCATAGAAAACTCACGAACTCCAGCCCATAACATAATTTTGGATCAAACTGTACGGACTTTATTACTCCCTCCGTCCCATTGATCTTGTCCTGTATTCCTTTTTTGTTTGTCCCACGATCTTGTCCCATTTCTATAAATGGCAACAATTAACTAAACAATAATAATTATTAATTACATTCTTTCTCATACTTTATCACTTTTTCACATTCTCTTTCCTACTTTATCATCTTCGCTCTCCTACTTTATCACTTTATTACATTCTCTTTCCTACTTTATCAATTTTATATTTTTATTACCTACACACTTAAAACACTAATAATATTCTCCTTAATAACCGTGCCGAAACCAAATGAGACAAGCCCAATGGGACGGATGGAGTAGATAAAAAGAAATTCATAGAAACCCCTCTTGAAGATCATCTGTGATGAATACCAAGCTTTTCTAGGAAATAAACCCAGAAAAGTAATGAACATTTCCTCTATACTTGAGAAGGTAAGAAATAAGCACGTAAAACATCCACTTTCGTTAGTCTCGAAGGAGAGAGTGTCACTCACCAAAAAACATCAAGAAACAAGGAAGGAGATTAGCTTTTATCAAGGCAACTAAGGCGGTATTAAAACATATAAAACAGAGGTTACCTCCATCAGGATTCATCTCATGAGCACACTCTACTAAAAAAGAGCAGGACATAAATATTTCCCCAGTGTAAACAACCAAAAACCAAAGATTTCCAAAAACAAGTAAGAATTCCCAGAAACAGCAAGACATAACAACAAAACACCCAAGAACATACCAGAAATCACGCGAATCTTGCAAAGCAACACAACAAATTTTCACGCAAAACCCACTAGAAACATGAAGAACAAAAATCCAGAGAACACCCTACAACTCACGCCTTAGCCCACTTTCCCACAGACAACGCCAGTTGGTGAAGCCTCACACCAACACCTAAACTAAACATTGGAAAAGATATCGGAGATCACCTGTGTTGTTAAGACGATTCCAGAAAACTTGTAAAACTTGTAAACTTAAGAACTTCAGAATACTTTTTGCTATTTCATTCAACTTAACTTGTGAGAAAGGTTACAAGGAGTATTTATAGGAGATTACAAGGGCAAATGGTACATCGGCCTTTCTACTATAATTCACGTGCTCTACATGCTATGGTACGAACGAGGGTCACTATCTGAAGAATATTCTCTAGTAACCAACTTGCAGCTTTACAGATGCTACGTGTTCCTTTGGGCAGTGCAGACTAGTATCATGCCCGTCTGCGCAGGCGTCATCTTTCTTTATCTTCTCCTCATTTGTGTTTGGAGCCTATAATGTGTCCTCCAACGACTAGTAATATTATGTGGTAGTCTGCGCAGGCGATTCCTTGATGAGGCTAGATTACTTCGAACTTCACGGCTGCGCAGGCGCTTCCTCGGTGCAGCTTGATTACTTCTAATGTAAGACTGCGCAGGCACTTCTAGATTACTTCGACTTCACGGCTGCGCAGGCGCTTTCTCGGTGCAGCTTGATTACTTCTAATGTAAGACTGCGCAGGCGCTTCTTTGGTGCGGCTTGATTATTTGGCCCTAAAGTTGCGCAGGCGCTTTATTTTCATGACCTCCATGCCTTGGCTATTGACCCGTGGTTACTATAGTCCTGCACTTATTAGTTTAATCACATAAATTTACATATTTTCGTATGTTCTGCGCTGATGAGATCCTCACTCCTCGTATTTTCGTATGTTCTGCGCTGATGATCCTCACTCCTCATCAATGTGCATGCTTTTGGAATGGGTATCATTATTCGAGAACAATAGGTAAAATTTTGGTTGTTGCCTCATTCCTGAATCCTGATGATAGTAGAGAAATTTTGCAGCTAGCTCGAAGTATTAGAATTGACCCCTCATTCCCTTAAAATACCTCATAAGGGGAGAGGTTAAGGTTTGATAAAGGGTGAGAGTACTCCAAAGTTATATATTGGAGACAAGATCATTATAAAGTCGATATGGGACAAAAAGGGTGACTTTAATACGCCTCCGCAAGTGTAAGCTGGTATAACTCATCAACAACTACAACATGCAAAACAGATAAACTATATCGAACTTAAGTCTGCTCTGATACCATAATAGAATTGAGCTCATCATTTCTTTAAAAAATTTCATGAGAAGAAGGGGTACTCCAAACTTATGTTGAAAACATGATCATTACTAAGTTCATGTGAGAGAGAGAGGGAGGGTAACTTTAAAAGCGAGGAAATGTGGCGTATTTGTGCGTGTCCTTGTGTGTGTAAGAGAGAGAGCAAAATACAGTACATGGCTAGTAAAAGAGGACGAAAAAGTTATCCCTGATATTTGTTTCCAATTAAAAGGCAATTTCCATGTGTTATAAGTGGAATACATGATTTTGACTTATCATAAAGCAGAGTGTGCAAGTGGGACTATGCTTTATTGATTGTCCACGTGAAAATGAAATATGTCAATGTCTCTGTCCCCACCCCAAATTCAATTCACAGGCCCGGGGGACTATGTCCATAGCTATACTCTAATTGGGCCGGCCCAATGTTTTAATCTGGGCCTTAAAAATTTCTCACCTAATTCATTGCTCTTCTCAGATACGCTAAGGGTGGATATGATGGGCTATTGTTAAAGTAAATAATGGAGTAATACTGTAAATTGTAATACACTCTAGCTTAGCCATATCTTTTTTTTTTTTTCCCTGCTCATTTGTTGTAGTCAGTTTCAACCCCCAACCACAAATACACTCCGAATCTCGTGAACCTCGACAAAGAATCAAAGATGCACTCTCTCCTCACATTAACGTCAATTCAAACACAGCAGATATCCATCCCTCCATCAATAAATACATTCTAATTCTACACATGATTTCCACTTAAATCCCTGCAACAAATAAGCGATTCATATACACGATTTTTCCTTTAAAAAACAAGATAACTGATTCCCTCAAACAAACAGAAAAAAATGAATCTCATTGGGCCCGTAGCAAATGAAATACGCCTAATGATATGGTCAGATCAAACAGTCTAGCTTAAATAGGGGGGAAAAGAAAAAAGAAAAACAAAAAAAGAGAAGAAGAAAAGTAGCTAGGCATTGACCAATTTGACCAAGTCCAGCTTGGTGGGGCCTACCCTGGCATCGAATCAATGAAATAAATAAGAGGAATTTATTTCAAATGTATAAGTCGAAAAGGGTAGAGGTGTAGGTGGATCAATAGAGAATCCAGTGCTCCCCATCTATCCTGATTTGGAAACCGTGGAGTCTGGCGAAGATGTGAACGGCCTTGCGCACTCCAACCCAGGCGTAGTCAGTGGCCGAAGAGCACACCGCCGGGCTTGAGCACCTTGAAGGCGTGGTTGATGTCGACCCAGGCGGAGTGGAAATCATGTGCGGCGTCGACCTCCACAAGGTCCCCGTAGACCCCCCAGTCGCAGAGGCCCCCAAGCGCCGTCCCCGCCGAGAAGGGGAGCATGATTATGTTGTCCGTGGCGTTGGCCCTCACCACGTTCTGCATGAACTGGTACAGCAGCAGGCTGTCCCCGTTCACCATCTTCAGGCTCTTCTCCTCGTCGTAGTACCCCGGCCACCCCCTGAAGTCGTCGATGCACACGATCTGTGTGTCCAGCCCTAATTTCCGAGTCAGCCCCACCATGTGCGTCGCCGACGCCCCCAGGAACGTCCCCACCTCGATGATAGTCCGCGGCCGGACCTGCTCGATTAGGTGCTCGAACACCGGCATGTTCGACCCCCAACCCTTATTCCACTCCTGCCACAGCAGCGGCCGCACGTGCGCCGGCGGGAACGACTCCCACGGCGAGCTCCCGTTGAACACGCGCCCCATGATCGTCCGCCGCACGTCATCCGCCGCCACCGGCGCGCCGCACTCGTCGGAGAAGTTGTTGTGCTCGAATACGTCGCTCGCGGTTTGGGAGAGGAGCGGGTGCGAGTGGGAGAGGTAGCCAAGGATGAATGCCAGGATTAGCAGGATGACGTATGCCCTAGGCTTCGACACCGTCGCCTCCAGCCGTTTCAGATACTGGTTCCGCCGCCGGAGGTGGTGGTGCCCTTGCGGTGGGGCTAATTGCTGCTCGCGATCGTCCAAATTCATCGTGATTATTCCTGATTGAGAGAGAGAGAGAGAGAGAGGGATCTGAAATCTGAATTAGAAGAAGAAAGAAGAAGATGAATGGATGAGAAAAGCAGGGGAGCGTGTATATTGGACAGCCTGTTGAATTGAATCCATATGTTACTACTTGCTCTTTTTATTTTTATTTTATAGACCGCGGATCTGTTGACCTCTTCCATCTTGTCGCCACTCCCTTCCATCATCCCCCTTTCTGTTTCATTTCATTTATTAATTACACATTATATTGCATTAATTCTTCGTCTCATCTGCTCATTATTATTACTTACTCGAATCAATTAATCAATATGATTGCTTCTCCCATTCGCTAAACCACTAAACACCAGACCATTTCTATTCTCGACATTTCTTTTCGTTTTCGTGGGTGTGTGTGTCGTGCCTTGAATTGGAAATTAAAAAATTAAAATAAACATGTATCAGGATAGTTGTAACTTATAATATATATGAAGAGAAAGATTTCATAAAAAATCCTATATATTTAAAGGGAACATATGAATTACCCTTTTATACCTAAACATGCATCACGATAGTTAAAATAAATAGAGAGAAAGGATTCAGTGAGAAGAAGAAGTTCAAATATTAAGAACAAAGATCTAAAATGAGAATAAAGAATCATGAAGATCATGATCTACGCTTAGATCATGAAGATCTACGATGTGGATGCATCATTTTGATTGATGAATTATTCTTTTTAATTATTTTTTGAATTTGAAAATTTTTTAATTCATATAATTAAACACAAATATATATATATATATATATATATATATATATATAGGGTCGCATTCAATGGAGACCACTTCCTTAGATAAAGAATAAAGACCAAATCAAGGCCATTAATCTCACTCCAATCAACGAACCAGATCGCATCTGAATTAGTTTTTTTATGTAATTAAATATTAGTGACTTATAATTATTTAATCAAAAAGGTTAAATATGTAAATTCTGCATTCAACGAATTAATGTTGTTCATCAGATCCCGTAAATCTCTCATTTTCGATTCTTGGATCTGATCTCTTCACTCTCTCTCTTCTCTCAACAAGTAAAAACCCTAAATGAAAGCATCTCTCCTCACTCTCTCTCTCTCTCTCTCTCTCTCTCTCTCTTTTCTCATCGATTCTCTCACCGCCCCTTTCTCCCTCTCTCACAGCAACGCCACCCCCTTTTTCCGGCGAAATCATCGCCGAGAACCACCTCCGGCATCGTCCCTCTCTCGCATAACCGACGACAGACGACCAATGAAGGAGCGCCATTGCCGCCGTCTCTCCTCATCCTTCTCTCGTGTCTCGGGCTAGCGGACGGCCCAGGAGGAGCCGCCGTTGCCTCTATCCACTGCGTTGCCTTCCCTGTCTCACCACACCCCCCATCTGCCCCTCTCTCTGACCTCCGGTGAACGACAGCAAAGACTGCCGCCCCCGTTTCTACCCAACTACCCCAGACTCTGCTCAGAGCGACGACAAGGGCCTTACTTCGCCGCAGTCTCTCTCAAATCTCCGGCCGACAGCAGCAGATGAAGCAAACTGTCACCGGTTCTCCCTCTTTCAACTGGATCTGCCGCTGCGACTCCACCTCCGGTGAAGCATCAGCGACACCCCTCCGACTCGACTGACAGACCGACTCAAAGACAAGGGAAAATAGGGCTTTTGAACATGTATGTTGAACATGTTCATTGTTTATGAATCTGACGAACATGGTGTAGTATATTGAATATGTTCATTGTTTCAATGGTCCATATTAAGATAATAAACATGAACTGACGAACATGATTTAGTATATTGAACTGACGAACATGTATATTGAACATGAACTGACGAACATATATATTGAACATGGTCCAGATTAATGAAAAGCTGTCATTTTTTTAAAACGAACCTAACTTTACAAATTACTATGAAATCCATGGCAGACGTCCAGAATTGAAAGCGAACCTAACTTTACAAATTACTATGAAACTCTTGTTCATTAAGATATGTTCACTATACGATGTTCATTTAACCTGTATTGAACATATGAAACTGTAACACCCCGCCTATTTATATTAAGTTTAGAATTTATTTTAAACTTAGATTAGGATGATTCACGCCGGATTTAGAAAAAGAATTTATTTTAATTCCAACAAAAATAATTTACAAAAGCTTTGGTGAATTTAGTTATTTAAATTTATACGCATTGCATATTTATTTAATTTAGCATTTAAGCATTTTCACGAGCTTTTGATTAGCAAGATTTGAAAGGAATTCCTTTTATAAATGCACCAAGGATTTAATTACATTCCCATTACAATTTTACTACATCTATTATTCCTACATTATACAATAAAGAAAGTTACATTGGTACTCATTTATACATAGACATATACACACATTTATAAGATACAAGTACACCAAATACCAACACCTCCCCATCACCTACGACACCCTCCCTGCAGCTTTATTTCATTCACACAATTAAAGTCTATGCCTACACTCCATTTTCCTTCATTCACACAATTAAAGTCTATTCCTACACTCTATTTTCCTTCATTCACACAATTAAAGTCTATTCCTACACTCTATTTTCCTTCATTCACACATCTACTCTTGAAAGAGCAACAACATAGTCGTGCAGTCACCCCACCCTGTGCATCCCTTTATCTCATCAGCCAAAGTCCTCCTTCATCCCACACAACACTCTCTCGCCAAGAAAAAAAAAACTCAGATTCCATATCTTAGATTTAAGAACCAAACTTTTACCGAATATTACATCAAAATCAACCAAGTTCAGACAAGCTCGACCGAAAGTTTTAAGGTTTCATTTTCTTTAAACTTCACTAGTTTTTACAGTATTCTCCATTACTTTCAGAACACACAAATTTCAGAACACACAAACTTCGGCTGCCCAATCAAGAATCACACCCATACACACATTCATAACTGATATACGAAAACATATATGCATTCATGATCTGTGTACATCTATACATATATGAAACATGTTTTGTTTTAACAATGAAAGGAAAAGAAAGGTAGAGTCTTGAATTCTTGTATCAGCTTTGAACCGTGTGTGTGTGTTGGGTTGAGTTGAGTGGCGCCGGGATGGCGGCGTGCTCGCTGCCGGCCATCCGGCCGTGTAAGAGGAGGAGGCGCCGGAGTGAACAGAGAGAGAGGGCCGCAGGACAAAGGGAGGCGGCGGCGGCTCATCGCTGCTGTCCGTCCGGCGGTGGTGGTGGTCTGCCACTAACCGAGGAGAGAGAGAGAGATTGCGAGGGAGGTCAGCGGTGGCCTATTAGCTGCTGCTGCTTGCCGGTTGGACGGAGAGAAGGGTTAGGCGAGAGGGAGACAGAGGAGGTGGCGATGGCGTCGGCCGCGGCTGCTGTTGTCGCCGACAGTCGCTGATGGCGACGACTTCGCCGGAGGAAGGAGGCGGTGGATGGGTAGGCAGGAGCTTAGGGCTTTTGACGATTTTGGGGATTTAGGATTTGTGGATTTGGGGGTTTGGGGGTTTGGCGAATTGAGGGAGAAGGGAGAAAGATAGAGAGAGATGAGTGCGGCGGTGGTACGCCGGCGACGCGCCGGCGGAATTGTAGGCGGCGGCGGCGACGTCAGATGAGAGGAAGGGAGAGAGAGTGGCGAGAAGGAGAGAGGGAGCCGATGAGAGTGGTGAGAGAGAGAGTATTGAGGTGAATTGAAGAGAAGGGTTAGGTGTTGGGCTCTGTCATGGGCCAAATTATTTCTCTGTTGGGCCGAGTTTTATTTTAATGTGTTGGGCTGTGTTCTTTTATTTGCCAGGCCTGACTTTTATTAAATATTTGGACTGCAGATTTTAAAAAGGGATTGGGCCTTAACTATTAGAATTTTATTAAAATGAGCTACACTACTTGTTTAATTGGACTATCATTAGTTTGATTAATTGTTTAAAGGTAATATGCATAATAATATTATATTATTATTATTTGTATATTTTAAGTAATTTCATATATATGATTAAAGTATGAAATGAGCTATGCATTTGCATCATGATTTAAATTGGTTTTCATTAAATCCAATTATTAAAGAAAGACGAGTAAGAATATTGTTGGTGTTCTTAACTCAAGAGAAATGTTTTCAGTTATTTATTCATTAAATTTTGAAAACCCGGCTAAGTGAATCATAGAATATTAAGCACTACACCATGACTTAAGATTAGATTCAAGGAGACCTATTAAGAATAGAATTTCTTGTAGGCTTTATGAACCAAGGGGATTAGCGCTGCTTTCCCAAGACGAGATTATGTGATTGTGATCTTCAGGCTTTGCCTAACCAGGTGGGCTTACTTTCCAAACGTATAAAGTATGATTGAGTTATTAAGCTCTAAATGTTTCAATTAAATGCAAATTATTTATTCAATGAAATGCAAACTGTTTATCCAATAAAATATTTTGTGCACTCTGCTCCGTTTAAGGCTCGCAATTCATGAATCGATCGAGGTTCTCTCTTGACCTAACACGTTATTTGAGAATTGTGTACACCTATTAGCTGACTCGGTGGGTTGATCTCCATTCGGGCACTAATCATGTATGTATGAGGCGTTATAAGGGTGCTCGACGGGATGTGTTCCGGAGCATTGGGTCCCAAATGGGAACTTGACTGGGTTACGCCCTCAGTTCAAGTAAGAAGGAGAAATGGATCCGTCGGTGGCTAAAAGGTCCAGGATCACAGCGAGTAACGGAAAGGGAGTGTGACATGTGCGCACAAATGAAAGAAAATATTTTAACATGCTTAGAAGTTATTTCGTTTTAAAACCTTCTAAGTTATGTAAATTATGATTGGATAAACTGTCTTTACGAAAATATGAAATGTTTATGAAAATGCATGCCCACTGAGTACATTAGTACTTAGCCCAAAAATACTTTCAAATGTTTTCAGGTTGGCTGGCCGGTGCTGACGGGACTGAGCTGAGGCTAGAGTTCAACTTCCTTTTAAGACTTCCGCTGTAGCAGTAAATAATATTCAGTCTTTTGTTTTCTCAACTTAAGATCTTCATGTTAAATTTCAAACGATATACTTGACCGAGCTTAGACTCTTCACTACTAAATTTATGCTAATGAATGTCGGTTGTCAGAAGCATGAAACAAAACTTGTGATCCAAAGGGGCATAGCCCGACTCTCTATCTTATTATTCGGGTTTTAACAAGGTTGTTCCTTGTTTATTTCTATGAATTAGTTGCACCTCGATTATATTTATTCCTTCAAGAATTGGGGTGTGACAGAATGGTATCAGAGCATGAGTTTTCTTTCATGTTTCTGATAACCATAAGCTTTTTGATGTAGAGTCTAGAATAGTATCTCTAGACTTCTAAGAATGTCAGTAGCCCTCAGCTCGCCGTCACACTGCCGCAACCAAGGTACGATAATAGTTTCAAAAAAATATACATATATGTATTTCAGATGTTATGAAAGTTTTCAAGAAAATGTGCGCCTTATATTTACGATGCTATGTGAATGCTTTTTGTCGTGTTTGGGACTACCCGAACCCATAACGACTCAATGAATGTATTTCGTGTTTGGGACAACCCGAGCCCTTAACGAATCAATGTATGTATGTATGTATGGTCGAGTTAGATTCCTTGAATCTTTCCGGCATAAGCAAAGTTTTTCATGAAAGGGACATTTAATGTCCATATGACTCAAATTTTCAAAGAAAGCAAATATATGTATGTATGTATGAATAAATGATGAGAAAGCTTTATGTTATCATTTTAGGTTCACTGCCTATATGATTAGAATGATGAATTCTTTTACAAAATATTTGAGAACCACCCAAGAATGTCTTAAGAATGTTAGTCATGATAGCACCGCTAGAACGACATAGAATGGACCTATATGGTACCAATGATTATGATTGAAGTACTTAGAAGTAAGTGCTTTAAGTTAGAAGTTGACTTAGAGCTTTATAAGAAATAAAAAGTTGACATGATTGGGAGCGAAGCTCCCATTTGACTGAGTGACTCGTCGTGCTGGGTCTGGCCAGCCCACATGACTATGATATCGGTGATTGTCAATTTAGTCATCCCAATGTATAAACTCGTACTATATAGTTGTCCCAATAAGATTTTTTTTTTATATTACGATAAGCATAGTATGATTAGAATGAGTTCGTTTGTCAACAGTTCTCGAGACATGAGACGTAGCATTCTCACGATTAGAAAATGTGATAAGCATCAAGCTATGTAGCCGCACTGATAGTGAAGTCTAGTATCCCAAACTAGATTACCCAGATATGCAATTTCGAGGACGAAATTTTTATAAGGAGGGAGGAATGTAACACCCCGCCTATTTATATTAAGTTTAGAATTTATTTTAAACTTAGATTAGGATGATTCACGCCGGATTTAGAAAAAGAATTTATTTTAATTCCAACAAAAATAATTTACAAAAGCTTTGGTGAATTTAGTTATTTAAATTTATACGCATTGCATATTTATTTAATTTAGCATTTAAGCATTTTCACGAGCTTTTGATTAGCAAGATTTGAAAGGAATTCCTTTTATAAATGCACCAAGGATTTAATTACATTCCCATTACAATTTTACTACATCTATTATTCCTACATTATACAATAAAGAAAGTTACATTGGTACTCATTTATACATAGACATATACACACATTTATAAGATACAAGTACACCAAATACCAACACCTCCCCATCACCTACGACACCCTCCCTGCAGCTTTATTTCATTCACACAATTAAAGTCTATGCCTACACTCCATTTTCCTTCATTCACACAATTAAAGTCTATTCCTACACTCTATTTTCCTTCATTCACACAATTAAAGTCTATTCCTACACTCTATTTTCCTTCATTCACACATCTACTCTTGAAAGAGCAACAACATAGTCGTGCAGTCACCCCACCCTGTGCATCCCTTTATCTCATCAGCCAAAGTCCTCCTTCATCCCACACAACACTCTCTCGCCAAGAAAAAAAAAAACTCAGATTCCATATCTTAGATTTAAGAACCAAACTTTTACCGAATATTACATCAAAATCAACCAAGTTCAGACAAGCTCGACCGAAAGTTTTAAGGTTTCATTTTCTTTAAACTTCACTAGTTTTTACAGTATTCTCCATTACTTTCAGAACACACAAATTTCAGAACACACAAACTTCGGCTGCCCAATCAAGAATCACACCCATACACACATTCATAACTGATATACGAAAACATATATGCATTCATGATCTGTGTACATCTATACATATATGAAACATGTTTTGTTTTAACAATGAAAGGAAAAGAAAGGTAGAGTCTTGAATTCTTGTATCAGCTTTGAACCGTGTGTGTGTGTTGGGTTGAGTTGAGTGGCGCCAGGATGGCGGCGTGCTCGCTGCCGGCCATCCGGCCGTGTAAGAGGAGGAGGCGCCGGAGTGAACAGAGAGAGAGGGCCGCAGGACAAAGGGAGGCGGCGGCGGCTCATCGCTGCTGTCCGTCCGGCGGTGGTGGTGGTCTGCCACTGACCGAGGAGAGAGAGAGAGAGATTGCGAGGGAGGTCAGCGGTGGCCTATTAGCTGCTGCTGCTTGCCGGTTGGACGGAGAGAAGGGTTAGGCGAGAGGGAGACAGAGGAGGTGGCGATGGCGTCGGCCGCGGCTGCTGTTGTCGCCGACAGTCGCTGATGGCGACGACTTCGCCGGAGGAAGGAGGCGGTGGATGGGTAGGCAGGAGCTTAGGGCTTTTGACGATTTTGGGGATTTAGGATTTGTGGATTTGGGGGTTTGGGGGTTTGGCGAATTGAGGGAGAAGGGAGAAAGATAGAGAGAGATGAGTGCGGCGGTGGTACGCCGGCGACGCGCCGGCGGAATTGTAGGCGGCGGCGGCGACGTCAGATGAGAGGAAGGGAGAGAGAGTGGCGAGAAGGAGAGAGGGAGCCGATGAGAGTGGTGAGAGAGAGAGTATTGAGGTGAATTGAAGAGAAGGGTTAGGTGTTGGGCTCTGTCATGGGCCAAATTATTTCTCTGCTGGGCCGAGTTTTATTTTAATGTGTTGGGCTGTGTTCTTTTATTTGCCAGGCCTGACTTTTATTAAATATTTGGACTGCAGATTTTAAAAAGGGATTGGGCCTTAACTATTAGAATTTTATTAAAATGAGCTACACTACTTGTTTAATTGGACTATCATTAGTTTGATTAATTGTTTAAAGGTAATATGCATAATAATATTATATTATTATTATTTGTATATTTTAAGTAATTTCATATATATGATTAAAGTATGAAATGAGCTATGCATTTGCATCATGATTTAAATTGGTTTTCATTAAATCCAATTATTAAAGAAAGACGAGTAAGAATATTGTTGGTGTTCTTAACTCAAGAGAAATGTTTTCAGTTATTTATTCATTAAATTTTGAAAACCCGGCTAAGTGAATCATAGAATATTAAGCACTACACCATGACTTAAGATTAGATTCAAGGAGACCTATTAAGAATAGAATTTCTTGTAGGCTTTATGAACCAAGGGGATTAGCGCTGCTTTCCCAAGACGAGATTATGTGATTGTGATCTTCAGGCTTTGCCTAACCAGGTGGGCTTACTTTCCAAACGTATAAAGTATGATTGAGTTATTAAGCTCTAAATGTTTCAATTAAATGCAAATTATTTATTCAATGAAATGCAAACTGTTTATCCAATAAAATATTTTGTGCACTCTGCTCCGTTTAAGGCTCGCAATTCATGAATCGATCGAGGTTCTCTCTTGACCTAACACGTTATTTGAGAATTGTGTACACCTATTAGCTGACTCGGTGGGTTGATCTCCATTCGGGCACTAATCATGTATGTATGAGGCGTTATAAGGGTGCTCGACGGGATGTGTTCCGGAGCATTGGGTCCCAAATGGGAACTTGACTGGGTTACGCCCTCAGTTCAAGTAAGAAGGAGAAATGGATCCGTCGGTGGCTAAAAGGTCCGGGATCACAGCGAGTAACGGAAAGGGAGTGTGACATGTGCGCACAAATGAAAGAAAATATTTTAACATGCTTAGAAGTTATTTCGTTTTAAAACCTTCTAAGTTATGTAAATTATGATTGGATAAACTGTCTTTACGAAAATATGAAATGTTTATGAAAATGCATGCCCACTGAGTACATTAGTACTTAGCCCAAAAATACTTTCAAATGTTTTCAGGTTGGCTGGCCGGTGCTGACGGGACTGAGCTGAGGCTAGAGTTCAACTTCCTTTTAAGACTTCCGCTGTAGCAGTAAATAATATTCAGTCTTTTGTTTTCTCAACTTAAGATCTTCATGTTAAATTTCAAACGATATACTTGACCGAGCTTAGACTCTTCACTACTAAATTTATGCTAATGAATGTCGGTTGTCAGAAGCATGAAACAAAACTTGTGATCCAAAGGGGCATAGCCCGACTCTCTATCTTATTATTCGGGTTTTAACAAGGTTGTTCCTTGTTTATTTCTATGAATTAGTTGCACCTCGATTATATTTATTCTTTCAAGAATTGGGGTGTGACAGAAACTAATAATGCGTTCATTAAATTTTGGAACAGATATGAAGAAAGATATGTTCTAAATATAAAAATATATTATTGCCATGAAATCGGTTACACTTTATTAAGCTTGAAAAGTAAATAGTCAATAATACCCATCACATAGTTATGAACGGCAGATTTGGTGGAATAATTAGAGCCGTCCGATCTTGAGATTTAGATGGATAGGATTTGGTCTCCGTTCTTTGAAAACTTGATGGTCTCTATTGAACTCTTCCCTATATATATATATATATATATATATAAAGGGGAGGGCTACTGTGAGAACACCTCTTAAAATAAGAATTAAGAACTAGGAAAAATGTATGAATTTTATGTAGAACACGTATGAATTGCAAAAAATAATTTTTTGCTATCTCTGGGATTCGAACTCAGGACCATGAATTCATCGAACAAGATGATGAATTAACCGTAGATCTTGATGATTTAAGGGCTGAAAATGATTCTTATTTTATATTTTAAGAAGTGTGTGTGTCACACCCCAATTCTTGAAGGAATAAACTATAACTGGGGTACGACTAAAATCATATAAATGAACAAGGGAAGAACCTTGTGAAATTCAGATAATAGAATAAAAATGTTGGGCAATGCCCTTTGAATGAAGAAAGATAGAAATCAAGTGATACTAATCAATCAACAACATTCAAAGCCTTAGGATCACAAGTTCGGTTTCATGCTTCCGATAACCAACGTTAAATAACATCGAGCTAGAAGTTGAGAGTTTAAGCTCGATAAAAACATAATTCAGAATTTAACATAAAAGTCTTAAGTTGGAGAAACAAAAGACAAATAAAAGCTAGTGCAATAGCGGAAGACAAAATACGGAGTTGAACCCTAGCCTCAGCTCTGCCCCGTCATCACCAGCCATTAACCTGAAAACATTTGAAAGAAATTTTGGGCTAAGTACTAATGTACTTAGTGGGCTGCAACTTTTAAAGCATTTCATAATCTGAAGAACAGTTTATCCAATCTTACTGACATGACATAGAAGGTTTTAAAGAGAAATAACTTCTATGCATGTTAAAACATTTTCATATATATATATACTTAATTATTTTGCGCGCGTTTGCACACTCCATTCTGTTACTCGCTATGATCCCGGACCTCTAGCCACCGACGGATCTCTGTCTCCCGCTGACTTGAACTGAGGGCGTAACCCAGTCAAGTAAAATAAACCTCGGAAATTAATCCAGACAGGTCTATCATAACTATGCTCCGGAACACATCCAGTCGAGCACCCTTATAACGCCTCTGGTTAGTGCCCGATGGAGATCAACCCACCGAGTCATCTAACAAGTTTACACAATTCTCAAACAACGTGTTAGGTCATAAGAGAACCTCAATTGATTAACTGTACGAGCATTAAACATGGTAGAGTGCACAAAAATATTTTATTGGATAAACAGTTTATATTACACGAATATTTAGGCTCAATAGCTAAATCATACATTTGAAAAATAAGCCCACCTGTCTAGGCAAAGCCTGTCGTTTAACCTTATCTCTGAATCGGAATAGCAGTGCTAATCCTCCTGATGCTCAAAGCCTACAAGAAATCTATTCTTAATAGGTCTCCTTGAATTCTAATCTTAAGTCATGGTGAAGTGCTTAATATTCTATGATTCACTTAGCCGGGTTTTCAAAATTTAATGAATAAATAATTGAAAACATTTCTCTTGAGTTAAGAACACCAACAATATTCTTACTCATCTTTCTTTAATAATTGGAATTATAAATAAAACCAATTAAATCATAAATACTCTTTTTGCAAAATATAATGCAATTTCATGTCATGCTTAGCATATAATAAGTAATTACTTAAAATATGCTTATAATAATAGTTTAATATTATTATAAAAATTTACTCTTTGAAAATAATTAATTAAACTTAATAAGTCTAATTAATTATAATAGTGTAGCTCCTTTAAATAAAATATGCACAAATCCAATTAAATAAATACTTGGGCAGCCCATGATTTAAAATAATCAAAGGCCCAACTTAATAAAAGAAAATCGGCCCAAAATTAAGAAATAACTCAGCCCATTTAATTAAAAATCTCGGCCCAAGTACTCATAAAATCGTCCCATAACTAAATTAAATAAACTGAGCCCATTTAATTAAAAATCTCGGCCCAAGTACTCATAAAATCGTCCCATAACTAAATTAAATAAACTGAGCTCATTACTGACTTGGCCCAAAGACTCAAGCCCAACTGAAAAAAATAAATAAAAAAAATGAAAAAAAACGGCCCAACTCGGCCCAAATTCTAACAAAATTTTCAGCCCAACACTAATTAAAAACCCGGCCCAAATTTAAAGCCCAACCCCTAACCCAAACCTAAAGCCCAACACCCCCACCACCCTTTTTTCTTCCTCCCCAGCCGCACACACACACACATACTATCACATCTCACTCTCTTCTCCCTCGCTCGGCTCCCTCTTCTTCGGCTGGTAACAGCCGCCCACCGTGGAGCTCGCCGGAGGAGCAGCAGCGACGAGTTGCCGCCACCAGCTCTCTCCTCTCAAACTCCGATCCTCCCTCTGGAACTCCGGCGATAGCAGCGAGAAGCCACTACCGCCGCCGACTTCGATTCTCTCTGGATCGACGGGCAGCAGGAGCATCAAGCCACCGCCGCCGTCGTCCTCTCCTTCCCCAGCCGACAGCGTGGCCGCCCTCGCTGCCCCGAGACAGAGAGCAGCGGTTGGTCGGACCGCCTGCCACCATCCCAGAGCCGGCGCTGCTGTTGCTGTACATCTTCTCCATCGCCGGCTGCCATCCCAGCCTCTCTCCGCCGCCGCGGCTCGGCCACCAACGAAGGACCACCCACCTCATCTCCCTCTGTACCCCCCTGTTCTCTCTCCCTTGGCAACGACGGAACGCCGCTGCCTCCCTCGGTCTCTCTCTCTCGACCTTCCGGCGACTGCAGCAGCGGTAAGCCGCCTCGCCGTTCTCCCTCACTGAACTCCGGCTGCCACGACCAGCAGCTGGTCGCCGCCGCCCACCCCAAGACTCACGCACACAAGCAGCAACAACAACCAACCGATTCGACGCCTCAAACTCGAAAGCAAGCTAAATCAAGATCAAGACTCCTCTTTTCTTTCTTTCGTTTATTAACAGACTTGAAAAACTATTTAGTACTTGCTTATGCACATACATGAATGTATATATATATATAAATATATGCATATATCTGTGAGATGATGAATATGGATTTGTTTCTCTGCTTTAGGCTCAATTAGCACAGGAAGTAAACTAATTGAGTTAGAATTATAACCTTTTGATGAGGTTTCGGCTGGTGTTTGTTGTTGTATTTGTTGTTGTTTACTAAACTTCTGTGAATGGAGTTCTGTGAATGGAGTTGTACAAGAATTTCAGATGTTGCTTTATTCAAAATTTGCAAGAGAGACAAGGAAAAAATGAAAGAATTTCAAAGTTCCAAACTTACATGGGCAGTGGCGTTTTTTTTTTAGAGAGAGAGCTTGGGAGTTGCTGAAGGTTGTAAGAATTAAATTATGAAATTATGATTGCAGTTCTTACCTCTGCACTTGTTCCTTGGTATGTAGGAGAAATGGTGAGTGGAAGGGAATGAGTATTATGGCTAAAGTTTATTTTGGTGGGGGGCAAAGTATGGTGCGAAGTGTGAGTGGGGAGAGTGGAAAGTGTGAGTGGGGAGAGTGGGTGGAAATGGTGGGTAGGTGTAGATAAAAAAAATATCTTCCGGGTTGTATTATGAAAACTGTAATAATCGCTCAGTATTCGCTAAATAAATATCTCGTAAAAAAAATAAATATCTCGTGAAAAATACTTGAATGCTAAATTAAATAAATATGGAATGCATATAAATTTAATAACTAAATTTACAAATATTTTTGTAAATCATTTTTGTTGGAATTAAAAATAAATTCATTTTCTTTTATCCGGCGTGAATCAACTTAATATCTAAGTTAAAAAAAAAATTATTCTAAATTTAACTCGGAGAAACGGGGTATTACATCCCTCCCTCCTTAAAAAAATTTCGTCCCCGAAATTACATACCTTGGTAATCTAGCTGGGGATACTTGACTTTCATTGAATCTTCAAGTTCCCATGTGGCCTCTTCCATCCCGTGATGGTTCCACTTCACTTTAACAAGAACGATGTTCTTGTTACGTAAAACTTGAACCTTGCGATCAAGTATCTGGACTGGTTTTTCTTCATAACTTAAGTCCTGAGCTAGGACCACTTCATCATGCTTAATCACATGTTTTGGATCAAACACATACTTTCTTAACTGAGAGACATGAAACACATTGTGTACGTCTCCAATACTGGGCGGCAATGCCAACCTATAGGCTACAGGGCCTATCTTATCTAGGATCTCAAAAGGTCCTATAAAACGGGGTCGTAACTTGCCCCTCTTTCCAAAACGTATAACTCCCTTTGAGGGAGAAACTTTGAGGAAAACTCGATCCCCAACATTGAATTCTAACTCCGATCGACGTTTATCGGCGTAAGACTTTTGTCTATCTTGAGCTTCTTTGATTCTTTGCTTGATGTGGTCGACCTTCTCAACCATCTGTTGGACCAATTCAGGACCTAACAACTTTCTCTCGCCCACTTCATCCCAGTAAAGTGGTGATCGACATTTTCGGCCATACAAAGCCTCATATGGAGCCATTCCAATTGTTGCTTGATAACTGTTGTTATAAGCAAATTCTACAAGAGGTAACAAATCCTCCCAACTTCCACCTTTGTCTGCGACAATCGTTCGCAGCATATCTTCTAGGATCTGAATCGTTCTTTCTGACTGCCCGTCAGTCTGAGGGTGGTATGCTGTGCTGAAATTCAGCTGAGTGCCCATTGCTTCTTGTAAACTTTTCCAGAAACGCGATGTGAATCTGGTGTCACGATCTGACGTGATAGATACAGGTACACCATGAAGGCGTACTATCTCTCTGACATATAACTTTGCAAGTTTCTCCAATCCAAAAGTCATTTGAATTGGCAAAAAGTGCGCCGACTTTGATAATCGGTCCACTATGACCCAAATAGCAGTGTTTCCACGTGCCGACCTCGGTAGGCTCACTACGAAGTCCATGTTAATGTGCTCCCACTTCCACTCAGGGATAGGTAGTGGTTGCAGCATTCCATATGGCCTCTGATGCATGGCCTTCACTTGTTGACAAGCGAGACATCGCTCCACAAACAAAGCTACATCTCTTTTCATTCCTTTCCACCAGAAAATTTTCTTCAAATCCTGATACATCTTTGTGCTGCCTGGATGTGCAGTGTAAGGAGTATCATGAGCCTCGCTCATAATCTCATTCTTTAATTCTTCTTTATGTGGCACACACAATCTTTCACCAACCATAAGTGCATTATCCTTTGCTTCAGTGAATCCTTTTGTTTCATTCGTTCTTGCAGCTAGACGCATCTTCTCCAAGAACCAATCTTCTCTTTGTGCTTGCACAATTCTTTCCCTCAAATCAGGTTTAGCTATCAATGCAGCAACACAACCCGATACTGTGTCTGGAGGATGAACAATTTCTAAACTGAGTGAGGCGAAGTCACGAATAAGTTCCTTCTGCTGGGTGATGAAATACCCTAGCTTAGCCTTCGTCTTTCGACTCAGTGCGTCAGCTACTACATTCGCTTTTCCTGGATGATAACTGATGGTGCAATCGTAATCCTTTACTAATTCGAGCCATCTTCGTTGTCTCATGTTCAAATCCTTTTGTTCGAAGAAGTATTTCAAACTCTTATGATCTGTAAAGATCTCACACTTTACTCCATAGAGGTAGTGTCTCCAAATCTTCAGCGCGTGCACGACGGCTGCTAGTTCTAAATCATGAGTAGGGTACTTCAGCTCATGGGGCTTCAATTGACGAGACGCGTATGCTATCACTTTCTGATTTTGCATCAACACGCAACCCAATCCTAATTTCGAGGCATCAGTATACACCACGAATTCTTCATTCTCTTCTGGTATTGCTAACACTGGTGCAGTAGTCAGCCTAGTCTTCAGCTCCTTAAAACTTTGTTCGCACGCTTCAGACCAAACGTATTTAGTCCCCTTTTTCAAAAGCTGAGTCATTGGCCTAGCCAGTTTCGAGAATCCTTCGATGAATCTTCTGTAGTAACCTGCTAGACCGAGGAAACTCCTGATCTCATTGACATTTGATGGTGCCTTCCATTCCTTGACTGCTTCGACCTTGGCGGGGTCTACTTTGATTCCTTCAGTCGACACGATGTGACCGAGAAACATTACTTCTCTCAACCAAAACTCGCATTTGCTGAATTTAGCAAACAATTTCTCATTACGCAGGGTTTCGAGTACGATGCGCAAGTGCTCCTCGTGTTGTTCTTCAGTCTTAGAGTAGATGAGAATGTCGTCAATAAACACTAAGACAAAACTATCGAGATATTGATGGAACACTCGGTTCATCAAATCCATGAAAACGGCTGGGGCATTCGTTAATCCAAAGGGCATCACTGTGAACTCGTAATGTCCGTAACGCGTTCGAAATGCTGTCTTTGGAATGTCTTCTCTTTTCATCTTGAGTTGATGGTAACCAGATCTTAGATCAATCTTGGAAAACACACCGGCTCCTTTCAACTGATCAAACAAGTCGTCTATCCTTGGAAGAGGATATCTATTCTTTATCGTGAGCTTGTTTAATTCTCTATAATCGATACACATCCTTAGTGAACCATCTTTCTTCTTGACGAATAAGACTGGTGCTCCCCACGGTGACACGCTAGGCTGTATGAAACCTAGATCCAACAGTTCTTGTAGTTGCACTTTCAATTCTTGTAACTCTGGCGGGGCCATTCTGTATGGTGCCTTTGACACTGGTGCTGCCCCGGGTTCTAGATCAATCGTGAATTCTAGTTGTCTGTTCGGTGGCATACCGGGCAATTCTTCGGGAAAAACATCTTTGAATTCTCGCACCACTGGAACTTCTTCGATCGTTTTCTTTACTTCATGTTCTCCTGTCAAACTGACCAGAAAAGCCTGACATTCTCCCGTTCTCATTATCTTTGTGGCCTTCATCGCCGAAATCACTGGTACTCTTCCTCCCATTCTTATGCCATGAAAACTTGCCTTCTCCTTTCCAGCGGATTGGAAAGAGATCTTTCTCTCGCTACACAGTATCGTGGCACCGACTTGAGTAAGCCAGTCCATCCCTAGGATTATGTCAAACTCTATCATAGTGATGACATACAAATCTGCCTTAAATGTTTCAGCACCTATGTTCAGCTCTAAGTTCGAGATAATGTCCTTAGCAGTCAATATTCCATTACCAGGGGTGTTAACTTCTAAAGTTATCTCAGCCAATTGTGGAGCCAGTTCTAATCTCTTACAAGCAGCATGTGAAATGAAAGAGTGGGACGCTCCAGTATCAAACAAAGCTATAATCGGCACGTCGAAAGCATTAATCATACCTGCCAAGTTTCCTTGGTTTCCTGCTGCTTGATTTTGGTTAAGGGCATAGGCCCTAGCATTCTGTGGCTGTCCCCGTTGTCCTCCAGGGCCCTGATTTTGTCGCTGTTGATTTTTGGGGTTTTGCTGTTGAGGTGCTCCTCCGTTCTTCTTCGGACATACTGAAGCATAGTGCCCAGTTTCCCCACATCTATAGCATATATTCATTCCTTTCAGGCATTCCCCTGAATGAGGTCGCTGACACTTTGGGCAGAGTGGTCGTCCCATTGCTTGCGGCTGTTGATTCTGACGTTGATTCTGATTTTGGTTAGCAGCCCACGGCTTCTTTCCATTTCCATTCCCGGGGTTTCCTCCAGTTCCCTCGTTCCACTTTCTTTTTCCTTTACCACCATCTTGAGGTGGTACGAATCCAGACTGTCCCGGAGCTTTCCCTTTTTCCTTTGGTAGCAATGACTCAATGGTGAGAGCCCTGCTCAAAGTTTGTGCGTAGGTGAGACCTCCCTGGCTTGCTAGGGAGATTGATATCTCATGGCGCAGTCCATTCCTAAATTTTTCTGCACGTTTCTCATCAGTGTCCACCAGCGTCGGAGCATATCTTGATAGCTGATTGAAGGCTCTATCGTACTCAGTAACTGTCCCAGCCCTCTGCTTCAGATTCCAGAACTCATTCTGCTTCTTCTGTCTATAGCATCCCGGTATGTATTTCTCGTATAATTCAGTCTTGAAATCTTCCCAAGTGAAATTTTCCCACTGTTCCTCAGTCATTGTGCGCCTCACCGATTCCCACCAGAAGTCGGCTTCGTCCACCAGTTGGTAGGTTGCACAAGTTACTTTGTCTTCGTCATCGCAACGGATGTAGTTAAAGATACGCTCTATGGCCCTAACCCACTTTTCGGCGTCTGTTGGATCGCCCAGCCCGTCAAATGTTGGAGGTTTTTCCTTGCGAAACTTCTCTTCAGCAGTACGATTTGGTGCTACTTGTTGGATTGGCTCTTCAGGGATGAATCCCCTGCCGCGTCCACGACCACGACCACGTCCTCGTCCCCTACCGCGTCTTCTTGGTGCGTCTTCCATTCTGATTTACGAACGAAAATAACACAAAAGTGAGACTTATTCTGCATGCATGCATACATATATACATACATAGATATACTTAAGGTATATTACTTCTATAGTGTAACCCTATGAAAGGCTAACTCTATGGGGAAACTGATCTATCTGGGTGGAATACTCAAGTGAATCCTTAATCTTATCTCATTGCTTCTACGTTATAACATATCTATGTTAAACGTTTCTATCTTACCAGTCCTTACTTAAATCGATCAAGCGGGGCTATCACGACTAACATTCCCAAGAATACTCAAACAGTTGTAAGAGTTCTTATTATTCTGATCGTATAGGCAGTGAACCTAAAACGATAACATAACTTTCTCATTCGTTCATTCTCTTTGAAAACTGAAACATGTGGACATTTAATGTCACATGAAACTTTTGTATTGCCGGAAAGATTCAAAGAATCTAACTCGATCATACATCTAGTATTCGTGAAAAGCTCGATAGTCCTAAACACGACTTTACTTCATTTTATCGTTAAGGGCTCGGGTTGTCCAAAACACGATACTGACTTATCTTATCGTTAAGGGCTCGGGTTGTCCCAAACACGATACTTAGCTGGTTATATGAGTCGGAGACTCAAAATAACAATATGAAAGCAATTAGCAATTCATAACTTATAGCATATGGAAAGCGTTAAGCAATTCACATAGCATCATTTACTGAAGCGCGCACTTCTTGAAAACTCTAAAACATTTAATAACTTTGAAACTTTTAAATCGTACCTTTTTCCTGCGGCAGTGTGACGGCGAGCTGAGGTTCAACAACTTTCTTAGAAGTCTAGAGGTACTATTCTAGACTCGACATTTAAAAACTTATGGTTATCAGAAACATGAAAGAAAACTCATGCTCTGATACCATTCTGTCACACCCCAATTCTTGAAGGAATAAACTATAACTGGGGTACGACTAAAATCATATAAATGAACAAGGGAAGAACCTTGTGAAATTCAGATAATAGAATAAAAATGTTGGGCAATGCCCTTTGAATGAAGAAAGATAGAAATCAAGTGATACTAATCAATCAACAACATTCAAAGCCTTAGGATCACAAGTTCGGTTTCATGCTTCCGATAACCAACGTTAAATAACATCGAGCTAGAAGTTGAGAGTTTAAGCTCGATAAAAACATAATTCAGAATTTAACATAAAAGTCTTAAGTTGGAGAAACAAAAGACAAATAAAAGCTAGTGCAATAGCGGAAGACAAAATACGGAGTTGAACCCTAGCCTCAGCTCTGCCCCGTCATCACCAGCCATTAACCTGAAAACATTTGAAAGAAATTTTGGGCTAAGTACTAATGTACTTAGTGGGCTGCAACTTTTAAAGCATTTCATAATCTGAAGAACAGTTTATCCAATCTTACTGACATGACATAGAAGGTTTTAAAGAGAAATAACTTCTATGCATGTTAAAACATTTTCATATATATATATACTTAATTATTTTGCGCGCGTTTGCACACTCCATTCTGTTACTCGCTATGATCCCGGACCTCTAGCCACCGACGGATCTCTGTCTCCCGCTGACTTGAACTGAGGGCGTAACCCAGTCAAGTAAAATAAACCTCGGAAATTAATCCAGACAGGTCTATCATAACTATGCTCCGGAACACATCCAGTCGAGCACCCTTATAACGCCTCTGGTTAGTGCCCGATGGAGATCAACCCACCGAGTCATCTAACAAGTTTACACAATTCTCAAACAACGTGTTAGGTCATAAGAGAACCTCAATTGATTAACTGTACGAGCATTAAACATGGTAGAGTGCACAAAAATATTTTATTGGATAAACAGTTTATATTACACGAATATTTAGGCTCAATAGCTAAATCATACATTTGAAAAATAAGCCCACCTGTCTAGGCAAAGCCTGTCGTTTAACCTTATCTCTGAATCGGAATAGCAGTGCTAATCCTCCTGATGCTCAAAGCCTACAAGAAATCTATTCTTAATAGGTCTCCTTGAATTCTAATCTTAAGTCATGGTGAAGTGCTTAATATTCTATGATTCACTTAGCCGGGTTTTCAAAATTTAATGAATAAATAATTGAAAACATTTCTCTTGAGTTAAGAACACCAACAATATTCTTACTCATCTTTCTTTAATAATTGGAATTATAAATAAAACCAATTAAATCATAAATACTCTTTTTGCAAAATATAATGCAATTTCATGTCATGCTTAGCATATAATAAGTAATTACTTAAAATATGCTTATAATAATAGTTTAATATTATTATAAAAATTTACTCTTTGAAAATAATTAATTAAACTTAATAAGTCTAATTAATTATAATAGTGTAGCTCCTTTAAATAAAATATGCACAAATCCAATTAAATAAATACTTGGGCAGCCCATGATTTAAAATAATCAAAGGCCCAACTTAATAAAAGAAAATCGGCCCAAAATTAAGAAATAACTCAGCCCATTTAATTAAAAATCTCGGCCCAAGTACTCATAAAATCGTCCCATAACTAAATTAAATAAACTGAGCCCATTTAATTAAAAATCTCGGCCCAAGTACTCATAAAATCGTCCCATAACTAAATTAAATAAACTGAGCCCATTACTGACTTGGCCCAAAGACTCAAGCCCAACTGAAAAAAATAAATAAAAAAAATGAAAAAAAACGGCCCAACTCGGCCCAAATTCTAACAAAATTTTCAGCCCAACACTAATTAAAAACCCGGCCCAAATTTAAAGCCCAACCCCTAACCCAAACCTAAAGCCCAACACCCCCACCACCCTTTTTCTTCCTCCCCAGCCGCACACACACACACATACTATCACATCTCACTCTCTTCTCCCTCGCTCGGCTCCCTCTTCTTCGGCTGGTAACAGCCGCCCACCGTGGAGCTCGCCGGAGGAGCAGCAGCGACGAGTTGCCGCCACCAGCTCTCTCCTCTCAAACTCCGATCCTCCCTCTGGAACTCCGGCGATAGCAGCGAGAAGCCACTACCGCCGCCGACTTCGATTCTCTCTGGATCGACGGGCAGCAGGAGCATCAAGCCACCGCCGCCGTCGTCCTCTCCTTCCCCAGCCGACAGCGTGGCCGCCCTCGCTGCCCCGAGACAGAGAGCAGCGGTTGGTCGGACCGCCTGCCACCATCCCAGAGCCGGCGCTGCTGTTGCTGTACATCTTCTCCATCGCCGGCTGCCATCCCAGCCTCTCTCCGCCGCCGCGGCTCGGCCACCAACGAAGGACCACCCACCTCATCTCCCTCTGTACCCCCCTGTTCTCTCTCCTCCTTGGCAACGACGGAACGCCGCTGCCTCCCTCGGTCTCTCTCTCTCGACCTTCCGGCGACTGCAGCAGCGGTAAGCCGCCTCGCCGTTCTCCCTCACTGAACTCCGGCTGCCACGACCAGCAGCTGGTCGCCGCCGCCCACCCCAAGACTCACGCACACAAGCAGCAACAACAACCAACCGATTCGACGCCTCAAACTCGAAAGCAAGCTAAATCAAGATCAAGACTCCTCTTTTCTTTCTTTCGTTTATTAACAGACTTGAAAAACTATTTAGTACTTGCTTATGCACATACATGAATGTATATATATATATAAATATATGCATATATCTGTGAGATGATGAATATGGATTTGTTTCTCTGCTTTAGGCTCAATTAGCACAGGAAGTAAACTAATTGAGTTAGAATTATAACCTTTTGATGAGGTTTCGGCTGGTGTTTGTTGTTGTATTTGTTGTTGTTTACTAAACTTCTGTGAATGGAGTTCTGTGAATGGAGTTGTACAAGAATTTCAGATGTTGCTTTATTCAAAATTTGCAAGAGAGACAAGGAAAAAATGAAAGAATTTCAAAGTTCCAAACTTACATGGGCAGTGGCGTTTTTTTTTTAGAGAGAGAGCTTGGGAGTTGCTGAAGGTTGTAAGAATTAAATTATGAAATTATGATTGCAGTTCTTACCTCTGCACTTGTTCCTTGGTATGTAGGAGAAATGGTGAGTGGAAGGGAATGAGTATTATGGCTAAAGTTTATTTTGGTGGGGGGCAAAGTATGGTGCGAAGTGTGAGTGGGGAGAGTGGAAAGTGTGAGTGGGGAGAGTGGGTGGAAATGGTGGGTAGGTGTAGATAAAAAAAATATCTTCCGGGTTGTATTATGAAAACTGTAATAATCGCTCAGTATTCGCTAAATAAATATCTCGTAAAAAAAATAAATATCTCGTGAAAAATACTTGAATGCTAAATTAAATAAATATGGAATGCATATAAATTTAATAACTAAATTTACAAATATTTTTGTAAATCATTTTTGTTGGAATTAAAAATAAATTCATTTTCTTTTATCCGGCGTGAATCAACTTAATATCTAAGTTAAAAAAAAAATTATTCTAAATTTAACTCGGAGAAACGGGGTATTACAGTGTGTGTGTGTGTGCGCGCGCGCGTGTGCGTGTTTAAATAGGGTAGAGATCAATAGAGAATGCTAAATGTAGAGAGAATGGAGAATAAAATGTCGGTTCCAAATAAGTCAATAACTTTTCCGAATACGCTAAATTTTTTACTAAACAGACATTTTCGCCCCGAGTTCAAATTCTGGATGTGGCGTGTTTTATGCGTAAATATTTGTTTATGCGGTTTCTTGATTTATTTGGAATCTACATTTCATTCCCCATTCTCTATACATGTATTAGAATGATAACTATATTTTTTTCCTGAGAATACTACATCTAAAGTATAAAGTTATTGTATTCGCTTGATGGCTTAGGGATATTGTTTCCCTTGATTTGGAGTAATCAATGACTATGGTTTACCCCTAAAAAAAAAAGTTATTGTATTCGCTTTGAAATTAACTATACTTGAAAATAAATGAATTTTTCATTTCTAATAAAATTCAAATTTAAGTGTTGGATTCATTCATCGTAATAAAATATTCATGGAGAACGAAGAATTAAAAATAATTATTTGTTCTCAAAATAATTAAAATTTGCATCTAAACAAATTCTTTTATATATTTGGATATTAAATCAAATACAAATTGTTATTGATGTTGTACTTAGTTTTTACTTTTTTTTTTTTTTGGAGAGGTACTTAGTTTTTACTTAAAATAAAGTATTCCGCTCGTTTACCTGTGAATTCTTGTTTAAATTCCAAATGAGTGGTGTTACGTAGGGCTGGGAATCGGGTCGGGATCGGGTACCCGATCCCGAATAAGGCCAGAAACCAATACCCGACCCCGAACCCGATTTCTTAATCGGGTACCCTAATACCCGACTCGGGTACCCGAATCGGGTATTCGGGTACCCTAAATTACCCGATCAAAATCTCAATTTCTAAAGTCAAACTGTGAATTCGATTAAATCGGGTATTAGGGTACCCGATTTACCCTAATACCCGATTTTTAAAAAAAATTTGGAAAATATGGCCCATATGCAAATATCACCGATCAATCATAACATTCAAATGTCAATTGCTCAAAACACAACCAAAATTGTGTATACCAATTACCAAATAACATTCAATTGTCAATTGAATTTGTATATACCAAATATGTTTGTGCTCAAAACTGAGAAATTAGAAATCTGTAAAAAAAAAAAAAAAAAAAAAAGAAGAAGAAGAAGAGAAAGAAGAAGAAGAAGAAGAATACATGCGCAGTGGCCGGTGGAGGCATGGATTGCTGCTGGCTTCTGCGCGGTGCAATTTGACGGAAAACGGCGACGGGAAGTGGGAGGCGAGCGGAGGGACAGCCGAACAGGGAGGAGGCCGCTGGCGCGCCGCTGGGTGGACGGTGGACGGGCGGGCTGGGTGGTGGACGGGCGAGGCGAGGGTGGACGGGCGAGGGGCGCTGGCGCGCCGCTGGGTGGTAGGCCGCCGAGAGGTTAGGGCCGGCGGGCTGGGAAAAAAGTTTGGGAATTGGATTTGGGAGGGAATTGATTTGGGAACAGGAGGCGGGAGGGAGGATCCGAGGGTGTAGGGCTGGGAGTTTTACTTAGAATTCATATTTAATTTAATAAAATAGATTAAAATTTATTAATTAAAAAATCGGGTATTTCGGGTATACCCGATACCCGATCGGGTATACCCGATACCCGATTTTTTAACACCCTAACTACCCGAACCCGAACCCGACCCCTAATTTTTCGGGTATAGGGTACCCGATACCCGATTTTTTCGGGTCGGGTATCAGGTACCCGATTACCCGATCCCGAAATTCCCACCCCTAGTGTTACGTACACACTATTCTCGTACTTCTTAATTTAGCTTAGAAACAACAAACTATAGTGTTATCAGAATGACTGCAAAATGTACCATTAGGAGATCACACTCAATGTAGCTTCTATCTATATCTAGTGAAATTAAGTAATTGTTAGAGAGTATATGTTCCTATCTCATTTCAAACCTTCTCGACTCTTAAGATCCTATATAAACTATTCAATTAGCCTATTTATATTATGAATCAATTCCAAAGCTTTTTATATTTTTATATTTTTATAAAATTGATACCAACTTATTAAATTGAAATTTTATAAATAAAAAGGAGAAAACGTGACCAAAAAAATCCTTAAAAGAACAAGACAACAAACTAAAGGGCCTCAATAAAGTCAAACGAGAGCTCGTCTAACAAAAAATTGATACCAACTTAATTATCATATTTATAAATATAATAAAAAAAATTAATTTTAAGTGAATATATTTGAGCTTAATATTTAAAAAATAAAAAAAATAAAGAAGAATTCATAATAATAATATACTACGTACTCCCTCCGTCCACCAATTCGTGCCCTAATTTTCATTTTGGTCCGTCTATCAATCCGTGTCCTACCCATTTTTAATAACTATTTTCTTAACAAATAAATCATTTTTTCTTAAAAGTTGTGCCCCTTTCTCCACTCAACAAATAAAAAAGTATATTTTTTCTTAAAACTCGTGCCCCTTCCTCTAGGACACGAATTGGTGGATGGATTTAGTATTATGAAAAGGTAACAAAATTTAAAAATAAAAATAAAAAATAACTTAAAAATAGATTTATTAAAAAAAATGAGAGAGGATATAATTTTTGTAAAATTTTAATCTTTAAATAAATATAAATTTTACATTTTAAATAAAATATTTGCATAAAATATAGTATCAAATTAAAGCTCCAATCGTGATCTTTAATTTGATATGCATATTAAATATTTTAGAATTAATCAAATTTTATAATTTTAGAAAAAATAAAACAAAACAATTATTATCAATATTATTAATTACATAATTATCAATCAATTTTGAAATTAATTTAAAATCAAATACCCGCCAAATGAATATACGGAGTCAACTATATTCCGTTGGATTTTTTGAGATGGTGATGGAGATTTTTTTTTAATTCAGCTTTTATTATAGTTTGATAGACCAATTATCTACCACCAACCTTGAAGATGCCGAAAGTCGACTTTTGTTGTGAGCAGCCAACTTTGATTTGTTTCCATATATGCGAATTATCTGAATACTACAACAGCAACCACCCAAAATTTATATCCAATTTCTATGAGATCACCCGTTTGCTTCCAATTAAAATTAATTATAGTTTATAACGACAGATGACATGTGGGTGGTGGTGCCGATGTATGCAATGTGATTATACTCTTATAATATGTCCGCCCAAATTAACCTCACCAGATGCCATCGCTCCAACCATCATGCAGTGTGCCTCCAACTATTTTTAAAGAATAACCCTAATATTTACATCCTACACTATTGCATATCATATTGTCGTATTATTACAATAGATAATATTAGAATTATAATCATAGTGAAATTATGAGATGTCGTGCAAAAAATATAAAAGAAGTTAAACCCGAATTCCCCTTGCTATTTTTTTGTCCATTAACATCGATTTCGAAAAATCTAAAAGGAGAGTGCCTCATATTTATTTATAATTGATTTCAAATTAATTTCAATAGTAATTTTGTAAATTATGGAGAAATCAATGTTATAATCTATTTAATATTTCAAATTAATACATGAAAATCAAATTAGTTGTCTAGTAACCCCTCAACTAACAGCTGCTAATCTTTAAATTTTAAATCTTAATTCTTAATTTCTTCATTTTTTTTTATCATTTTATAGAGAAAACATATTTTTTCATTTTTATGTAATTACATTTTATATAAATTACTATATCATATATATATATATATATATATATATATATATATATATATTAAAAATTATACTCCCTCCGTCCATGAAAGAACTTCCTATGAGTGATAGGAAGTTCTTTTATGGACGTCCCAAAAAGGAAAGATAGGAAGTTCTTTCGTGGACGGATGGAGTATAATTTACATCTTAAATGAAATATTATAAAATAACTTTCCATTTGGTACATGATATATAAAAGAGAAAGTTAAAAAATCAAAATTTTGAAAACTAACGGCCAGAAACTAAGAAAAAAATCGGCTCGAGAACCATTGAACTCAATTTAACTCTTTTTTAATATTGATGCATATGCGCCTTTCACAATTGTCTTCAAACCTAACGTGAAGTTTGGTGCCCAAATACGAGCCCCGGCGGTGCAGCAGCGGGAGATGCGGCTATCAGAGAGCCCCACTGCAGATGCTTTTAGTTTTATGCAAAAGTTGTACTCTTTTCATTCCATAATAAGTGTGTGTATATATATATATATATATATATATATATATATATATATATATAGGGTGTGGTTCTAGAGAGAACTACATTATTTGTGAGAACGGGAGAACCATCAAATCTAATGCATCCATTGTAAAAATTAATGCATTTGCTGTTAAAATTAATGCACTAAATTTTTTTTAAAAAAATGCTCCCTTCAGGATTCGAACCCAGGATCTGCATTCATCCAACAAGATGATGCATCCACCGTAGATCTTGATGATCGAATGGCTGAAAATGGTTCTCCGGTCTTCTTTTATTTATGGTTCTTTCTTGAACCTCTCCCTATATATATATATATATATATATATATATATATAAGGTTGGGTTCCGGTGGATCCCTATGCTTATAATAGATCCGTAGATCCAAATCTAGACCACACATTTATGACATGTGGCGCATCAAGATGGTGACACGTGGCAAGGCATTTCAAGGCAAAATCTGGAGAGGGGTAAAATTGGAATGTAATTTTCGAAATTCAAAAAAAAAAATAGATTTTTATCAAAATAGGTATATTTTAGATGCATAAAATTTCATACGAGAATGCATGAACTTTCATATAAAAATGCATAAAGTTTCATATAAATATGCATAAGATTTCATATAAAAATAAATTTTTTTTTTTGGGGGGGGGGGGGTGGGGGTGGGGGTGGGCCAGCAATTAGAAAATCAGTTTTTGAAAAAAAAAAAAATTTGGGAGGGGGGGGTGGGGGTGGGGGGTGGGTGGGGTGGGGGGCAGGGGCAGGGGTGGGATGGCGAAACTACCAGATTTATTAAAATGAAATGCATTTTTTGTATAATTTAATGCATTTTTATGTGAAAACTTTATGCATTTTTGTTTGATTTTATATGCATGTGAAACATGCATATTTTTGGGGGGTGGTAATGGGGAGGGTTGGGGGGTGGTGTGGGCTGGATTGGGGGGTGGTATGGGGTGGGGTGGTGAAAATACCAAAACTGGAAAAAGTAAATGCATTTTTCTGTTCAAAGTTATGCATTTCATGTGAAAACTTTATGCATCTTTGTGTGAAATTATATGCATCTAAAATATATCTATTTTGAGAAAATCTAAAAAAAATATATATTTTTTTTAATTATTAAATCCGAAAATTACATTCCAATTTTACCCCTCCAGATTTTGCCTTGGAATCCTTGCCACGTGTCACCATCTTGATGCGCCACATGTCATAAATGTGTGGTCAAGATTTGGATCTAGGGATCTATTATAAGCATTGGGATCTATATGATCCCATTCCTATATATATATATATATATATATATATATATATATATATATATATATATATATATATATAGGGTGTGGTTCTAGAGAGAACTACATTATTTGTGAGAACGGGAGAACCATCAAATCTAATGCATTCACTGTAAAAATTAATGCATTCGCTGTTAAAATTAATGCACTCAAAAAAATAAAAAAAATTGCTCCCTTCAGGATTCGAACTCAGGATCTGCATTCATCCAACAAGATGATGTATCCACCGTAGATCTTGATGATCGAATGGCTGAAAATGGTTCTCCGTTCTTTTTTTATTTATGGTTCTTTCCTGAACCTCTCCCTATATATATATATATATATATATATATATATAGGGATAGCTTCAATAGAGAAGCCCCCTAAGATTAAGAACTAAGAAGAAACCTCATCCCTTGATTTACAACAATCTAACGGTTCATAAGTAATTGACTAAAATAATTTTTGGTCCCAAAATTTTTCGGTAATTCAATTATATACTAGGGAAGGATATATGAGTCATTTTAAGTTCGTTAGGATAAAGGAAAGTTTCATCAGCTCCCAATATTTTCGCAACTTACTTGTAAATGGTGTGGAATTGGGGATTTCAACGAATCTATATCTTTACATTCATAAGGAGTTTTTTTGGTTTCATAAAAAACACACACAGACAGAAACACACACAAACTCACGCACATGACACGGACAAACACAGACGCACCTCTGCCATGATTCCCCCTCCTCCGGCGCGGTTCCCCGGTGAAAGCGCCGCCTATCTGGCTACCCTCGCCTCTGCCCTGTTTTCTCCCTCACCCTTTAAAGATCATTACAGTCATGGATAAGTTCAATAAAATATGAACCAAGTTCGACGAGACTGAACACAATATCTGTTGAGTCTCCTGCACCGTGGAATTACAACGACAGTTTGGCGAACGTTGCTACATCGGCTCTGTGTTATAGTAGGGAAAGAGAGAAACAGAGGCCGTAAATCAGCCGGTTGCTACATCAGGAATTCGATGTTGGTTGCCGAAGGATGTTGCGGCCGTTGGTTGGGGAGATGGATTGAGTATTTCGGCTTTTCGATTCGTGATAGTGGTAGCCTGAAGATGAAGGAACGGCTAGTTGTCGATGGCTCACGGCCTAGTGGCCGGTTGGCGCAGAAACGGGCTGGCAGAGTGAGCCCACTTAAGCTCATGTTCGATTTTCAGAAAAAGGAAGGGAGGTGTTCATACAAAACTTTTAACGAACATATATGTTTTAAGCAATGAACCTAACGACGAAAAAAATTGTATATTAAAGTTCAACGATTTAAAGTTCAACACAACTGTTTAAAAAAATTGTCACGACGATTTACAATACAAAAACCATAATTTTAGAAACTTTTATGTTTAGTTCATTATTTCATGGACTAATTTTAAATTCAGCAATTTTGAACAATATAATATTTGTAATGAACAAACATGAAAACAAAAAAAGGGATAAATTTTGAAAAACACAGCTATCGATTCGTTGGTATATTATACAAAATGGGTATAATTTGTGGACCAATTAGTGTTATACGTGCATTAGATAATTATATAAGTTCATAACAAAATTGTTAGATTTTGTAGTATGAACTTTAAAATTTGTATTATACGTGCATTGGATGATTATATAAGTTCATTATATAATTGGATTATTATTTTGTCCATTATATATGATATGTTATAAAAATGGGTATAATATGTGCTGTGCAATTAGTGTTATCTGGTTTTATAATATGAACTTTACAAATATGTTCATATAAATGGTACTAGTGTATTACCCGTCGAAATTCGACGGGTACATATTTTTTGTAATTTATATATTTTATGTTATTCTTATGATAATTATATAAAATATTTTTTTATGTAAATTATTTATATAATTAATTAAATTAAATTAAATTAGTAATACATTTTAAATTATATTAATCTCAACAACTTTTAGCAATTAAATTATTAATTTAGTTGAGATCATAAAAATACCCATTAGTTTTCATATGAAATTTTATAAAAAGTTAACGCGTAAGAAAAAAAAAAGTAGAAATACATATAAATTTGACATAGGTATGATAGCGGATTGATTTGTTGCATTTGTTGTTACAAGATTTATTAATTTTGTTCAATTTTTTTTTTTTTTGCCTTTTGACCATAATTTTATATGGAGTTTGAAAAATCATAATTGAATTGTGAGTATCATATAATTCCGAACTTTTAAAAGCATAACTAATTATGAAAATAATCTCGCCTGATATTTAAAAGACCATAACTGATTTATCGAACATCGTATCATTTGGAGTTTTAAGACCAACCAAGTTGTGGGCATCATCTCGTCGCAAACTTGACAGATCATCTCTAACTTCTGAGCATTATCTTGTCTGAAACTTGAAAGAGAATCATCTCGTCTAAAACTTGAAAGAGCATCATCTCGTCTGGAGTTTTGAGCATCATCTCATCTAGAGTTTGAGAGAGCATCATCAAATATGAAATTATATTCAACCATGACTCCAATTGTCAACTATCTAACAAACATAACTCTAACAATTTAGATATTTTATTTATATATGTAATTTTATTAGTTCAAACTCTAGAGAGAAAGGAAAGAGAAGAGATCTTAAAGCAGTAAAAGAGAGAGCATGCGCTTTATTTCATCATCGTAGGTATTTATAGGCATTACAGTTGGGGTAAAGTAGTAAATTCGTTTGGTCATCTATTCCGCATGCTCGCCATTAAACTAATTGAGGCTATTATTAGATTATAACTTGTCAGGTCGTTGTCCCCTAATTACAGAGCTGGATTCTGTCCTCATCATCCCGCTCTGTCTAGTAGCTCTGGATTTCCTTCCTTGGGGCAGACTTTTACTCTTTGGCTCTGCTCTGCTAAATAGCTCCGCCTTCAGGCGAATTGTCTCTGGCGTGTGGCTCCGCGCTCTGGCTCCAATAGCTTAACTCTGACTCTGGATCTGGCGATTTGGCTCTGGCTCTGACTCTAACGACTTAGCTCTGACTCTGGATCTGGCGACTTGGCTCTGGCTCCGACTTTAATGACTTAGCTCTGGCATCTCTGCTTTGGCAACTTGGCTCTGGCCCTCTGGAAGCTCTGCTCTGGTTAGCTCTGGCTCTGGCAGCTTTGCTCTGGAAGCTCTGCTCTGGCAACTCTGCTCTGGCAGCTCTGCTCTGGAAGCTTTGCTCTGGCATCTCTGCTCTGGTTAGCTCTGGCTCTGGCATCTCTGCTCTGGCTAGCTCTGGCTCTGGCATCTCTGCTCTGGCAGCTCAACTCAGCGGTGACTCGGCAGCGGACGAACCGCAAGTTCAGCGGCGACTATTTCGCCGGAGTTTAGAAGAAGGAACGGCAACGGGTTATAGGAAAAAGAAATCTTAGGGCTCTTGTATTAATTTCTTCGAATGGAGAATTCTCATAGGTTTAAGAAGTGGAAACATAATCGAACTAATTAAGGAATGGAAGAGGGAGTCAGAGATGAGGCGGAGCAACGCCGCCCTTAGGACGGCGGCGACGCCTAAATTTAGAGGGAGAGAGAGGCGGGCAGTTTAAGGGGGGAATTAGGGCTCAATTTGAGTGTGCAATCGACTTTAGAGAGAGAAAAGGATTGAGAGAAGAGAGAGACAGTGAAGGGGGAGACGATGCCGACCTGATTTAGGGATGACGACGATGGGGTGAGGAAAATGGAGGCGTGAGGAAGAGGGAGGCCTGACTTTTGTTTTAAAAGTGAGAATGAGAATATATAAATTGGATTCTCAAATGCTACGTTGCAGATTGAGATTGAAAATAAAGAATTTGAGGCCTGCCATGTAGGCTAAGGCCTAATCGTATTATAGAATAGATATTATTATTATTATTATTATTATTATTATTATTATTATTATTATTATTATTATTATTATTATTATTATTATTGTTGTTGTTGTTGTTGTTGTTGTTGTTGTTGTTGTTGTAGTAATGGACGAACAGAAGCAAATAAAGTTTGCAGAAATGAAAAATATATTTTTCTTCCCTATATAAATAAAATGTATGGATTTATTTTACAAAAAATAAAAATAAAATTTTAATTATTTTGATAGACATATAATAAGATTTTGTTTTAAAGTAATCAGTTTATAGAATTTGTGCCTTATTATGCAAACATGTAAATCAATGATCGGACCCGTTTATAATTTACATATACGTGCATGTCTCAATTCAAACTTAATTCAAAATTAATTTTATTGAAAATTAAGAATATAAATATTATATATATATATATATATATATATATATATATATATATATATAGGCGGCCGCTCCAATGAGACCCCCTAATTTTAGTGAGATCTAGAGCACGATCTGGTGCGTTTATTTTATCAATCCTATGGCTGATATTGTATCTGGAGGGTGATTTTTTTTCACAGGGTTCGAATCCTGGAGGGAGCATAATATTTTAAATTTTGTTATTCATCAGCATATACTGCATTGTTCATCGGTATATACGGCCCTGTTCATCAGTATATATGTCTTATTCATTACGAATTTTTTAAATTTTATTTTTCATCAGTATATACATCTTGTTCATTAGATATACGTTTTGTTCATTAGTATTATGTCTTATTCATTATCCTAGTGTTTCACGAAAATTATGGGGTCTTACTGGAGCGCGCCCCTATATATATATATATATATATATATATATATAGAGGAGGGCTAAAATAAAAACAGATTTTTTTGTATAAAATATGAATGGATCTCACCCCTTTGTTTTCTAGATCTTATGGCTGGATTTAATCCTAAAGATCAGCCTTCAAAATAGACGCCAATAATCTTAGGGGATCTTTTTGTCATTTTAATTGTCCAGAATCGGTTACCATAATCCTATCAAATTCTTCACATATCAAAACATAATCTACACGTAAAATACATATTAATCTCTCTTCTTATCATTCATATATAATTATTTATTTTCCAGATGTATGCCAAACAGCACATATTTATTTCTTGAATACAAATTGCATGAATTACATGTTGGTACAGAACAAATCGAAAATTTAATTGCGTGAATCACTCGTTCATATGGCACGAATCAAAAATTATTTAAAATTGATTTAGTTCTATAAGAAATAATTCATGCAATGAACTATGTGATTCATGACAGGTATTTGCGTTTGTTTGTTTGTTCAATTCGTACCACATTGTTTATTCAATGAGCCAAATCATACAATATATCATACCGGTTCATGCGCATCTGATATTTAATTCGCGTATGAAAGAAATATCAGACAATTATAAGGCTGAGTTCAAGCAACGATGAAAGAGAAAAAAAGAATCTTGGTTCTGTAGATGATGAAAGAGAAAAGGAGAATAAAAAAGAATGTAACTTACAATGAATTGATTACTCGTTCATTCAATTAATTTCGGAGTAATTATTTCAAATATGGAAAATCAACCATTCCAAATTACTAGGCTTGAGAATAGGAACTGAAAATCTGTACATGGAAGGTCAAAGAAAATGTTTTACTCTTATACCCTTTTAACTATTTTGTTATGAATTCACAGTTCATTGACATGAATCGGACGATTTGATTGTTTTAGATCTTGACCGTTAATTATATGAAGATCTATGGTCAATATATGTTCCTATTTTATACACTAAGGGGTGTTTTCACCCAAGCCCTCCCCTATATATATATATATATATATATATATATATATATAGGGTGTGATTCCATGGCAACCACTTACTTAGATGGAGAATAAAGACCATATCATGATCATTGGATCAATCTGAATCAAGGGTCAATATAATTCCATGATATTAATTTTCGTGTAATTAAATATTGTTAAATTGCTTATATTTGGCCGCTGAAGGACAAATAAGTAATACTCCATTTCAACGAATTTGGTATGTTCAACAAATCCCGTGAATTTCGCATTTTCTATTCTGGTGGAATTCAATCCGATATAATGGATCAATATTGTAGGTTTCATTAGTATGTTCATTTGTATGTTCATTTTCTATTTCAACGAACATATCAATGAACATTAGTATGTTCATTTGTTTTTATATGAACATATCGACGAACATTAGTATGTTCATTTATTTTTTATACGAACATACCATCTCCCTCTCACATACCCACATTCAGATTTCTCTCCCTCTCGAACTCAGTCACCACGGCCTTCCTCTCTTCCCAGGGACCTGATCTATTTCAACGAACATATTAATGAACATTAATATGTTTATTTATTTTTATACGAACATTAGTATGTTCATTTGTTTTTATACGAACATATCGACGAACATTAGTATGTTCATTTGTTTTTTATACGAACATATCTAATTTTCTATAATAAAGTAGATTTGATTACATGTAATTAAGGTAACCTACGGTTACACAAATGAGTAAAATACCAAAGTATCCTTAGCATATAAAATACTGCCAGTAATAGGATTGATTTACTACCGTCAGATTTCATCAAATCAACGAACGAGATCATGTCTCCTTTCTCTACCTATCTTTGTGTTTCCATAGAACTTCCCCCTATATATATATATATATATATATTATATTGCAACATATACATATAATATGTACGCTATTGAGAAATATAAAATTAATAACAAATATACATCTAATCGCTAACATTCAATTAAAATAATTTATCGTATATAGATTATAATTTTTTTCTTATCATACATGTAAATCTAATTTTTATCTAGAAAAAATAAATAATAAAATTTATTAATTCAGATTATATGTAATGTTAATATTATATATATATATATATTATTAATTATAGTTATTATGATTAATGAATCTTTATATAGAATGTAATAGTTAATTAATTAATAAATGATGAAGATTATATATGGTAAATTTTGAAATGGTGAGATTTTAGATATGCCACATAGGTTTAGGCTTAATCCTATTATATAATAGATTTGCGTTCATTAGAGAGTTTTGTAAGTTCGTTAAATTTCGTGACTTCAAAATTTGTCACGACCGGACTTAATTAAGGATAATTAAATCGGAAAACCATGACTAAGGGAGGAAGATTAGAAGCGGGGATAGAAAGGGTAAATATATAATGAAGGATCGAACTTAATCTTTGACAGCGAAGGGGACATTGATAATATAACTTATGTTTAGCCACAAAGATTCAATTAACTAGTAAGTTCGGATAAATCCGACTTAATTCAAAAGACTTATTACTTAAGAATACGCAGCGGAATAATATAATCTGATTACATGTATGAAGACATGTATCCAAGAGTTCATTCATTTAACTTTTGACAAAAGCTCCGCTCTTCACTTCATCTTCATCAGCCACTGCTCAACCTACACATTTAGAAATATATGCAGGGCTGAGTACGAGAGTACTCAGTGGGCACGTATGCCTAATTATAAAAATACATGCTTCAAAACTGTAAATTGTCATGCCATCATAAACAGTACAACAAGGGAGTTTTAGCTAAAAGGCCCAAGCTTACTAAATTCATTTGTGATTCTTAAAGTTCGACTGATCAGTCTAAGTTCTCTTGTAATCTATCATATCTGGAACTGTGTGCCGGAGAGGTGGCCACCTCTCACGGTCACTTGACCGGCCAACCCGCTAGATGACTCACGGTCACTGGTGTACACTAGTCCTGGCAGGATAGCTATCAACTGCTCAGGACCCGAATTCGATTGCATCATTGGCAAAGCCAAAGCAGATAGATATCATACTAAAATTTAAACATTTATGGCAAGACAACAATTGAAATAATTTTCAGTTCAATGATTTTGTAATGAAATATCTTGTTTAAATGTAACATTAAATTCGTTTGATAGATATATAAAACTGAAATTAACAGTTAAATCATCTCATGCATTCATTCGTATAAGAGGCCTACGACACGCAGGGGATCTCTATATACGTATAGTAAAAGTAATGCCCACCTGACAGCAACTCTTGCGGTACAGTAGCTCCTTGATTGATTATTAATCTCGTGCTTGACCTTTATCACGAGAATATAAATAAGATACTGCTCGAGCAAAATCCTCAAATAATGAGAATACGATGCATGATCCTCTTATGCATGAATTATTATTCTGAGATAATAATCAGGGAATTTCTATTGTTAATCCAGGCTATTAGATTTAGCTAACTCTCGTTTATCGCGGTCGAATAAAGCTATAACTCTTCCTTCCCCATCGGAACATTCTAACTCGTAAAATAAAATAATCTCGCTCCTGTATTTGATAAATAGAAGGAACTGACTCGGTTCATCCCATAAGTAACCCAATAAGAATTTATCGGGCTTGACAGTAAGAAAATGTAACTTCAAATAATTAATGGCTCATAATAAGGTAGCTGATTAATTAAATAAAACAAATGGCTTTAATGAAATAAACGATAACAGTCCTCTTTAAATTATTTGGGCTTGAAGGAGATAGTAAGAAGTTCATTAATTAAGAGGCTCAATAAAATAGCCTACTAATTAATCAAGAATGGCTTGAATTAAAGCACTGCAGCTGTCTAAATAAAATGACGAAAGTGTCCCAATGATGTAATAATTAATGTGGGCTGGAAAGAATAAATCTGAGTCCAATAAACAATTAAATCGGCCCAAATAAAACAATAACCGGCCCAACAATATACATATGGAACTTGGAAATAGAAGTCTATTAATAACTATCTCAGCCCAATTCTTTTAAAACAATTCAAGCCCAAACTTTAAAAATAATTCGGCCCAAAATCATAAGGGATTGGCCCAAATCAAAAGAATAAACACAACCCAAACTCTCTCTCTCTCTAAACTCTCGATCTTTCTCTTTCTCACGGAGCCGAACACGCTCTGCTCTCTCACACTCAAGGCCGGCCGCTCGGCCCCTTCTTCAAGTTCGATCGGCCCTTCCTTCTCCGGCCATTCAGTTACCGGCGCACACAACTCCGGCGTTCTTCTCCCAAGTTCTTCTGCTGAACTCGTCCAAGGCGAAACGGCGAGCCCTAAATCGAGCCCTAACTCTGGAAATCGTCGCTGTTACTGCACTCTCCGGAATCCGGCGAGCGGTCGTCGACTGGGAGCGGCGCCGTCCAACTTTCGTCCTCAAAATCCCCCTTCCAAAATCGAGCCCTAGCTCTCCCAAATCGGAAATCACCGCCGCCGCCCCTGAACTTTCGATGAGCCGCGGTCGTTCCTTCTCCCAAATCGGCGACGCCGGTGTAGAGCCTGAGCCCGGCGCCATTCCTCACCTCTTCTCCCTTCTGGAAGCTCCGGGAACACGCACACACACACCCGAGGCAGAGGTCGAGCTCTGGTCCTCAGCCCACTCTCAATCTTGCCGCAGCCGTTGCGTTTCTCGCCGCTTCCGTCGATTCCCCGAGGTCTGACGGTTCGAGCCACGCCACGTTGCTGCTGGATTCGGGCGAAGGGTACTCCGCCGCTGCTGAAATCCAGAATCAGCGAGAGCCATCGCCGAGGTCGGGAGTCGTCTGCCTTTCACTGCTCGACGCCGCCGACGCTGCTGTCCCCGCGAGTTGCCGCCCACTCGACGTCCTTCGGCCCGAACAAACAGGGCAGTGGCCCCGCCTTCTCTAAAAGCTGAGTTCTCGTCTCCCTCTATTTTCTATTAGTCCTTAATTCTAGTGATGTTATCCCTTAGAGAACATGTAACTTTGCTAAGTTTAACATGCTTATGGTCATTTATTAATCGAAACTAGCCATGTTTTGAAATGAATGCGAACTGGATTGAATACTTGGGATAGTGAAATACCTTGGATATGTTCAAACTGTTGGGTGGCTGCTGTGTTGCTATTGATTCTCGTGGAGACAAACTGAAATAGAATTATGCATTGTTTTTCTTAACAAATGAAGGTGGAATCATGGAAGCAGGTGGAGGAGATTTAAGTCAGGGCTTACCTCATTTGAAGTCTTGCAGCAGCAATGGCTTCTCCCGTTTCTCTCTCAAAAGTCCTTAGTGTGGAATGGGAGAGAATGAAGTGAGATTGCTGGCTGGAGGTTTAAGACTAAGAGGGAATGGTTGTTGGCTGAACACTTGAGCATTCTACGGAGATGGTACAGAGGTAGGGTGGCTGTAGGTGTTGAAAATAAGAATCAATAGTCAAAAGTATTAAAATCAATTCAAAGATTAGATCTTTGAATTGAATATAAGAGGGTGTATATTTGATTTTAAGAAGATTTTGTAAGACTTTTTATCCATCCTTATACTATATAAGGATGCATTGTAATCAAGGAAAAGTAAGCAATACAACAACAATAATCTTGCTTCTCTTTATTCTCTGCATTATGATAATAACATGTTTTAACAGTAGGGTGGTTGAAAGACCCCTTACTGCTCCAGCCGCAAGCGCCGCAAGTTACTACAGGGGAAAGGATGGGACATGAGTGTTATCAGAACTACTGTTGTTGCAGCTATTTTATTCTATGTGCACACACGCACCTTTCTCTTTTCTTTCCCCTTTTTCTTTTCTTTATTGCTGCGTGTACTAGCTATATGGTAGGAGTAAAGTGAAGAAAATCCTTCAGTCTTCGATAAATCTATATCTTGTATCAATAATACTAATCTCGAGTTTTGCTAATAAAATTGCGTGTTTGCAATCAAACATTGATTATTCCCACTAATCACGTATCTTGAATATTGATATCTAATTTCTTGCCTGCTAATTCTACATCAAATCCGTAAATTCAATTCGCTTCACATGTCGTCTAATATCTAAATTAAATCCGTAGATTTAATTAGATTAACAAGTCGGAATAAATCTTCTACTCAAGTAACAATAATAGATAGAAATAATATTCTATAGCATATAAAATTAATAACCTGACTTTGCTAAGTCAGTTATCATTCTAGAAAATAAATCATTGTCTACTCAATGAATAAATCACGATCATTTCATGTGGAAATATCTAATTCAGAATCTCAGCTGGATTAATATTACTGGAGGATGCAATAATTAAATATCGCATTTACTAATCTTAATCATAAATAAAAGAGCGGGCTACTACATACTACCCCTCTTAAAAAAAATTTCGTCCCGAAATTTGCATATCATCGCAAAAGTTCTGGGTATTTTCTCTCGTCTTGCTTTCAAGTTCTCGCGTAGCTCTCTTTTTTTTCATATAATGACTCATAAGGTGCCATATTAATGATCGCCTGATAACTATTATTGGCAAACTCAATCAATGAATGAATGCACTAATTCTCAACTTCCACCTCTGTCTATTACTACTACTCTTAACATGTTTTCGAAAATCTGAATTGTTCTCTCAAACTATCGATCTGTTTGAGGGTGGAAGGTAGCATTGAAATTAAACCTTGTGCTCAATTCCTTCTGTAAGTTCATCTATAGTCTGGGTGTGAACTTTGAATCCCGGTCTGAAGTGATTGACATGGGCACGCCGTACAATGCACAATTTCTCGAATATACAGATGGGCTAGCTTGTTTGATCTGTAACTAATCGGTATTGTTATAAAACGAGCGCATTTCGTGAGTCGCTCCACTATTACGCAAATGGCGGTGTTTCCTCTTTTCGACTTGTAAACTAGTTACAAAATCCATTTTAATGTGCTCCCATTTTCATTTTGAAATGTTCAATTGTTGTAGCTTCCACATGGTCTTTAGTGCAAAGCTTCGCTTGTTGGCATGCTAGGCATCCCTCAACAAATGAAGCTATATCTTTCTTCGAACCTTTTCACCAAAAATTTTCTCTAAGTCCTGATACATTTTGTGCTTTCCGGGTGGGCAGTATACGGCGGGTCATGAGCCTTACTCATTATCTCATCTTTGAGTTTGTCATCATGGGGGATATACAATCTTTCATGAACATTAACGCATTATCCACGTCTCATGGTACGTCTAGGCTTGCCTGATCTTATTGCTAAACGTATTTTCTCCAAGGTCTCATTCCTTCTTTGCGCATTATCAGCTTTCCTATAAAGTTGGGTGTTATTACCATCGTGGCAATAATCCCTTCTACAGATTCTAGTGGTTGAACCACTTCTAAATTCATTATACTAAAATCTTTCATGGGTTCCTTTTCCTGAGTGAGGGGAGATCCCAACTTAAGTTGAGTCTTACGACTCAAGGAATCGTCTACCTAGTTAGCTTTGCATGGGTGGTAGTTAATACTACAGTCACAGTCCTTCGCTAGTTCGAGCCATCTTTACTGTCTCATGTTAAGATCTTCTTGCTCAAAAATATTACAGATTTTTATGGTCTGTGAATATCTCGCACCTGACTTCATATAGGTGTTGTCCTTACTGCAGTTAATTCTAGTTTATGAGTTGGCTAGTTCAATTCATGTGGTTAATGCTACCGTGATGCGTATGTTGTCACTCTTCCTTCTTGCGTTAACATGCAACTAAGTACTCTCCTTGGACACGTCTGTATAAATCATATATTCTTTGTCAGCTGTTGGAACAGCTATGGTTAACTTCTCCTTGAGCTTCTTGAAATCTTTTCTCACATACTTCTGTCCAATGAAATTTAATTCCCTTCCTGAGTAATTGGGTCATTGGTCTTGCTATTTGGAAAATCCTTCTATGAATCTCTTATAGTAACCTGCTAATTCCAAGAAACTTTTGATCTCATTGAGGTTAGTAGGCGATCTCCACTCATGTACAACTTGTACTTCCTCAGGGTGCACTTTGATCCTTTCTAATGAGATAATATATCCCGGAAACGTGACTTTGTTGAGCCAAAAATCGCACTTGCAGAACTTAGCATAAAGATGCTTTGTTTTCAATGTTTTTAGGACTATCCTCAGGTGTTTCTCATGGTCCTTCTCGTTCCTCGAGTAGATCAAGACATCATCTACGAAAACTAAGACAACTTGCCTAAGTATGGATGGAACACTCGGTTCATGAGGTCCACAAACATGGCTGGTGCATTGGTCAATCCAAATGACACCACTACGAACTCATAGTGTCTATATCTGGTTCGGAAGACCATCTTGGGTACATCTTCTTATCAAATTTATAGTTGATGGTACCTAGACCTTAAATCTAGCTTTGAGGACACACTATCTCCTCTGAGCTGCTTGAAGAAGTCGTTTATCCTCGATAGAGGATACTTGTCCTTGAGTGTTACCTTGTTCAACTCTCCATAAGTTGATGTATATCCTCGGTAGAGGATACACATTCTCAATGTGCCATCTTTATTCTTTACAAAAGAACGGGTGCACCCCGGTGAAATCTCTAGGAAACATTTGGAAATTCACGTACGATTGTCACGTCTCTTATACTTTTCTTGATTTCTGGTTTTCTGTGCAACTACACAAGGTAGGTTGGACACCCTTTTCTCATCATCTTTGTTGCTTGAGGGGCGGAGATGATCGTCTTTCTCCTACCTATGCTAATCCCATGAAAACGTGTCGGTTCCTTCCCCGGGGTCAAAAAGAAATTTGACTTTCATTGCAAATGATGGTGGCATAGTTCTCGACTAGCCATTCCATTCCTAAAATTGTGTATATGTCTCGTATCGGCATAACATACGAGTTGTTCACTACAATTGTGAAAAATTTTATGCTCAACTCTAAATTCAATCACACATGTGCTATTATTGTTGTTGTTGCTGCCGTTGGCATGGTTACTCCTCTTGGTATGGTTGGGCAAAGCTTGGATTGCTCCAATGCGGAGTTTGAACAGGCGAATTTAGCCTGAGACCCGCCCTTTGTTGCTTATTCGGGTAACGATTTGCATAATGCTCATTCCAGTTGCTGTGCTACAACTTTCATTACCAGTCCTGGAGAGTTTCCCATGGTTCTTGTTACACTTTGGGCAGGGTGGAGTCCCATACTCGTTATCCCCCATCTGTTTAGATGTGTCATAGTCACGTTGTTGGGATGTCTGCCCCTGCCATGGCCTTTTCTTAACTTGGCCAGGGTTACTATATCCCATTTTTTTTTTTTTTTTTTTTCAAAAGTTCTGAGCCTGAGTCTGTGGAGGTGCAGACGTAGGCGCAGTTGCTGGTCTCTTTCCCAGCATAGCTGCCTCAATGCCTAACGCTTTGCTAAGCGACTCAACGTAAGACGATCCACCATGGCTTGCCAAAGCCATTCTAATCTCATGCCTCAGTCCGACGCCGAATTCTTTTAACCATCTTTTCATATGTGTCTACTTGCTCGAGCGCATATCTTGACATATCACATAACATCATGTCGTATGGAGTAATTGTTGTTCTTCCCTACTTAGGATTGTAAAATTCCATTTCTTTCTTTTTGCAATAGCTTTTGGTTGTATACTTGTCATATATTTCCATCTCAAAACTATTCCCACGTCAAATTCCCTAATTGTTCAGTTGTCATTGTCTTCATCCTTGCTTCCTACCATAAGTCAGCTGAAAGGATACGCAAGTAAGACGTTTATGATCTGTGCAGCGCAAGAATTTGAAGATGCGCTCACTAGCTTGTACCCAAGTCTCAGCCTTCGTTGGATCTCCTATCCTATCGAAGACATGTGGGTTTTCTCATCAAAATAGTTCTTCTATTCTACGTTTTTGCTGTATGGTTGGTGGCACTATATTGTTCTAGCCATGGTACTGGGCCTCTTTCATTATCTCGCGGAATTCGTCCTCCTCTTCTCGGACACCCTTATTTTGGTGGCATACTGATGAGTTGACATATAGTCATTAATACATACCTATGCATATCATCGCTTCTGTAAACCGTTTCTTGATTCTCAAATCTTGCTCGCACTCTTCCTTGTATAAGCATATAAGTAAAATGTGGCGGAAGTGACTTGCCGCAAAAGACCGATAAGGTCGCTAAATAGACATAAGAAAATTCCTTCGATGAGAACTTTTGCATCAACATCTGGATCTGGATATACTGATCCATTCAAGTACTACTCATGATGAACTGGTTGTCTAACAATGCCATCACCAACGAATTTGGTCACGGAGACAATCTTTCCGTACTAATACTAGTCAAACATAACTAAGCCAACATAGGGCATACCAAAGCATCAGAACAATCATTGTTTTCTAAAAATAATAACGTTTACCAAATCCGTAAGAGATGGTCTAGTTGCATCACGTGATTGACCCTTGGGTCGAGGCATACGTGTCTGATGGATTTAATCTGGTGAATACTTGTTTGTCCTTAGGTCACCGAAAATCTACTAACAACTAATAAACCACAATGATTAAAGTCACAAATGGCAATTATGCAAAGTGAATCAGCAATTTTGTCAAATGATTGAAAAGGAATGACCTCAGGGTAGAAATGAATTGACTAGGAGGTCGAAACGAAATGACCTAATAATCGAAACCCGTTTGGCTTTTCAGATGAAAGTTTAAATATATATAGGTTTAGAGACCTATATATGACGACTACTGAGATTTTGGTCATGTGGACTGGCCAGGTCCAACACAATTACTTCTCAGTCACACGGAATTACTTTTCCGAACTTGGTAACTCTTTGTTTATTGGGCTGCAAAAGGTACTTCTGGTCTGAGATCTCCACTTTTTTTTTTTTTTTTTTTTTTTTTTTTTTACATCTAAAATTTATCCTTGAGAATATGCTGAAGCTTCCCAAGCTTGGGGTCTTCCTCCTAAAATCAACACTTTTTCTTAAAATCTTTTTTTTTTTTTACACGAAACAAGACCATTCAAACACATTCGACCTTATTCAATATTCATCCTTTGAACGATCCTAATGTCGTACTTCTTGTATCTAGCGTTCATTCTCATAATGCTTGTAATACATTTATGTAATTCGAAGCACTCTCTCACGCCTTTACAGGAAATAGATTTTGCATCTCTGAGCATCTTTACAAGGTCTGTGTCACCACACACAATACTAAATCATGGAACAACTTTAGTTATTACTTTCATTCTGATTACTAGACTGGATGTTCCACTCGAGACATTCTAGCCGGGGAAATGTCTCTGATCAGCTAAGGTATGTAAACTTAACTTGAGTATACCCTTAGGGTCTCATTAGAATCTCAATATATTGACTTTAGCATCGAACCATTGTTGATACTTTTAACTCTTGTTAAACTCTAAAATATTTTCGGGAACTCCTCTCGTCTTACGCACTTGTGTAGATTTCTCTGGTCGATCATAATGGTCGGTAACTTCTAGTTACCCATGTCACATCTCGTCCTTCCGGTTCGTAGTAGGCGATCATAATCAATAGGGGTTCTAAATCATGCTCATGTGTAATGTAAAAAGGTTCCGAATATCTGAAATTATAAGGTGACAGTTCTAATTGCAACACTATAACAACATTACACTAAGCTTTATGACTCTATGTGAGTCTAATTCTATAGTTCAATCATAAATCATGAAGGTTCTCTTCACGCCATAACTGGTGATAATTGAGGGGTTTGAAATGAGGCTTAGCTCATTACGCAACTGCTAGCTACTCATCACTATGAGCAATGTCTCAAGTAAGTTCTTGTCGGGTCAAGCAATAGTTGGTTCGGTATGTTATCACGGGCGAATAGTCTGAATAAGGAACTATGCCCGTATCACAGACTCATGTGTGACACTCTTCTTTTCGTCTCATTGCATTTTTCTCATTGAATTCTCGTGTCTCTTCAAGTGACATTTGATGTTCTTCCTCTTGCTTAGCTCTTCACTATGGCTATAGTGAAAGATAACTGAATTTCTACCTTCTACTGTTCTTTCGTAACAGTGATCATGCATTCTTAATATTTCTAAGTTTATTGAGATATCTAATCAATCAATAAGACATAAAACTTAAATATAAGCATCTATACATTCGCATGAAACGTGAACTTTTCAACGTTTGATAAAAAAAATCATTACCTCTTTCTTTCTTGTTGAGCGTGACGATGTGATGAAGTGATGAGCTTTTGTTGACTGACTCTTTTATACTAATATCAAATTTAGGACTAATTGGGTAACTCTTGGATTCAGAGCAAACGAACTGCTCTGATACCATTCTGTCACGACCGGACTTAATTAAGGATAATTAAATCGGAAAACCATGACTAAGGGAGGAAGATTAGAAGCGGGGATAGAAAGGGTAAATATATAATGAAGGATCGAACTTAATCTTTGACAGCGAAGGGGACATTGATAATATAACTTATGTTTAGCCACAAAGATTCAATTAACTAGTAAGTTCGGATAAATCCGACTTAATTCAAAAGACTTATTACTTAAGAATACGCAGCGGAATAATATAATCTGATTACATGTATGAAGACATGTATCCAAGAGTTCATTCATTTAACTTTTGACAAAAGCTCCGCTCTTCACTTCATCTTCATCAGCCACTGCTCAACCTACACATTTAGAAATATATGCAGGGCTGAGTACGAGAGTACTCAGTGGGCACGTATGCCTAATTATAAAAATACATGCTTCAAAACTGTAAATTGTCATGCCATCATAAACAGTACAACAAGGGAGTTTTAGCTAAAAGGCCCAAGCTTACTAAATTCATTTGTGATTCTTAAAGTTCGACTGATCAGTCTAAGTTCTCTTGTAATCTATCATATCTGGAACTGTGTGCCGGAGAGGTGGCCACCTCTCACGGTCACTTGACCGGCCAACCCGCTAGATGACTCACGGTCACTGGTGTACACTAGTCCTGGCAGGATAGCTATCAACTGCTCAGGACCCGAATTCGATTGCATCATTGGCAAAGCCAAAGCAGATAGATATCATACTAAAATTTAAACATTTATGGCAAGACAACAATTGAAATAATTTTCAGTTCAATGATTTTGTAATGAAATATCTTGTTTAAATGTAACATTAAATTCGTTTGATAGATATATAAAACTGAAATTAACAGTTAAATCATCTCATGCATTCATTCGTATAAGAGGCCTACGACACGCAGGGGATCTCTATATACGTATAGTAAAAGTAATGCCCACCTGACAGCAACTCTTGCGGTACAGTAGCTCCTTGATTGATTATTAATCTCGTGCTTGACCTTTATCACGAGAATATAAATAAGATACTGCTCGAGCAAAATCCTCAAATAATGAGAATACGATGCATGATCCTCTTATGCATGAATTATTATTCTGAGATAATAATCAGGGAATTTCTATTGTTAATCCAGGCTATTAGATTTAGCTAACTCTCGTTTATCGCGGTCGAATAAAGCTATAACTCTTCCTTCCCCATCGGAACATTCTAACTCGTAAAATAAAATAATCTCGCTCCTGTATTTGATAAATAGAAGGAACTGACTCGGTTCATCCCATAAGTAACCCAATAAGAATTTATCGGGCTTGACAGTAAGAAAATGTAACTTCAAATAATTAATGGCTCATAATAAGGTAGCTGATTAATTAAATAAAACAAATGGCTTTAATGAAATAAACGATAACAGTCCTCTTTAAATTATTTGGGCTTGAAGGAGATAGTAAGAAGTTCATTAATTAAGAGGCTCAATAAAATAGCCTACTAATTAATCAAGAATGGCTTGAATTAAAGCACTGCAGCTGTCTAAATAAAATGACGAAAGTGTCCCAATGATGTAATAATTAATGTGGGCTGGAAAGAATAAATCTGAGTCCAATAAACAATTAAATCGGCCCAAATAAAACAATAACCGGCCCAACAATATACATATGGAACTTGGAAATAGAAGTCTATTAATAACTATCTCAGCCCAATTCTTTTAAAACAATTCAAGCCCAAACTTTAAAAATAATTCGGCCCAAAATCATAAGGGATTGGCCCAAATCAAAAGAATAAACACAACCCAAACTCTCTCTCTCTCTAAACTCTCGATCTTTCTCTTTCTCACGGAGCCGAACACGCTCTGCTCTCTCACACTCAAGGCCGGCCGCTCGACCCCTTCTTCAAGTTCGATCGGCCCTTCCTTCTCCGGCCATTCAGTTACCGGCGCACACAACTCCGGCGTTCTTCTCCCAAGTTCTTCTGCTGAACTCGTCCAAGGCGAAACGGCGAGCCCTAAATCGAGCCCTAACTCTGGAAATCGTCGCTGTTACTGCACTCTCCGGAATCCGACGAGCGGTCGTCGACTGGGAGCGGCGCCGTCCAACTCTCGTCCTCAAAATCCCCCTTCCAAAATCGAGCCCTAGCTCTCCCAAATCGGAAATCACCGCCGCCGCCCCTGAACTTTCGATGAGCCGCGGTCGTTCCTTCTCCCAAATCGGCGACGCCGGTGTAGAGCCTGAGCCCGGCGCCATTCCTCACCTCTTCTCCCTTCTGGAAGCTCCGGGAACACGCACACACACACCCGAGGCAGAGGTCGAGCTCTGGTCCTCAGCCCACTCTCAATCTTGCCGCAGCCGTTGCGTTTCTCGCCGCTTCCGTCGATTCCCCGAGGTCTGACGGTTCGAGCCACGCCACGTTGCTGCTGGATTCGGGCGAAGGGTACTCCGCCGCTGCTGAAATCCAGAATCAGCGAGAGCCATCGCCGAGGTCGGGAGTCGTCTGCCTTTCACCGCTCGACGCCGCCGACGCTGCTGTCCCCGCGAGTTGCCGCCCACTCGACGTCCTTCGGCCCGAACAAACAGGGCAGTGGCCCCGCCTTCTCTAAAAGCTGAGTTCTCGTCTCCCTCTATTTTCTATTAGTCCTTAATTCTAGTGATGTTATCCCTTAGAGAACATGTAACTTTGCTAAGTTTAACATGCTTATGGTCATTTATTAATCGAAACTAGCCATGTTTTGAAATGAATGCGAACTGGATTGAATACTTGGGATAGTGAAATACCTTGGATATGTTCAAACTGTTGGGTGGCTGCTGTGTTGCTATTGATTCTCGTGGAGACAAACTGAAATAGAATTATGCATTGTTTTTCTTAACAAATGAAGGTGGAATCATGGAAGCAGGTGGAGGAGATTTAAGTCAGGGCTTACCTCATTTGAAGTCTTGCAGCAGCAATGGCTTCTCCCGTTTCTCTCTCAAAAGTCCTTAGTGTGGAATGGGAGAGAATGAAGTGAGATTGCTGGCTGGAGGTTTAAGACTAAGAGGGAATGGTTGTTGGCTGAACACTTGAGCATTCTACGGAGATGGTACAGAGGTAGGGTGGCTGTAGGTGTTGAAAATAAGAATCAATAGTCAAAAGTATTAAAATCAATTCAAAGATTAGATCTTTGAATTGAATATAAGAGGGTGTATATTTGATTTTAAGAAGATTTTGTAAGACTTTTTATCCATCCTTATACTATATAAGGATGCATTGTAATCAAGGAAAAGTAAGCAATACAACAACAATAATCTTGCTTCTCTTTATTCTCTGCATTATGATAATAACATGTTTTAACAGTAGGGTGGTTGAAAGACCCCTTACTGCTCCAGCCGCAAGCGCCGCAAGTTACTACAGGGGAAAGGATGGGACATGAGTGTTATCAGAACTACTGTTGTTGCAGCTATTTTATTCTATGTGCACACACGCACCTTTCTCTTTTCTTTCCCCTTTTTCTTTTCTTTATTGCTGCGTGTACTAGCTATATGGTAGGAGTAAAGTGAAGAAAATCCTTCAGTCTTCGATAAATCTATATCTTGTATCAATAATACTAATCTCGAGTTTTGCTAATAAAATTGCGTGTTTGCAATCAAACATTGATTATTCCCACTAATCACGTATCTTGAATATTGATATCTAATTTCTTGCCTGCTAATTCTACATCAAATCCGTAAATTCAATTCGCTTCACATGTCGTCTAATATCTAAATTAAATCCGTAGATTTAATTAGATTAACAAGTCGGAATAAATCTACGACTCAAGTAACAATAATAGATAGAAATAATATTCTATAGCATATAAAATTAATAACCTGACTTTGCTAAGTCAGTTATCATTCTAGAAAATAAATCATTGTCTACTCAATGAATAAATCACGATCATTTCATGTGGAAATATCTAATTCAGAATCTCAGCTGGATTAATATTACTGGAGGATGCAATAATTAAATATCGCATTTACTAATCTTAATCATAAATAAAAGAGCGGGCTACTACAAAATTTATTTGGGATATGGAATCAGTTTATGATATGAAAAAACATTACGTTTGTTGCTCTGGAAAATACTAATCTGAAGAAGATGGATTTTTACGTGTGAACTAGATGATTTTTATGGCAAATAAAAATTTATTTAATGCTATTATTAATGTGATAATACATACCAAATACAAGAAGATCATAATCACGTGATTATAGGTGTTCAGCCGTTAATAGGAACCTTTCAATTACACTTATAACCTTTTCACCATAAATAGTTTTCAAAATCAGATAAAATCCCATTCGTCCGATCATATAATTTGTAAGGTTGAGATTGCTTCTCACTTCTCAACATATTTATGCTTCTCAATGGAACCTTTGCCTATATATATATATATATATATATATATATATATATATATATATATATATTTGAGTTGTCTCATAACAAGCGATTACTTTAAAAAAAAAAAGGAATGTGAGTTCTACTACTTTTTTTTTTTTACCATTTAATTGTATTTACCTAAATTCTATTTATCTCAATAAATAAAAGTGGACTCCACCACTTTTTATCTTTTTACTCTTTAGTCATTCTCAATTAAATTTTTATGACTAAAAGAAAGTAGACATTCGTTACGGAATGTAGGGAATACATTACTTAACTGAAAATTGTAATGTAATGTCCGAATGCAACAATTTTAAAAATACATACAAATCTATTTAATCGAAAAGTGTAATGTAATATATATTCACTATCACTTAACAATTAATATAAGGAAAATAGATAGAGGAGAAAGGAAAGAGAAAAAATGAAAGGATAAAGAATAGAGGGAATATATTTAATTTAAATTTAAATTCAAACAATTATAATTTATTTTTAAAATTATATTCTTAATTATTTTAATATTAAATTAAAAAATTTATTATGAATTTTAATTTAAGATGCATGTTGAATATTTTTATGAGTAAAATAATATACTATATATTTATTTTTTTAAATAGTCAAATTTATTTTATATTAATTTTATTTTATTTTTTTATATTTTTATTGGATATCAATTTTGTTATTTTATTCATGTATTTTTGTGATTGTATAATACAAATAAGAAAAAAGTTGGCAATTTTTTTTGGGAGATTGATTTTTTTCGATCAATATTAAACTCATATCACATATTTTTTTGCAACATGTAATGTCATGTTTTTATTGTAAATGGTATTTTATTTGTTATGCGTTGTATGTCAAATTTGATATATATAAATTTGTTTAATTTTAATAAATTTAATTTCAATAATATTACTGACTTTGGCTTACCAGAAATGATTATTCAAGTTTGAGCTCATATAACTATTTCTTATGCAACAATGTCCAACAAAAGTCAAGGATAATCAATTTGGTATGTTTGATTTTTCTTTCTAAAATCAATTCACACATCATCAATTGCATGCCACTATATCAAATGAGATTGCAATCGACTAAAATTTTAATTTTTTTAAGGATGATAAAAGTGATGGTAATATAAAAAAAAAAATAGTGTTATTGTATTAAATGAGATTGCCAAATGTTGCATAAAACAAAAAAAATATTCCTAAATATATTATACTAGCATTTGCACCCCGTGCAATGCACGAGAAATGGTTTTATAATTTTATATTTATATAAAATTGATACCAACTTAATTATTATATTTATAAATATAATAAAAAAATATTTTTATCTTAATATATTTGAATTGAATATTATAAAAATAAAGAAGAATTCACAATTATAAAAATAATTTTATAAAAAGGCAAAAAGTTAAAAAATGAAAATAAAAATAAAAAAGAATTGAAAAATAGATTTATTCAAAAAAAGATGAGAGAGAATTTTTAAAACTTTTAATCATTAAATACATATAACTTTTACATTTTAAGTCAAATATTTACATAAAATATACTCCATCCGTCTCAATAGTAGTGTCTCACTTTCCTTTTTGGTTCATCCCAATAGTAATTTCACATTTCATTTTTGGCAATATATTCGTTATCTATACCTAATATTTAAATAATTTTCACCATCCATTTATCTACTTTTTACACACTCCTTAATTTTCGTGCCCGAAAGTAATAGGACACTACTAATGGGACGGAGGGAGTATCAAATTAAAACTCTTATCGTGATCTTTAATTTGACATGCATATTAAATAAGAAGATAAAGAAAAAGAAAATAAAAAGAAATATACTCCCTCCGTCCCAGTGTATCTGAGACTCTTTCTATTTTGAGCGTCCCACTGTAAGTGAGAAGCTTTCTGATAAAGTATTTTATCAACACCTAATCTAATCCACAAAGTTTACCTAGTATTTGATCGTGAGAGGCGAAAGAAAAAGGTTGAATTGCTTGAGAGTCGAAGAAAACTGCTGTAGTATTGAGAGAGAACGCGTGTTTACAAGATACGGGTGCATGGGTATTTATAGATTACATGCTAGGGGTAAAATAGTAACTTCATCTTTAAAAACATGCTCCTCGCGTGGTCGAGGGCATAATAGTAAATTTGCCCATAGGCGGGCGATTCCTCTGCTCTGGCACGTGGGCAGATCATACTTCTGTTCTTTAATGACTCCTCTGGCGAGAGCCATTCCTCTAGCGAGAACCATTCCTCTGGCGATAGCCATTCCTCTGGCGAGGGTGACTCCTCTGGTGAGATCCGTTCCTCTGACTCTAGTGAGTAGTGATTCCCTTGTCCGCGTTCATTCCCCTACTCCGCATATATTACTCCTCATCAGCTACTCCCCCCCTCTGGCCGTCTGACTAGTTCGCTCTGGACTAGGATAACTAGTCAGAGTATTCACCCGCGTGGCTGACGTCATTCGCATTAAATGCCCGCCCTTGTGCAGTGTATTTTTCCGTATCTCGAGGTTACTTTTTCAGACCTCCCGTCTTTTCGTGTTCCCGTAGAAATTCTCATCCGTCGATCATCTCCTCGATGCCATGTGTCGTTCATCCTGCTATTTGGTAGTTGCCCGCATAGGTTATACTTAGGCGGTTCAAATTTTTCTCTTTTCATCTTCTTCCTTTTCACTTCAAACTTTTTCGGCTATTCTCTCAATCTCCGACGATCCTCCTACTTCAGTTCCGGCGTATCGCCGGCTTTTTAAAGAGAATTTAACCTAGGTAAATCACGTAACTCCCTCCCCGGTACTTATATTTGGTGTAGAGTAATTTAAATCTGTTGGTGCTCTGATTGAGCGTGAACCCTAGTTTCCGTCGTCCATGGCGTCCTCCTCCCACGCCCCTCCTGCTTTTTATTGTAACTTTTACTACACAAATCGAGTAAACAATCCTTTAAAATTGTTTAAAGTAAAAGAGTATTTCTATAGGCTTTGAATAATAAATTTATCACAGAATAAGAAAGAATAATAAAAATTTATGTTTTTAATTATCTTTTTTCTCTTCTTATTTTCTTCATTATATTTTGTTCCTTCTTTTCACTTTAAGGAGAGATAATATTATCACACTAAAAATGAAGTTAGTGTGATAATATTATCCCTTCTTAAAGTGAAAATAAGAAACAAAATATGGTGAAATTCTCTTTTGTAGAAAATGAGGGGGAAAAAAGAAGGTATTTGATGAAGCATGAAATCAACACCTAACTATAAAGCAGTAAACGACACAATATTTACGTGGTTCGGTCATCAAGACCTACATCCACGGGAGTTCTTCGGGGTTTTCCACTATGATGAGAGTGTTTACATATTACAGGTGAGCTAAGAATGAATCATTCCCTAACTCTAATGCTAGACCTTCTATTTATAGGCACAAGTATAAAACTAAAGGCCTTTGGGCCCATGAACTCTAATAAACGGGCTTAGGCTCTTATTACAATGATTCTAGCTTTTGACTTGAGTCTTCAGCGCAGGGAGCTTCGTTGTTTCTTGATTGCGCAGGCACACGTCCTTCATACTTCGTCTTATCTGCGTAGGCAAATCTTCTTTATATTATCCAAAGCCTTCAGTTAAACCTGCGCTGGTTATCTTTACTTAATAATAATAATAATAATAATAATAATAATAATAATAATAGTTGAGAGAGATATTTTGATATTGTTAAGTATAACGCTGTTGGAGGATTTAGTCATCATCAGTATTTAAAGGCATACATTTTTGTTATCCCTCATTTTTCCTATGATAAATTTATTAATCAAAGAGAACACACCCTTATAAAAAACTGTGTTTGTATTCTATAGACATTCTTGTTAGTTAGTAGGACTAAAATCTTATCATGACTCACCTTATCTGAGTCCAACCCCACTTCCGCCTTTGATATTTGTCGTTGCGGTTGTTTACCCTCCTTGAGTATGTTTAATTAAGGTTTAGATTGTAATTCATTTTTATTCTTATTTTTTTTAATTCTATCCGTTCTATTACAAATGTCTCATTTTTCATAATGGATGTCACATTACAAATATCTCATTCCTTCTTTGGCAACATATTCTCTTTCTATACTTAATATTTAAATAATTTCCACCAATCAACTTTATCTACTAATTAAACATTTTTTAATCTCCGTGCCCAAAAGTAATGGAACAATTGTAATAGGACAGAGGGAGTATTTAATGTACGCATATTTTCATAAAAAAATAAAATAAAGATATCAATATAGTCTGAAACCTGTGGACTGGCCCGAATAAACCGATAACATGAGAGGGCTAGGGCTGAAAATTTTCAGGCCAACAAAATTCCAACCCGAATAGTCCGATAATTTGATAGGGTGGGCAAGGAAATAGCTCGATCCCTATATCTTACCCAAAAATAATATGTTTGTCTGGTTATATGAATTTTTTCCGTTATTTTGTTTTCCTATGCTTTGCTCAGTGTTCGCCCTAGAGGAGTAAGTTTTTTTTTTCTCTCTCTCTCAAAAGTTTGTGAAATGTATTTTAATTCAATATCTGAAAGTTATACTCATCATTTTACTTTTATGTGTTTTTAATCTAATATTTAACAAAAAATATTTAGATGTAAAAATTATAAAATGATAATCATTTAAGAAAAATGAGTGCATCCCTATCCTTCTAAAAGTTGCATATTAGTTATTATGTAAGCCGATGTTGAAATGAACAGATGTATTTGTTGAAAATCTCGCACTTTAGGATTCAAACCCAAACCAAAATACTTGTTCAATAAAATTATTGACATGTTTATCAAAATTATTGATATGTTCAACATTTCGCAATTTCGCAAAATATTTAATTTATCAATGGAATGTAGCCCTATATATATATATATATATATACAAAGTTGATCATATATATTCCCTTCACTTAAATAGTAAATATATCTAGATTTAGACCACACATTGTATTATGTGAATACATCAATATGCGACACGTGGCAGAGACCTTTCACGAAAAAAAGAGAGGAGTAGATTAGGAATACAATTTTTAGGCAAAAAAATGTGTCCGTCGACCGTTGGAACCAGACGCTCGTGCGAGTACACTTCTCGCCTTACAAATACGCATAATTTTGTACATAAATGTACATAATTTTGTGCACAAATATACATAATGTTGCACATAAATATCATTGATAATTTATAATGTCAACGACTTGACAGCCTCCTAGACTCAACGAGAGCTAGCGACCCGGTGGTCGTCGGGTGCAGCTCTCGCCTCGTTTTTGCGAAGAGTAACACAACGGCTGTTGGATATTCAATGGCCACGTGGACCTAGCGCTAGTCGGGTACCTCTTTCACCGTTGCTAATCGCTTGTCACCTTGATTATGCATATAGTTAAACACAAATATACATATAATTATGCATAAATACACATAAGTTTTGGGATCTGCGTGAGCAACAACGAGAAGTATACATAAGGATTGTTAGGATCCGACGATGAATGAAGAGTTTGATTCTAGGTTGGTTAGGGCAACTTGTGGATGGAGAGAAATAGAAAGAGAGAATTTAAGAGAGAAAAAAAGGTGGGAGTGAGGTGGACTAATTTCTATTTTTATTTTAAAATTTTGTAAATACAATCGATTTAGTTGAATCGTTGGCATGTCAACTGTCATGTCAACTTTAATTTTGACTAATATTTATTTGTGAAAAAATTGAAACAATTTTTAAATTTGTATATATTTTTAACAATTTTTAAAATTAGTGAAAAAAATTAAAATAGATTCAAAGTTCATATATTTAACGGCCAATAAATATGTCTATAAAAGAAAGAAATAGTAGTAGTACGTATACTTGTTTCAAACCTCAAACACAAATGGCCGGCGTACTTGGATGGAGGGAATGATGACCCAAAGCCAAATAGTTTGCTAGCAGACTTTGTTGACAATCTAGCTGCTTAATCATTTTCTTTGCCATAAGAAATGTTGCACAAGATTGGAAATAGAAGCATTAGGTTGTTGTACAAAAGTTATAACCATATTCGACTTTTAATAAATTGTTGTAAATTACTTTCCTCGGATAAATCTTGTTGTCATATAGTAGCAGAAAAAGGGGACCTTGTTTCTCCGATTTGCGAGTCTGAATTCTGAAACTTGTAAATCTGGCTTCTTCGAATTTGCTGAAACGGCTGCTGGGATCGGGATTGGGAGCGCGTAAGGGGCGAAGATCGGGGCGTTCAGCGATGGATCTGAATCCGTTTAGGTTGTGCTCGGGGCTCAAGTTCCTGGGCTACTTTATGGTGGCGCTGGTTTTGGGTTTAATTGCAGTGTCCTACTGCGCCGTCGTGGTCCTCACCTTAGGGCCCCACCTCCTCCACGGCGGCTTCACGTCCTTCTTCTCTATCCTTCTCCTGGCTGTCTTTCATCTCCTGGTACATTCAAATTACATCTCAAGTTTATAAATTGTTGCTGTTTTTCTGATGAGGAGAATGTTTGGCAGCTGGTATTGTTGAGTTGGAGCTATTTAATGGTTGTGTTTAGGGATCCTGGTGCTGTCCCTCCAGGATGGAAACAGGATACGGAAAGGGGGAACTCTAACTCTTTATCTTCAGAGGAACCTGCTCCGCAATTTTGCAATCGTTGCCACAACGGGAAGCCCCCACGCTCCCATCATTGCTCTGTTTGTAAGCTCATTGCTCACTATTCTCTTGTTGCTAACCTTCTAATCCCGGTTACCCATAGTTCAAGCTTGTTGCTATGGTGCATGCTTCAACAATAGAATCTGCTTGTTTGCATTCATTATCTGCTTCTGTACTACCTACTGGGAATTTGCAATAACACATTGCACACATTTAGATTCCATGAGTTAATCTGGAGCATGAGATAGAAAAGAGGAATAGAAGAAGAGAGAGATTACAAGATATTTGTGGAATATTTTCTATATATCATTCAGTTTTCAAGTAAGAAGAAGCCATTGCATGCGATCAGTCGAAAAAAATCTTAAGATCAAGATAGCAAATTGGTTTATCTGGAGCATGGGAGAGAAAGAGAGGAATAAAATACAAGTAGAGAGAGAAGATGCAGAGAGAGATCTGTAGATATTTTTGGAATATTTTCTGTTATTCGGTTTTCAAGTATACAAAGATCATCTATTTATAGAAGTAGATCTACCTCGCTAATCTTCACCTTTTTACTAGCTAAGTGCAGAACTTAACTACAAAGCCTAACTAACTTTCTAACAGCCCTTGTAACAGCTTGAGCTGCATGTTGTTAAACTTTTAATTTACAATCTAGTAATGAGATTTTCAACATGTCGTTATTGGTCCTATAGATGCTTTACTTTGAAGATGTTTGTATTTGCTACATCATAAGCATATTTGTGCTAATGCAGGTGAACGTTGTGTTCTTAAGATGGATCACCACTGCATATGGGTTGTGAACTGTGTAGGGGCTCGCAACTACAAATTCTTCCTCCTATTTTTGGTGAGACTAAATTAAAATCTGAATCTATTTACTGATGGCAGCTTTTGTCATATATATATATATATAGAGAGAGAGAGAGAGAGAGAGAGAGAAATGAGCCAATAAGAATAACTAGATGTGGTGAAATATGAGAATGAATATGGAATGTAGATATTAAAATTATATGGTTGATATTTATTCAAACTAATTGTGTGAAATGGGAATAAAGAACAAACCCAATATAAATCTACAAATAAGTTGATTGTAATGCACGAATAATCATTAAAACCTGAGATTCGATTCTTGAAGGTGGCGAAAATTTCATCACATTAATTGAATTACTACTATTCGTGCATTACAAACAACTTATTCATAGATTTATATTGGCTTATTCTTCATTCTTATTTCTCACGAAAATAGTCATTTCACTATAACCCAACCCTATATATATATATAGAGAGAGAGAGGTTCCGTTGAGAATACTAAATGTGTTGAGAATTGAGAATGCGTGAGAACACATGCGGATAAGTCAATAATTTCTACAAATAAATTAATGTAACACATGAATATGCATTCTTGTTTAGGCTCGAATCCTTAAGGGGTGGGAATTTCACCATATTAACTGGATATGGCTATTCGTGAGTTAAATTGATTTATTCGTAGATTTTATTGATGTATTTGTTATTTTCATTTCTCATGGAAAATAGAAATTTCACTGGAAACCACACGCTATAAATATGTAATTTTTGTGGCAGTTTGAGGTTTATTAGTGATTTTGAACTTATAAATAATTATTGTATTCCTATCTTGATTGGGCACATAAAATGCAATCCCAACTCTTTCATTGTAATAGCATAGTGCATTATGTGTGCCAACAATAGCATGGATTTGTTTATGGGTCTGTCTCTTCCAAACCTTTTTTCTTTTATATATATTCTTTTGCATCTAAGTTTCACTTGTCTATTGTTACAAGGACCCCCCTACTTTACTTTTTCTCAAAACCTGAGAGAGATCTTGGTGATTGAAATTTATGTATGAGCTTGTGAAATCGTTAGAATACATTGAGAGCATATTACTATATATTTCTTTTGTATGATCGTCCTATAAATCGTTTTGTAGCTGTACACTTTTCTGGAAACGATGCTGGATACTCTTGTGCTGCTCCCTGGTTTCATAAGTTTTTTCCGACAAGCTGAGCATCATTCCAGCTCACCGGGCAAATTGGCTATCACCTTTCTAGCCTTTGGTAAATTTTCCTTGCAACTTTTTGCATTGCACTCCACTTCCCCATTCTATTGCTGCATTCTCATCCCTCTATATTTCTTACAGATTCCATCCCTTAATGCAGTTCTAAATCTAGCTTTTGTGCTGAGCCTTCTTTGTTTCGTTGTCATGCATATATCCCTGCTCTTGAGCAATACAACTTCAGTGGAGGTAAACATACTCGTTCGTCATCATCTACATAAATCTTACCTAAAAAATACTCATTCCATCCACGAAAAGTATAATCACTTTCCTTTTTAGGACATGGACCTCACACTTTATCCTAATAATTCAACCTTACAAACACCCCTTATTTACTGAAAAACCACCGCGTGGCCCACACTGAATCCTTATAATTCAAGCCCAACTACTCATTTCTACACGATGGGACCCTTTATCCACTAAAAAGTAAAAACACATCCACCAATCATTTTATTAAAACCAGTGTCGAACCCCAATGTTATATACTTTTCAAAGACGGAGGGAGTACTAATTACTAATGATGTACAAAATAATTATAATAACCTGTGTCAAATTACATCAGAACTGCATGGTTTTGTTTTTCAAAGTACGATACATAAAGTCAGCGTTCGGTTTTGGTTTCAGGTTCATGAGAAGAAAAAAGGTATGCCATGGAAGTATGACTTAGGATGGAGGAAGAACATTGAGCAGGTGAAATATAATGCATCTTATTTGTTATGTTATGGTTCATCTAGAAATCTATTAACCTTGATTGACAGAATATGAGTGAAGAATGAGAGATCTGCCGTTGTTGCAATCCCATATAGTAATGATCTAATAGTAATTGGGTATTGACAAGGAAGTATTGGCAATTAATATTTCTATAATATCATGACCAAGCCAAGTCCTATTTTTACAGAAGTGGGTAACCTTGTTGATGCAGGTGTTTGGCACCAGAAAGGTGTTTTGGTTGTTTCCAGTATTCCCTAAAGAAGAGTTGGAGAGGGTACCTGCACTTGAGGGTCTAGATTATCCAACACGCTCAGATATTATTGATATATAAGGTATTTTAGTTGGAAGCATGCATGCTTGTACATGGAAAATTACATATTATAATATGGTGATGATGATGATGATGATGATGATAGGAAATCGGAGATGAAGAGAGAGAAGCAAACTAAGATTGGCGTGACAAAGAGAATGAGTCCCGGAGGCACCATCCACTGCTGGCGGTTGGTGGCATGGAAGGACAACTCCCACCAAATCAACATCACGCCGCCTGCCAAGCTCACTGCCAACCATCTCAAGTATCCATTCCTTCTCTCTTTAACATCTTCTTCGCAAGACATTGATGACTGCAGCGTTTCAGAAAAATATGTGGTCTGGTCCCATTACACTGCCTTTTCATTAAAGTAGTTGTTAATTGCTACAAGAAAAACCATGACGAGGGTGTGGCCTCTAGCTTTCTAGGGCGGCTTAAGTTAGCATTGTATTTAGTTTGAATTTCCAAGTGGCCCGTAGGTTGCATAGGATGGATGCATCATATATAGCAGATTATTCAAAAATATGACATCAGATTGCCAAACTTAAGAGTTTAGAGTTGATTTTGAGGATAGTAATAATTACACTACACACTTATATCAAATTATGATACACCCAATAAAAGTAACGGTTGCTAAATATCTTTTTATAAGAATACAAGTCAAATATGTAGCCAGCGAAATGAGGTGAGAAGACAATTTTATCTAAGGACTGCTTGTGCTTGTTGGGAGGCAGGGACGGAGCCAGGAATTAAGTTCGGGGGGGCTGAACTTGTACGGGGGCGCCCCCGAGAAATTTTTTTTGGGCATTCTGTATATTTAAGGTATTTTTTTTATTAAAATACGAGCATAATACTAATAATAATGAACAATATTTTCATAGATTATATAGTTTCAATATATCACAAAAAATTTTTTTAGACATTCCGTATATTTAAGATATTTTTTTATTAAAAGGCAATCATAATAATAATAATAACAAACAACATGTTCATATATTATATATTTTCTATATATTACAAATTAGTTTCAATACATTATAATTTTTTTTAGCATTTCATACATATTAGGCATTTTTTATTAAAAGACAAGTATAATACTAGTAATAATAACAAACAATATTTCATACATTATAAAGTTTTAAATAACAAAATTATCCTTAAATTAAGTATATATGAGAGAATATAATAATCAAATACTCTTTTATAAAATAAAATTATTTTATAATAGGTATAAACATATATTTATATATATTTAAAAAAAAAAAAACTCAAAATTCGGGAGGGGGCTCTAGGCCCCCCTAGCCCCCCCCCCCCCCCGGCTCCGTCCCTGTAATAATTGGGAGGCATCTTCTTTCTTTGCACCTATAAGCTATAACTAATTCGGTTGACTGCTCTCGATTTAGTTATATATATTTATAAATAAACATTTGGATTGGATGTAAGTAAAAAATAAAAATGAAAAACGGAGAGAAATATGTCGAGGTCATTTAGGAGAGACCAATTTTTAATGGGTTAATGAAGAAGCAGGTTGCTTGAGGCCCAAAAAGGTCCAAGAAGACAGCCCAGCATTATACTTGGAATTGCAACCCTATTTTATATACGTTCCTTGAAATATTTAATACAAATATCTACAACACAGAGTATAAGAATAAGACAAACACGGATGGAATGGATGGGACGATTACATCTTATCCCTTTCAACTCATGAATCATAATCGCATCTTCCCCATTCTGGAAAGAATCCAACTCTCATACGTCAAATTAATAATAATAATAATAATAATAATAATAATAATAATGATTTTCAATGGATATATGTGGACGATTATTACACGACTCAAATGATGAAAACATCATTTTAGATAGGCTACTACTAGTCGATAGTCGTGCAATAATGCATCTTGAAATTGGAATTTCCTATCTCACATGCCTGACATAATTATCCTACATGGATACAGTTTCGACCAAGCAATATAATGTAATTTTTTTAAAAAATAAATTAAAATTGGGGATGTTGAAAAATGCAAAAGATTGTGTCTTAATCTTAATAATGGTATAGATTGAAAATTATGTCAATTTTGCAACTTTTGTTAAAGACTGATATTTGGTGCAATTAGCCATATTGTATACACACATAAAATTGCTAATAGCTATGTTTAAAAATTGGTGGTTAAACTTTTTTTTTTCTTTTTTTTTTCCGCTTTTTGAAATAGCCAGTTTTCCATATTGTCAGTGTAATGAGATTCGTCGCATAAGCAAAAGAAATGAGCCATATTAGAAAACATTATATAAATAAAAATACCATTGGTCGAAAAATGTTTGTTTTTCAATTTGTAGTATTAGAACTATATACGAGTAGCTATTCAAATTTTATCCTTAATTTGGAGTCTTATGTGGCATCCTTATATTTTTTTTCATTCTTATTTATCTAAATTTTTATTTAAATATATTTTCATCTTGTTTTTAATTCCAGTCTATATTTTTATTACAAGTGTTATATAAATAACAGGATTTACACAATCATATTATGGATCAATCAAACGAAAAAATGAAATCAAATCATATTACGTTTATCCATAAGTAATGTTTTTCAAATGTTAAATTTAAATTGAACAAAGAAATCAACACAAAAAAGGTAAGATTGCAAAGAAATAATAGTTACATCAATTTGAGATAGGTACATGTATATAAATTCTAAACAAATTCCATAATCTATTTCCTAAGGATGAGTGACCAGTGTACGAATTCCAATTCCTTCATCTACCAAAATAAATAAATAAATCATTTATACCTATAATTTATACTCTCTTCGTCCCACGAAGCATGAAAAACTTTCCTTTTCGAGTTGTCCCACGAAACTTGAGCAATTTCTATAAATGACAAAATTAGTGACAAATTAGGAATTCTAATTTTAATTAACTAATGGGCTAAGCCCATTTACTAATTTGACCCAATCCCCCCCCCCCTAAACCCTAAATTACACTCACTTTCAGATTCCTCACTCTCATCTCTCTAAGCTTTGCCGCTCCCTTAATTCCAATCTAGGGTTTTCCACTCTCCTCTCGGGTTTTGGCGCCGCTCTCCCCTACGGTGGTGTAATGACAGACGACGAAGGGTGGGTTAACCCTCGCCTCCCCCTCACCGTTCTCTCGCCCTATCGCCAACCCTATGTTGTTCTATCTGCCCCCTCCCCCCATCATCTCTGCGAGGGTAATTTGCCTTTTATGTTTTTTTTGAAATTTCGTGTATTTCAGAATGTTGATTATTTAAATATTAATTTAATTAATCATAATAAAATTAAAATAAATTTTGAGTTAAAATTGTAAAAATAAAAAGAAAAACAATAAACATAACTAAAGCAACACTTAATCATTTATGCACTTTATTAGCAAATATACTTAAATCACTAAACAAGCTCTCCTTAAAATTCGTATCGAAAAAAATTGCTCATGCTTCGCGGGACAGGGGGAGTAACATAAAACAATTTATGTGGAAAATAAACAGGTCACTAACTAGTTATTAAATATATTGACTGACATAAGTGATTATCGTGAAGAAAGGAACTCACTAAAGACGTGGATTTGATTTATAATATATCGTCTTCTAATAGTTACTCCTTTCCGTTACTCGTTGTAAACACAAATTTTTGTATTTCAATTTGATAAAATACAAAAAAAACGCGTTACAAAAATAATTTGATAGATTTGAAGATAGATTTATGCGGGTTGTAATCTCTAGTTAATCCTCTGATTCTTCTCTTCCATTTGATTCTTGAACAAGCTCGAAGATTATTGAAATACTTGATTTGATGACGTCAATCCAAGGGACTTAAGTCATGATTTTGGATTGAACGTTGAACTTGATTTGATTTGAGAACATTCTTAGAATTTGTAAGAATGCCTTGAAGTTTTTGAACTTGATTTCTTTGGATACTTGAAGATCACTTCAAAGATTCGCAGGAATACTTGAACATTTGAAGAAATACTCGAAGATTTGAAGATCCTTGAATACTTGAAGATTTGAATGCTCAAATACTTGAAGATTCGAAGGATACTTGAAGATTTGAATACTCAAACGATTGAAGATTTGAAGGAGACTTGAACGTTAGATAGAATTCTTCGAAATACTTGAATACTTGAACTCTCCAATTCTTCGCCTCTTCTACTTGTGATACTAGAGAGAATTCTTATGCTCTTCAATCTTCCGTTCCTTCACGTTGTGATAATGAGCACCCCAACACCTCTATTTATAGATTTTAGAGATGGGCTTCGTGGGCTTTATGGGCTTTGGGCCTCCATGTATGGGCCTTAGGGCCTTAGGTGGCCAATAAGCCCATTAATTCATTTTATTAAATATTAATCATATATATCTATTTAATTAGGAATAAAATCCCATTTAATAAAATAGAAAATATAATTGAATATTTAATTCATGAATTTACACGTGGCACGATTTAATTTGACGACAAATTTAATTGCCTACAAATTGCCCCATCGAGACTTGTTTATGGACGAAATGCCTTTGGTAATAGACGAGTCTCGAAATATATTTTGATAGTTTAAACTCTTATCGCGGAGTTCTTGATTTTGAATTTTGTAAATAGTTTATACTCGTATTTAGGAGTTCTTGAATTTCTTTGGATTTATAAATAGTTTATACTCGTATTTAGGAGTTCTTGAATTTCTTTTGAATTTATAAATAGTTTATACTCGTATTTAGGAGTTCTTGATTTGGATTTGAATTTTATAAATAGTTTATACTCGTATTTAGGAGTTCTTGATTTGAATTTTGTAAATTTTAAATAGTTTATACTCGTATTTAGGAGTGTCTTTTTTTTTTTTTTTTTTTTTTAAATAGGCCCAATGTTTCGTATGAATAGATGATGGGATTAGATTTAAGCCCAATTTCTATCCAATAGCAGCCCACATGAGTTTTGTTCCAAAAGAAGAGATGGCAGCCTATACGTTTATTACCAACTAGGCCCAATATTTTATATCTGGCGGGCCCTATTCTGATGAGTACTGTTGCACCCAGCAACACAACTCCAATTCCAGCTAACTCCACTGTCCTTTTATCCTTTTCGCAGCAAGTTTTTTTTTTTTTTTTTTGCTTGAGAGCCGTTGCAGGCTGGAAAACAGCTGGAGCTCCACCTTTTTCTTTCTTTTTTTTTATGCTAGCAGCTAGGATTAGGGTTTTAAGATTCATCCCTCTGTTCTCCTATAAATAAAGGGTTGTTTTCTCCCCTTAGCAGCAACAGCCACTCTCCTTCTTCTTCATTTTCTTTGTTTCGTATTTCATTTCTTCCTTTGATAGATAGCCAGTTTCATCCTTTTTTTTTTTTTTTTTTTTTTTTTTGAAAGAGCCAGTTTCATCTTAAGAAAGCAAGAAGGAGTGTTTCATTTCATAACTATAGTAGCTTGCTTCTTTTGTTAGCAGCCATAAAACACTTCTTCTTTTCTCATTTATTCCTTGCATCGTCTAATGGCGGAAGAAATGCAGCGGGTGCTAACAAAGATGGCGAAAACTTTTGGCAGCGTAGGTAACCTTCCTTTCTTCTCCGCAACTTCTATGCCGAGATATCATCGGCAATACACTTACAACCCCTTTTTTTTTATGATGTGCAGCTCTTTTCACCAAAGCCACTCTCATTTGCGTGGTTCCGTTCTAGCAGCGGTTGAGGGTAGAGCTAGAAGCCGATAGTAGCGGCAGCAGCGGAATTTTTTGGGTCTCCGAGTTACGCCGTCGTCGTCAACTGCAAGACTTACGTTGAGTCCCATCTGCCACAGTTGCTTGAGGTACCGCCGAGAACCACCCCTCTTTTTTCTTCAATTTGAACTGTGCTTCCTTTTAGAGAGAGGAGAGATTTTTGAGCTTGGAATCGTCGAAGGGCTTGCGAGTTGGCGAACTCGTGGCAGCAGTATTGACACTCGTATTTCCGGCCGTCGGAGGCGGGGAACTCGGAATCTTTCAAGGTGGAGGAGGATCGGCAGAGAGAGTGGAGACTATGGGGTTGCGCATGTAGGAGGCGGCGGCGTCGATCTTCTTGGAGTAGTCGGCGGGGATGCCATCCCAGATGGTCCACATTCTGTCGACGTTAGCGTGATGGCAGTAGAACATAGGGTCCCTGCCGGCGGAGTAGAAGTTGCCCATGTCTTCGTTGAACTCGTTGTCGGGGTCTGGGCTCGGAGCAGTGCGTGCAGCTGCTGGCGGAGGCGGGAGCCGACATCAACTACAGGGACGTCAGCGGCGGCCTGACGGTGCTCCACATGGCCGCCGGGTACGTGAGGCCCGGCGTGGCGAAGCTGCTGGTGGAGTACGGGGCCGACGTGGAGGCCGCGGTCGATCGGGGGCGGACGCCGCTGCAGCTGGCGCGGGAGATCCTGAAGTCGACGCCACAGCTGCAGTTCGCGCGGCGGCTGGGGCTGGAGAGCGTGGTGAGGGTGCTGGAGATGGTGCTGTTCAGGGAAGAGACGGTGATGCTGCATGAGATTGATGATGAGAGGGTGCTGAAAAAAGCAAGCAATGGGTAGAGAGAGAGAGAGGCCTTTCTTTAGTTAAAAAAAAGTGGGCCGATTTTTTTAAAAAAAACATAGAGAGATGGGCTTTATTTTTTGTGAAAGAGATAGTGGGAGATGGGCTTTATTTTTTGTGAAAGAGATAGTGGGAGATGGGCTTTATTTTTGTGAAAGAGATAGTGGGAGATGGGCCGATTTTTTTTTTTTTTTTTTTTTTTACCACTCTTTTTTTTTTTTATGATTGAATTTCTATATATATATATATATATATATATATAATTCAAGGAGTGGTGGCCTCTTTTTTTTTTTTTTTAATGATTAATTTTCTCCTTTTTATTATATATATATATATATATATATATATATATATATATATATAATTCAATCTTGCCTCCTTTTGCTTGCCTCCTTTTATCTTGACTAGAATTTAATTCACATTTTATTTAAATGCAAATAAATTTCTAAGTCTGGATGTGTTGCTTCCTTGCAGTGTCACGATGGTGGTCTTCAAAGATATTGTGGTCAAGGGTCAAGACTATTTGCTGATTTTGAGTGATGATGAGCAAGAGACGGAAATGGGCATGCATCTAAGAGTATTTCCGGCATTGATAGGCCACTATGTGAAACCTTGGCCCAAACTTTTGAATTCTCTATATCAGTCGGAATGGACCAGCGAGATCAGTTTGAACAAAGCGTCGAAGGCTCATACATTGCATCCGGCCCGTCCTTGGCAAAGCAAGGAATCCAATTTTCTATTGACTTTGAGGCGAAGGATCATCGATAAAGATGCCAAATGGGGAAGGGTTACAAGCTTTCGTGGGGAATTTCATTTCTTTGAAGGCTATTGGGAGTGGACTGAAGATATCCTTAGCCGCTGCGGGAATGAACTCCGAGTTGTTGGTATCTATGATGCAGTTTATGCTTCTCTTTTCACTTATGATTGCCAGCCCGAGATGGTTAAAGCGTTCTGTGAAGCTTGGTGTCCTGCGACGAACACCATTCTCACTTCATCTGGCGAGATGTCTATTTCTCTATGGGATTTACAGTATCTATCAGGGCTTCCGTGTACCGGGACACTGTATGATGAGGTTGTACCCTGCGCGAAAGAGATTCTTGGCAAAGATCAGTTTGGCAACCCGTTCATTCCCTTGAGTTGTAGATATTTACTCTCTGCTTACTATTCTCTTAAGCATCGTGATGGCAAGGATCCTAAGAGCTCGGTTTCTATCGATGAATGGATCAAATTTTGGTCGAAGAAAGCTTCAAAGTATTCTCATCCTCCTGCTCGCAGGGCAAAGAAATCTCAACGCCCCAAATCGACTTATAATCCGAGTGGTTCATTTGAAGCGCATCAACCATGGTCTTCTGAAGAAAGGGCTCCATTCATCGAGCTTGATGCTAGTGACAAGTATCACACCACTATGTACTTGGCAGCTCATATAGCTTGCTGGTTGTGTATCTTTGTTTTTCCAGATGGTGATGCCATGTCGATTAGACCAACCTCTTTCAAAATGGCAAGTTTGATGGCGTGCAAACAGAAAGTTGCCCTTACAGCTCCAGTTCTAGCCAGCATCTACAAAGGGTTGAACACTATCTCTAGTTCTATGGAGCCTTCTCTTGTCCTGGTGACGCTACCCTTTCATTTCATATATGGTTGGATAGCGCTCTATTTCAACACTCACATTCCCCTTCCAAGAAGCCTTGGTGTCGCCAAGATGACTCTATACTCAGGCGAAGGAGCTGCGAAGTATTATCTGCCTGTTGCGTGCCGCGAACGAATTCAGTCGTACAATTCGATTCGTTGGAATTGTACCACATTCACCAAGGAAGATGACATTTTCTATGTCGATGGTGAAAATACAAGAGAGATTGAGCAATGCTTCTTCATGGCTATTCGCTCGAGTTTTTTGGTTCGCCGGCTGGATGACCACTTCATCGTGGAGTCTTATGGTCCTCACCGCTTCAGCCGTCAATTTAGCTATTACCAAATCGTACCCAGCAGCCTTACTCAGAACATTCGAAGGACATCTTTGGAAGAAGGTCTCAACCTTTGGCGCATGTGTTTGCTGCACAGATCGCGATCAAGGGCATGTTTTCCACGATCTTCTTTGGACATGAAGATACATTGTTCAGTCGACTATAAGACTTGGTGGGATAGGACGTACAGATTTTCTTTTGAAGACAAAATCTCTTCTCCGGCTCATATCACTTTTAAAAGAAAAGATCAGGAAGAAGCAATCAACTCCAAAGATGGAAAGAGGAAGGTCGTCTCTACCACCCTCATAGCTGATTCTGGTAGTAGCAATTCTGAGCGTAATTGGAAAAAGAAGAGAATTGCGGGGTCCTCAAAACCGGCCGAGGGTCACGTTGAGGAAGAGCCAACTCTAGTGGATGCCGATGTGAACAAGGTCTTTCCTCATCTCTTATCTTCTTTTCGTATTGATATATAATTTCACATTCTAATTGCATCTTCTTCTTGCCCTTTTGTAGACTTTGAAAGAAGTGTTTGGAAATAATCTTGAGAAGGGCTCACCAATCGACTGTGTATCCATTGAATCCAATAAGTCAAACGAGATTCCTTGTCTTGCTAAACAATCCCACCCCCGACCAATGCCATCATGTGGGGCGCCTTCCGAGTTCAATGCCACACGCATGATCGATGATGAACTCAAGTCGTGCTGCAGGATCATCTGGGGAAAGCTTCGTGACAAGGTTGAGAGAACCAAAGTCGAGTTTCTATCGGCGCTTGAAGACGAGATACGGAGTGGCCTTTCCCGTATGAAGATTATTTGTGGTCTTGACCTTTCCAACCTTGAAGATAGTATTGATGAACTATTCTCCAAAGCCACCACTTTTGATAAAGTAAGGTCGGCTTCTCATGAGATCAATGAAGGCCACACACTCAAAGTTCGAGAGGTCAAGGTTTGCCTTCAAGAGAAGTTTGCCAAAGAGAAGAAGGATGCTGCGAATTGTGATGCTTTAAAAGCGGATCTTGATGAGTTGGAGAAACGCAAGAAAGAATTGTTGGTGTCTTTGGAGCAGCGAAGCCTGATACTCAAGACTACTCGTGGTGAGATCAAGGTACTCAAGGAAGACCTGGCCAAGCTTGAAGAGGCTTCGAGAAATGATGAGGTCTTGAAGAATTTGGATGCCTTGAAGCTTTCACTAGAGTCTATGCAGCAGATTTTGAGAGATCAAGACCCTTTTGCTTAGTATATTGCATTTTTATCATTCCTCTTTTGATGATTCTCATTTGGTTTGTCATGGATATTTTGACATCTTCTCCCAATGCTTGTGCTTCTTTTGATGACTTGATTTCTTTGCTATTTTGGAATGAAACGTCTTTGGCTTCACACAATCAACTTAAATCATAACTTGATGATATAAATTGAAAAGAGTCAAACACAACTTATGACTGAACTTAGAAATTATCTAAGCTGCCTACGTACCCTTTTGAAAGGGATCAAGTCAAAACGTAGTTCATAAGATCAACAAGTATTTGAGATTGGGTGCCGTGCACAGTTTATACTCATGCGGGCCAGGAGTAACATGCAGTTTAGGCTCGTGCGTCAAGGAGCTGTCTCCATACACTCCATTTTGTTGCTTTTCTTCATCTGACTTATTTTTGGCTTTTTCTGCTTTTCATTTTTTTTTATATTTTGGCTTTTCTTTTTTTCTTTTTTTTTTTTTTTTTTTAATCAAACTATATACATATGTACATGCTTCAACTTCTACCACCTTTCAAGGATAGTAACGTTTCAGGAACTTGCCGTTGATAGGCCCAACTCTGACGTTGTCATCAGAAAGAAGCCTGTATGCTCCGTTTGTGTAGACTTCCTTGACAACATATGGGCCATCCCACCTTGATACGAATTTGTTTCCAACACGATGAGTGACAACGATTGGCCTCCTCACAGCGAGGACCAAATCTCCAACTTGAAAAGAACGCACTCGCACCGTCTTGTTGAAAGACTTTGAGAGGCGAGCTTGGTAGCATTCTAACTTTTGCTGAGCTTCCAGCCTTTTCTCATCTAGAGCTTCGAGTTCCTCCAGACGCAGACGTGCATTTTCTTCTTCAGTTAGCCCTTCCTGAATGGCCATTCTCAAAGAGGGAATTTGTTGCTCGAGAGGAATGACAGCTTCAACCCCATATACCAAAGAGTAAGGCGTTGCCTGCGTAGGAGTTCTATAGGTGGTTCGATATGCCCACAATGCTTCCCCAATACGTTCATGCCAGTCACGCTTTGATTTTGAAACAATTTTCTTCAACAGATTGCACAAAGTCTTGTTGAATGCCTCAGCCAACCCATTTGCCGGTGCATTATACATCGATGACTTCCTTTGCTTGAAGCCGAATTTTTCACAAAGCTTGTTTATCACCGTGTTGCTGAAAGGTGTTCCATTATCAGTTATGATGTAGCGAGGAACTCCATAGCGATAGATGATGTTGGTCTTAATAAACTCAGCAACGGTCTCTTTCTTCACTTCTCTTAATGGTATCGCCTCAGCCCACTTGGAGAAGTAATCGGTCGCTGCCAAAATGTATAAATGCCCCCCTGATGATTTTGTCAATGGACCAACAACATCCATGCCCCAGGCATCAAAAGGCCAGGACGCAACCGTGGGGTGTAGTGGTTCGGGCGGCTGATGGATGAGGTTTGCATGAAATTGGCAGGCTTGACATCTTTGCGCATAATCCAAACAATCTTTCACCATAGTTGGCCAGTAGTAGCCCATCCTCTTGATTCGAAAGTGCAGCTTTGGACCTGACTGATGAGCACCGCAAATGCCGGAATGCGCCTCTTCCATGGCTTTAGCAGCTTCTTCACTACTTAGGCACCTGAGAAATACTCCATCAAAAGACCTCCTATAAAGCGTCCCTTTGAAGAAAATGAAGCGAGTGGCGTGCCGTCGGATGTCAACCCTTCGACGTGGATCATTTGGTAATTTATCATACTTCAAATAATCAACCAACAATTGGCGCCAATCTTCTTCCTCAATTTCGAAGACCTCAACAAGATGACTTTCAATTTCTTCGCATTTCTCTTCTTCAAAAATAGGTGGTATAACCCATCTTTCACACACTGGAATTTGAATTTCGCCACTGATCATAGCTATGGTAGATGCGAGTTTAGCCAAGGCATCTGCTTGCTTATTTTCACTTCTTGGAACATGTTCGATTTCCACATCTCCAAGCCACTCAATGATCTTGCGAGCATACTTGACGTATGGCAATAATTCAGGTTTCTTCACTTCATACAGTCCAAGTATTTGATTAACCACCAATTTAGAATCACCATATACTTTGAGGTGAGATTGCTGCATATTCAACGCCATTTCCAAACCGAGGATCAGAGCTTGATATTCTGCTACATTGTTAGAGCAATTCTCAGTTAGAGTGAAGGAAAATGGCAGCACTTGACGTTCTGGTGTCACGAACACGATCCCGGCACCAGCACCTTCTTTATGAGATGTTCCATCGAAAAACATCCACCATGGTAGGGCGACATCGATTACAAGTGCATCTTCATCCGGGAGGTCATCACTTAGCTCCCATTCAGCAGGAATTGGGTGGTCTGCTAAGAAGTCTGCCAACACTTGTCCCTTCACAGCCTTTTGAGGAACATACACAATCTCAAATTGTTGCAGTTGGAGGTACCAACGTGCAAGCCTGTCAGATAAAACAGGTCTTGACATCACAAACTTTAAAGGGTTTGCCTTGGATATAAGGCGGACTGTGTGAGCTTGGAAATAATGCTTAAGCTTTTGGATGGAGAAAATCAATGCCAAACACAACTTCTCAATTGGAGCATATTTCAACTCATTTGGTGTCATTGTTCTGCTCAAGTAGTATAATGCATTCTCTTTTCCACCTTCATTTTCTTGCGCAAGCAGAGCTCCCATGGATCGTTCTTGAGCAGCAATATACAAAATCAAGGGGCGTCCTGGCACAGGTGCTGCTAATACAGGAGGCTGCATCAAGTAAGATTTGATATTCTTGAAAGCATTTCTACATGACTCATCCCACTCGAATGGTATACCCTTCTTCATAATTCGGCTAAATGGTTGACACCTTCCAGCTAAATTTGAAATAAACCTTCGTAAGTATGCTAACTTCCCTTGCAAACTTTTCAGGTCATGGATATTTCGAGGTTCGGGCATTTTTAGTATGGCATCAATCTTTGCTTGTTCAATTTCTATCCCTTGATGGCGAACGATGAACCCAAGAAATTTGCCAGACTTGACACCAAATGCGCATTTTAGTGGATTCATCTTCAACTGATGTTTTCTCAATCGCTCAAAAACCATTCGTAGATCTTGCAGGTGATTGTTTCGTTTTTTGGACTTAACCACCAAATCATCCACGTAACACTCAACATTTTTATGAAGTATATCATCAAATATCTTCTGCATGGCTCTTTGGTAAGTGGCACCAGCGTTCTTCAACCCAAATGGCATCACTTTGTAGCAATAGATTCCTTTCGGGGTTCGAAATGCTGTTAACTCTTCCTCATTTGGTGACATGCGAATTTGATTGTAACCGGAAGATCCATCCATGAAGGTTAATGCTTCATGCCCAGTTGTGGCATCGATCATCAATTCAGCAATTGGCAATGGAAAGTCATCCTTGGGGCATGCTTCATTCAAGTCCCTGAAGTCAACACATACACGAATTTGTCCATTTTTCTTTCTTACTGGAACAATGCTTGAAATCCATGTTGGGTATTTGACTTCTCTAATAAAACCCACATTGATGAGTTTGTTCACTTCAGCTTCAATTAGAGGAACTAATTCTGGTCGGAATCGGCGCTGGGCCTGCTTGACTGGTCGTGCATCCTTTCTAACGGCTAAATGATGAACAGCTATCTTGGAGCTCAACCCCGGCATTTCCTTATAAGACCATGCAAAGATGCCTTTGAATTCTTTGAGCAATTCGATATATGAGTATTCCTCATCAACGGTCAGCAACGCGCTGATGTAAGTGGGTCGTGGATCTTCAATAGTGCCCAAATTAATTTCTCTCAATTCATCAAAAGTAGCCTTAACTCCTTCTTCAAATTGTTGAGGAGCTATTTCAGCGTCTTCTTCTTCGACAACCACTTCTTCACATGAGGTGATATGGTTTGATGTAACAATATCTTCGCAACGCACTTGACCTTGAGTAGTATGAGAAATTGGATTGTTAGCACCATTAGTAATGTAGTAAGATGAAGCCACACTCTCTCCATCTTCATCGTCTTCGGCATCCCGTGTAAAGATGATTGTCTTCATTTTGGCCTTCAATTCTTTTCCACATGATATGAGCAAAGTGGTACACCTCTTCATACGAGAAGGAATCGAGCTCCTTAGCTTTTCTGTTATGTCCAATTCATTGGCCCCTTTTGTCACGTCCTTTTTCCATGACTTGCCTTTGCCAAGCCTTTTAAAGACAGATATTCGTTGAGCTTTTCTTTCATCCAATCTTTTGAAAACAGAAACCTTTTGGGTTCTCCGATTGCTTGAAGATTTCGGGATTTGCTTGGTGCTAGCATAGTTAGCAGTGGCTCTCTTGATGGCAATACGAATGGGGCTTTGCACCATGTATCCCAAGCCTGCCTTGGGATTTTGGCTTGTATTAGCAGTTTTTCTCACATGAGACTTTGACGTGGAGCTTTCTTGGGGATTGTATCCAGCATTCACAAGGAGTTTGTATGCCTTCGGACCAAAGTGTTTTGAGAGTTCTTTGTCTGAGAGATCTCCATGTTCTGTGGCGCCACTTTGCTTTGGTTGGACAAAATCTTTGAGTGACTGAGGAATGGGCTTTTTGGCATCAATCTTAGTCAAAGGGATGGTGAAACCTTCCATCTTTGGGCGAGATTCTTTCTCTTGGCGGGATCCTGACTCCTCCTGTGGTACATCCCTTTCCACCCTTGTTGCTTTAGTTCTTCCCAAATAGAATTGAGCATCGGCGAAATGTGACTCTGCTTCTGTGAAAGGTTTGTGATCACCAACCACTTTTCTTACGGTGCCATTTTGATAGTATTTGAAGCATTGGTGCAATGTAGAAGGAATAACACCATTTTCATGAAGCCATGGTCGACCCAGAAGCATGTTGTAGGATGTCCTTGCATCAATCACATGAAGCAACGCTGTGGACTCCATGTCCTGCATCTGCAATCGCAGCCTTATAGTTCCAAGAGCTCTTTGCCCTTCATGGTTGAAACCTTGAATCATCAATCGACTGTTTGACAGCTCTTCTGCTTGGATTCCCAATTGCTTCAAAGTCCTTAGTGGCAAGATATTGACTGCCGAGCCTCCATCGATGAGAATTCGATTGACCTTTTGCTCCTGTGTATAACAACTCACGAACAATGGCCTGTTATGAGGTTCGAATCCAAGTTGCAAGTCATCATTGGAGAATGTGATTGCCAATGCATCATCGTCTTCTTCCATGTTTATTTCAGGTTCTTTATCTACTTGGTTGGATGTATCATACAGGGTTCCAATACCTTCTATTATGTCATTCAAGTCGGTGGAGACCATATTTACAGTATTAGCGTCTTCTTCAAGAGATATTTTCCCTTCTCGAGCTAACCGCATGACCCTGTCTTTGAAGATGAAGCAATCATGTATGGGGTGCCCAACCAGACGATGGTATTTGCAATAATTTGGATCGTCTGTCCTCCCTGCTTCATTTGGTCGCTTCATTTCTGGCAACTCGATAAGCTTTTCTTTGAGCAGGTCATCAAAAATTCCTGAAACATCAGAGTCTAAGAAAGGGTATTGCTTTTGTTGCATTTCTTTCAAGGTAAGTCTTCTTTGCCCCATGTCTCGGGAAGAGTTCTGATTGTCTCGTGGAGCATTCTGGTTGTCTTCCTGATTAACTTCTTTCTTTAGAAATTTCACAGAAGTTGCTTTTACTGCCATAGATTCCTTCTTTGGTGCTTTGTCATATGGTTTTCCTCCTTTCTTGAATTCTGGCTTGAATTTGCTAGACTCCTGGATTGGTGGTCCTTCGATCCCTCTTGCCATCATGCTCAATTCCATATCATGAGCTCTAGTGGCTAGTTCTTCGAATGTTCTTGGCTGGATTCCTCGCAGAATATATTGCAAGCCCCAATGCATCCCTTGAATACACATTTCGATGGCAGATGATTCAGACAATCGATCCTTGCAGTTGAGACAAAGGTTTCTCCATCGGTTGATGTAGTCAATGACTGGCTCTTCTTTGAATTGACGTGAACTTGTGAGCTCCACCATGCTGACAGTTCTTCTAGTGCTATAGAAGCGGTTGAGGAACTCATGCTCCAGTTGTTCCCAACTATCAATTGAGTTTGATTCTAAGTCGGTGTACCAATCAAAGGCATTACCTTTCAATGAGCGAACAAACTGTTTGACCAAATGATCTCCATAAGTACCAGCGTTGTTGCATGTTTCAATGAAATGAGCCACATGTTGTCTTGGATTTCCTTTGCCATCAAACTGTTGAAATTTTGGTGGTTGATAGCCAAGAGGCATCCTCATACTGTCAATTCGCCGAGTATATGGCTTGGAGAAAGTTAACGATGACTTGGAGCTTCCATCGGAGTTATTCTTCATTGTTGCTTCGATGAACTCTTTGAGTTGGTCAATGGGAATGAGGCCACCAGACGAGAAGAGAATGTCTTTTCCTGAAGGCCTTTTTCCATCACTTTTTGATTTGTCTTTGGAGATTTCTTCATCGTTATTCTCTCCATCTTCTTCGCTTTCTTCACCTTCCCTATCGTTGTTGGCGTGGCTTGAATCTCCTTTTTCTCCTTTAAGCTTTGCAATCTGGGCATCTTGCTCTTGGATGTGCTTGGTTAGAGATTCAACCATCTTTGTCAAGTTCAAGAGTTGTTCCTCCATGGTGGAAGTATTTGTCATCATGACACTTGCATGGAGTTGATAATTTTCAGTGGGGAATGTGAAGCTTCTCTCAAAGTTGTCATCTTCTTCATGGATAGATGGAAGACGGGAGGTCGACTTGGACACCTCTTGCATCAATTTTGCTTTGCTTCGCGTGATCATACCGATGCCTTCCGAAGAACCTTTAGATGAAGTTGGAGCAGTTGTATTTGGTTGAATTGACATTGTTCAAGATTTTTGGTGAAGAGTAGAGATGAGAGGTAGAGATGGTCCCACCGGGCGTGCCAAAATTTGTAAACACAAATTTTTGTATTTCAATTTGATAAAATACAAAAAAAACGCGTTACAAAAATAATTTGATAGATTTGAAGATAGATTTATGCGGGTTGTAATCTCTAGTTAATCCTCTGATTCTTCTCTTCCATTTGATTCTTGAACAAGCTCGAAGATTATTGAAATACTTGATTTGATGACGTCAATCCAAGGGACTTAAGTCATGATTTTGGATTGAACGTTGAACTTGATTTGATTTGAGAACATTCTTAGAATTTGTAAGAATGCCTTGAAGTTTTTGAACTTGATTTCTTTGGATACTTGAAGATCACTTCAAAGATTCGCAGGAATACTTGAACATTTGAAGAAATACTCGAAGATTTGAAGATCCTTGAATACTTGAAGATTTGAATGCTCAAATACTTGAAGATTCGAAGGATACTTGAAGATTTGAATACTCAAACGATTGAAGATTTGAAGGAGACTTGAACGTTAGATAGAATTCTTCGAAATACTTGAATACTTGAACTCTCCAATTCTTCGCCTCTTCTACTTGTGATACTAGAGAGAATTCTTATGCTCTTCAATCTTCCGTTCCTTCACGTTGTGATAATGAGCACCCCAACACCTCTATTTATAGATTTTAGAGATGGGCTTCGTGGGCTTTATGGGCTTTGGGCCTCCATGTATGGGCCTTAGGGCCTTAGGTGGCCAATAAGCCCATTAATTCATTTTATTAAATATTAATCATATATATCTATTTAATTAGGAATAAAATCCCATTTAATAAAATAGAAAATATAATTGAATATTTAATTCATGAATTTACACGTGGCACGATTTAATTTGACGACAAATTTAATTGCCTACACTCGTCCACTAAATTTATACATTTTTATTATTACTAGCAGAAAGAACGTACGTTGTACGTGTAATTAATGTTATTTTATTTGAGAATTTATTATTTTAAAAAATCTATTAATTTATTACTTTTATTAGATAATTTATTGAATGGATATATTTATCTATAAGCCTTATCCATAGCAATAGATATCTAATAAATTAATATATTCTTATAAATATATAATATATAAAATAATTTTAAAATAAAATATGTAATATGAATAAAATAGACAATCCATAAATTATGCCTTAGGATGTCTTAAGCTATTTTTCTATTAGTATAGATTAATGTTCACGGAGAGTGGTTGCAATAATTATTTTCTACGTAAAAAAGTTGAGGTGCCAACTTTTAACCAATGCAAAGATGATGATTCGATGAAAAAACATAAATTCAACTTCCGATTTAAGAATCCAACACTTGCATAAATTCAAGCCATCAAGGATAGAGAGTGTTAGGGGTGAGCAAAATCGGATCAAAATCGACGGATCGAATTGAACCGATCGATTTTTTTTTTTTGGTTCGGATCGGTTTTGATCCATGTATTGGTTCGGTCCGATCTGGTTCTATTTTTTTGGATCAAAAATATTTTGGTTCGGTTTCGATCCCAGGAAGGCAAAAATCAGACCGAACCGAACCGAATAATATTCTGAAAAATGAATTAATTTATATATATATATATATATATATTAAATAATATTTAATATTTTTGTTAATATTATTAGTCGGTTTTGGACCGAACCGGATCGAGAACCGATGGCAGTTTCGGTTCGATCCAAAAAATATTGAAAATTCGATTCTCCATTTCGTCGGTTTGATCCAGGTTCGGTTCGGTCCGGATCGACTGCTCACACCTGGAGAGTGTAGCAACTTTTATATTTTGTTAATTTTTTCTATTGGGGAATAGGAATGGGACATATGTATTATTGGGAATGTAGAAGGAATGAATGAGGATAGGAAAAGAATATAAGTGGTAAATAGCGATGCCGCGTCATTTCTTTCGCCTCTTCTCGTCTTTCATCTCATGTCATGTGTTTCCTATATTGTACGGACTGGAATTCGTCTGCAACTTCTCTGGAAAATTGGCTTTGTATTGTAAAATTCTGATTCGGTATAAACAAGAGAAAGGTAATCAGAGAATCGAGGCAAAATGAGCAGAGCATCAACATCAACATCGACATCTGCGGCTTCGGAGGGGCAGAGAACGCGCGTGGGTAAGTATCATCTTGGGAGGACCCTGGGACAAGGCTCCTTCGCCAAGGTCAAGTTTGCCACTCACACCCAAACTGGTGATCGAGTCGCCATTAAAATCATCCAACGTCAGCAAGTCCTCCATCACAAGATGGTCGAGCAGGTCTCTCTCTCTCTCTCCCTCTCTCCCTTTCTGTGTGTGGCTTGAACACAAGAGAGTATATGGATTTTCATGTCTTGCAGATTAAAAGAGAAATCTCGACGATGAAGATGATCAAACATCCCAATGTCGTCAATTTGGTTGAGGTAGTTTTTTATTCCCTTTTCGCGCTATTTCTTGTGGCGTATTGTTTTCAACTGGTTTTCATTATATTTGACCTAGTGCCTAATTAATGTCACCTCCCAATTGACTTTGGTAAGAGTAATTTGAATTAAAAGTCCTCTGGCTATATCATGCCTATAATGGAGTGATTGCGCAATCGTGATTTACTTTTGAACGGCTGTTTCTGCAACAGAAAGTGCAAATTTAGTTGGCTTATATACTCTGTTACCATCTTGTTATATTTGATGTAGATTAGTCCAAAGTCTGCACTTTAATGATCGCATATAAATGAGTTCTACCTGCATCTTCAACAGGTTATGGCTAGTAAAACTAAGATCTACATTGTTCTGGAATATGTTGACGGAGGTGAACTCTTTGACAAAATTGTAAGTTGTCACTGTTAGTATTTCAAACCATGCAACGATTTGCTTGCAATCGACGATGTCATTCCCATATTTTTGAAGGCTAAATATGGAAAACTTAAAGAGAATGCTGCTAGGAGATACTTCCAACAGCTCATTAATGCCGTGGACTACTGCCACAGTAGAGGTGTATACCATAGAGATCTCAAGGTTAACTGTCTGTCCATCACATGAATATATGTATTTTGCTTTGATTAGAAGTTTCAGTTTCTTCCATGTAGTTTAGTCACATATTTTGCATGTCTTCTTTAATTAAAACTTTGCAGCCTGAGAATCTCTTGCTTGACTCGTTTGGTACTCTTAAAGTTTCAGACTTTGGATTGAGTGCATTTTCAAAACAAGTCCGGGTTAGTTGTTCGTAACTTATGTCATTTGAATTTGTGTGACACGGACACTTCCGTTGATGAAATTTTACCTTCCCTGAAGATCTATATTATGTGATCTGGCAGCTGAAAATATTTCTGCCTATCTTATAGTTGAGTCTATACATATTTCCATTTCCATGTATCCTCAACAGGACACGTCTCTTCAATTTGTCTTTTGTTTAGCCTGGTTTTGTCATGTTGGATCCCAGCCAGTATTTGGCATCAATATCTATTAGTACATATGAGTGTCTGACTGCCTGATTTTGCTCGAGGCTCTACTCGAAGAAACACTTGTGACCTTATTTTACTTTTACGTCATGTTTTAGGTATCTTGCTTTTAAAGCAGAAGTGCAAATTGAAAATCTGATGATGATTTTTCTGTAGGATGACTGGACTGCTTCATACAGCCTGTGGCACACCAAATTATGTAGCACCCGAGGTACCTAGGTCATAGTTTAAGAAGAGTCAAGTTGGCTCTTCAGTTTAAAGCAAGTGAGATATGTTTTCCCCTTCAGGTGCTCACCGATAAAGGCTATGATGGCACTTCAGCAGATGTATGGTCTTGTGGGGTTATTCTTTTTGTCCTGATGGCTGGATACTTGCCGTTTGATGAGCCCAATCTCATGGCTTTATATAGGAAAGTGAGTTTCTATTGCTGTCATTGTCCGTTGTTTTCAAATGTGTTAATTAAAGTGAGTAATGTTCTTTTCCAGATTCAAAGGGCGGAGTTCTTTTTCCCTTCATGGTTTTCATCAGGTGCAAAAGATGTGATCAAGCGTATCCTAGATCCAAATCCACTAACTGTGAGCTCTTAAATACTCATAATCTTTGGTGCATTGTATAGTTGGATGTTTAATTTGGAGTAATTTATGTGTAATGTTGCAGCGAATGAGTATTCCTGAAATTCTAGAACATGAGTGGTTCAGAAAAGATTACAAGGCACCTCGTTTTGAACAGGATGAGGATGTAAACCTTGATGACGTTGATGCTATATTCAGTAACAATCAGGTAACTATAAGTTGAAGAAAAAATACAAAGTGCTCGTCAATTTGAGTATTAACTGAGTTGAAATTGGTTAAATCAGGAAGATCTTGTTACAGAAAGGAAAGAGAAACCAGCTTCGATGAATGCGTTTGAGCTGATATCTCGGTCGGAAGGTTTCAGTCTTGAGAATCTGTTCAATAAGCAGACGGTACATATACATATTATACATATTAGATGGCGAGTGTGTGACAAGGTAAATTAGATGAGCAGTTGGTAGTTTGTTGCAGGGGCTAGTAAAGAGGGAAACTTGCTTTACATCAAAACGTCCTGCAAATGAGATAATGTCAAAAATAGAGGAAGCGGCTAAACCTATGGGTTTCAATGTTAACAAAAGAAACTATAAGGTATAGTAGGTGCGTGCATGTTACATATAAATATAAGGTTTTGTTTGATTTGATGATATAGGTAGAGTGGGTGTGATTGGCAGATGAAGTTGCAAGGCGATAGGACAGGAAGAAAGGGGCAACTATCTGTAGTTACAGAGGTGTTTGAGGTGGCTCCTTCATTGCACATGGTGGAGCTGCGTAAAACTGGCGGCGACACCCTCGAGTTTCACAAGGCATGCATCCCATTAATCTTGTCTTTCCATACATATATATTCTGATTGCTTTGTGTTTTTTGGCATGTTGCAGTTTTACAAAAACTTCTCCTCAGGGTTAAAAGACATTGTCTGGACTGCTGAATCAAATTCAAATGATGATCATGCTGCCCGCACCACCTAAAATCCAATGTCAAATTCTATCTATTTACTCATGTCTACTCAAACCTTTTTATATACACATCACCGATTAAATACCCACTAATATATTATTATACTGTGCACGCCACATACGCAAACCTATTGAATTTACATAATAAGTATTTATGCAAAATTAGATACGTTTTATCACAATTTTATATACTTGAATTTCCATAATAAGCATATAAGTTTTGTCACAATTTTCTATACGAAATTATTCTTATTTCACATCTTTAAAAAAAATCATTTTTATCACAAATTTTGACATGTGTTCAATTTTTTCACCGTTTTTATTTCCGGTGACCGTAAAATTGATATGGCAGCAATGTTGATTTAATTTTACACGTAACACTGATATGGAATATATATATGAATTTAAATTTACACGTAACACTAATAAACTAGTATCCAACATTCTTTTTTTGGTTGTCTCACATTTAGTATCCATTTTTATTTTTAGTAAAAGTAGGTGGAGTCATTGCTCCACTTTAATTATTTTAACACTCACATAAAAGGTGAGACCCTTATTCCACTCACAACACAACTAACCATTTTATTAAAACTTGTATCACTTTTAAATGGATACTAAAAGCTGAGAGAATTATTTTAACACCCACATAAAAGATGAGACCATTTTTCCACTCACAACACAACTAACTATTTTATTAAAACTTGTGTCACTTTCAAATGGATACTAAAAGCTGAGAGAATTATTTTAACACTCACATAAAAGATGAGACCCTTTTTTTCCACTCACAACACAACCAAATTAAGAATGTCCGTTGTCAACTAAATTCAGGTTTTTTTAGGCTGAAGATTTTCAGTCGTAGTCTTTCCTATCTCATTTAAACCCCTAAAGTAATTTCGGTCTAACCTTTCGCTTCTAATTTTAAAAATAGTGCGAATGCAATCATAATTGATGGCAAATATCGTTGTCAATCATTCACGGTAATTAGACACGTGAAAGTAGTGTGTGGGTGTGATCTAGCGATAATGTAGTTAATATTCAAGGCTAAAGAACTTGGTTCAAGTCAATCATAAAATTATGAAAAAATAAATTTCTTTATTTAGTGATTAATTTATAAAAAAAAAAAACACGTACCTGAAAGTTTTTCAATCTAGTTCCTTTTCATGTGGGAATATGGAAAGAAAAAAGAAAAAAAGAAAGGTTTCCATGAGTTTTTCGGTAGTTTGCTCAATTCACTTGGGTAGCGATGAATAACATAATAGTAGTAATATATTGGATGGAATTTTAATTCTGTGGTCAGGGTCTGTATACATATATGGCTTAAATTGGAAATTTCATCGCCGTTTCAAAATTGCATGCCAAAATTGAATAAAGGTTGCTATGATCCGGTGGTATTGTCAATTTGTCTCATGCCAAAAAGATAATTACATTGTATGCCTTCAAAAGTACTCCCCCCGTCCCACTAAAGAAGACACACTTTCCTTTTTGGGCTGTCCCAATAATAAAGACACATTTCCAAAAAAGGAAATAATTAGGGCATAAGATACACTAATTAATTGCACTCTCTCACCGCCTCTCTCACTCTCTCGTCTCTCTCTCTCTCTCAATCCAGCTTCTCCGGCGAGCCTCCGACCACCGCCGAGCACCCCTCGCCTCTCCGACCACTGACGGGGGCAGAGGGCCGAGACCTAGCCCTAGCCCCGCCGAACAGCGCGGCGCCCCTCCCCCTCTCTTCTCCTTCTCCGCCGCCGCCTGCTTCTCCTTCTCCAGCCGACGACGGCTCTGGGGCCGCGCCGCGACCGCCTTCCTTCTTCCCCTCGCATCTCTCTGTCCGACTCCTCTCTCTTCCCCTCTCGGTTCTCCCTCGTCTCTCTCGCTTATCTCTCTCTCGACCTCTGTGTTTGTCGCCGCCGCCTTCTCCGACCGAACAGCCGCCACCCATTCTCTTCTCTTCTCCGACAGATCTGGTTCTAGTGGCTAGGGTTTGCAGGGCGGCAGAGCTGGGGGCTAGGGGCTAGGGTTTGCAAGCGTTCGATTTTGGGCAAGACCCCCTCCGCCTTGGTTCTGGAATCCTCCATTATCGTCGCCCATCTTCTCGCCCCAATTCTGCCACCGCCTCCCTTCTCCGCCAACGTCCGTGGCCGGCATCACTGCTATTGTTTGTGGATTCGATTATCTCTTGGTTTGATTTGCAATTGTTTCTGGGTTCGATTTGCAATTGTTTCTGGGTTTGATTTTTCAATTTTTGAATCAGTTTCTGTAATCCTCTATTTTTGAATCAGTTTCTGCAATCCTCTATTTGCAATTGTTTATGGGTTTGATTTTCAGCGGCATAGAAGAGGGAATCGACGGTCGTGGTCGACGGCGGCGGCGGCGTTGGTGGTCGGCGGTGGTCGGAGCAGATGAGAGAGAGAGAGTTGAGGTTTAATAAAGACATTAATCAACTACACTAATAGTGGTGGGCCACAACACTTTAACAACTAATCTACCTTTCCTTAATCTCCGTGCCCAAAAGACCTATGTCTTTATTAATGGGACGGAGGGAGTACAAGTTAACGAAGAGAAGAGCCAATTGCTTAAATAATACTCCCTACGTCCTATTAGACTTGTTCCATTTTTTTTCTAAAGATCGCGTCACAAGGGACTCAAACTCAAGACTTTTGGCATTAGAGCACTCCCAGCAGATCACCTAAATGCATCACTAACTCTAAATTTAGGCTAAAACAATTGAAAATGAGATTAAAAAATGCATCCAGCAGATCCCCTAAATTGGATGGGGCCCACAAAATTTTTTACACCTACCTAAATTCAACCTTAAATTTACACCTACCCTAAATTTATTGAGTAGGTCTTGGGTGAGGTTGACCTCATAGTATGAGACGAGACGGGTTGGGTCGGGGGCGCGGGTCGGGTCGGGTTTGGACGCGGGTTTGGGATAAAGTACACATTATCATTAATAAAAGTAACAATTATTGTGAACAAATGTAATAATTTAAAAACATTACATTTCTTCATGTCAATAATTACTTTTCATTATAATAACAATTACTTTGAATAACGGAGAAAATAAATAGAATATAGAAAAAAAAATTAAATAATAATTTAAGTAATCATTATCTTGAGGAAAAGTAACTATTGATATGATGAAATAATCAAATAATAATTCAAATAATCATTGTCTTGAGGAAAAGTAACTATTGATATGATGAAATGTAATGTTTCTAAATTATTACATTTGTTCACAATAAGTATTACTTTTATTAATGAGAACGTGTACTTTATTTCTGGTATCCCAGATCCGTGCCCAAAACCCACCCGACCCGTCAAACCCGCGTCCCGACCCGACCCGACCCGTCTCATGGTATGAGGTTGACCTCACCCAAGTTTTTGTGAAATTTATTTTAAGCTTATAATTAATAGGGCCCACACATAATTATTGTTTTTATGTAAAAAAATAAGAAATCTGGTGTATGCATTTATAAAATCGAGATCCTAAAATTAAATAGGGAAGCTTTAGGGAGGAATATAGGAGCATAATTTTGAAATTTCTACTGGGAGTGCTCTTAGACATTAACCCTTTACCTCTTGATCAACACACGCACGCTATGTTTGACTAAACTTATTTTAGAGTGTATAAGTTCTAACAATTTATAAGATATTTCAAGAGTTTATGATATGTATAATTTTTCAAGAGCTTATAAATTATAGTAGTATTGGATAGTGAGCTTAAAATTTAAAGCGAGAAAATTCTTTTTTTTTTGTTGAGAAAATTGAATAAAAATGAAATTTGAATGATTTATGATGAAAATAAAGAAAGCATAGTAGAGTTATTATTGTAAAATACTTGTTGTTTATTAAATTATGAAAAAATAAGATGAATTAAAAAACTTATAAACAGTTGAAGTTTAATGTTGCAACTTATAAAACATTTATCAAGAATTTAACATTAAATTCCTGATTAATTTATAAGCTTAACCAACACCCTTTAAAAATTTCTACATGCACGAATCTTTATTTGTTTAGAATTCGTACTATGACTCTAGACTGCTACAGTCTTCAATGATATATTCCCCACTTCTTGCTACTAATTAGTCGAGGATATATTTTCGACCAATTTTAGGATAATTGAATTGTTATCATTCTACCAAGCGTCTAAGTAACTTTTATTATTATTATTATTATTATTATTATTGGTGGCAATGGCGGAGTCAGGAATTTATATTGATGAGAATGAACTTCTACGGGGTTTGAGGGCGGTGGACGGTGGTCCCTAATATTTTTTTATTTATTTCGTATATTTTAGACATTTTTACTTAAAAAAACAAGTACAACAATAATAAATAATATTTTCATAAATTATATAGTTTCAATATATTTCAAATAATTTAAGAATAAATACTTGATCAATTAGTTGTTTCTGTTTGAGAAAGTAATGACAATTGACTTCGACGTATAATTATTGATTGAAAACGTTGCAATATCTTCTCGTTATCAATTGTTGAGAAAATCTCCTTCCCAATGTACACAATCAAACTATCATTAATCTACTCATCATTCATATGATTTCGCAAATCACTCTTAACAATCTTCATTGCAACAAATGCTCTCTCAACAGAAACAATGGCTATAGGTAAAACCAATGTCAACTCAATCATCCGATATCTCAATTAAAAAAAAAATCAAATTATTATCACTTTTAACCATTTCTCGAGCAAAACTTTTCAAATCGGTAATTTAGAAAAATCGAGGATCGTGCCATACAAATGCTATGAAATTACGGAGCTGTTGTGGAAAGCATAAACAATCGCCTATTAAAAAGTGCAAACTAATAATGATATTACGGAATTATTGTGAAAAAAATAATTAATTACCTGTCAAGAAGTCTTCGGGATACCAAATAGTAAAACGTATGAGTTGATTAATGTCAAATTGAGAGAAAAAAATTTCTTGGATTAAGACATGTCATGCACCTAAGTAGATCAGTGCTCTCTACGAAAAACAATTATCCATCTCTTTTATGATTAAATCAACAATCTAACATCACAACAATAACAATTTATTGTAAACGAATGCAAAATTAATACAAATAAAATGAATCAAATATTAAAAGATAAAAATAAATACCTCATTAAAAATCTCCACATGATAATAATGATTATTGGTGATGCTTTCCTTTTGAAAATCTCCAATACAAAATAGTACCGGAACCATAAATAGCCAATGAGAATAATATAATAAAATTATTAATAATCAATAATACAAGAATAATAACAATCAATAATTAATTAGTAATAATCAACAAAACTACAAAACTAAACTAATTCCATTTCAATCTTAAGTTTTCAAGGCCACCACCAGCAACACAAAATGGAAAAGCAAAAATACAGCCATTGACCATAGTGCGACTGTGAAACGGTGACCCAGTACGGCGTGACTCGTTGCGCAGGTACGACGCCGCGGAGCGATGCGGCAAGGCGAAGAAGAAGAAGTAGGCAGCTGCCTTAAATGATTTTTGAATTCTGTTCCATCTCTCTCTCTTTTTACTTACTACAGTATTATTTATGACAATATTGTTTTAAAAAAACATTGGGAGTGGGCTATTATTTATGAATAATAGTAATTTTTTTTTTTAATTGTGGGTGACCTTCACCCCACCCTATGTAGTGGTTTCTAAGGTAGTCATACAAAATAGTAAAAATTAATTAATACTCCCTCCGTCCCGCGAGTCTTGACATGTTTGAGTTCGGCACGGGAATTAAGGAGTTGTAGATTAGTGTTTTAAGTGTGTAATTAATAAAGTATAAAATTGATAAAGTAAGAGAGAGAAGGTAATAAAAGTGATAAAGTAGGAGAGAGAATATAATAAAGGTGATAAAGTAGGAGAGAGAAGGTAATAAGTATTGCCAAAAAAAGAAACGTGTCAAGATTCGTGGGACGGTCCAAAAAGGAAAACGTGTCAAGATTCGTGGGACGGAGGGAGTAGTTGTCCCCAAACCATAATTTCAATAAGTTATAGTTAAAATTAAGTGTTTTTGACGGAATTACCTCGCACTTTTACATACAAAAAAACACTGCTATCTCTTTTTCTCACTTTCAGATTTCCTCTCTCTCTAAAATCCTAGTTCTGCGATGTGTTGTGCCTCTACCGCTCTATAGTATATTTGTCCTAATATATATATATATATATATATATATATATATATAGGGGATGACTAAAATAAAAACACTTCTTAAATATAAAATATAAACAATTTTCAGCCCTTAGATCATCAAGATCTACGGTTGATTCGTAATCCTTTTGGATGAATTCGTGGTCCTAGGTTCGAATCCCAAATGTAGCAAAAATTTATTTTTCACAATTCGTAACCCTGTTGGATGAATTCGTAACCCTGTTGGATAAAATTCGTACATTAAAAAACGTTTATATTTATATTTTAAGAAGTGTTTTCACTGTAGCCCTCCCCTATATATATATATATATATATATATATATATATATATATATAGGGGAGGGCTAGAATAAAAACACTCTTAAGTGTACAAAATATAAATGATTTTCAGCCCTTAGATCATCAAGATCTACGGTTGATTCGTAACCCTATTGGATGAATTCGTGGTCCTGAGTTCGAATTCCAAAGGTAACAAAAATTTATTTTTCGCAATTCGTAACTCTATTGGATAAATTCATACGTGTTCTACATAAAATTCGTACATTAAGAAACGTTTATATTTTATACACTTAAGAGTGTTTTTATTCTAGCCCTCCCATATATATATATATATATATATATAGAGGTGGGCTAAAATAAAAATAGCTTTTTTTGTATAAAATAGGAATGGATCTCACCCCTTTATTTTTATAGATCCTATGGCTTGATTTCATCCTAAAGATCTCCCTTAAGATTCACGTTTATAGGCTTAGAGGATTAATTTGTCATTTTAATTTTTCAGAATCGGTTACCATAGATTCTTTATATTCTTCCCATATCAAAACATATCTTCACATTATCAAGAAGATTAAAATATATCTCTGCAAATTAAATCCCAATTTACATGTAAAAAACCTACTTATCTGCTATTATCTTCTCTACACACGCAAAACACACGAAACAAATTTTGAATCCACAATTCAATTCGTCATTTTAGAGTTTCACATGGAGTCGTCTGGTACGTTATTATTCTCAGTTCTCTCTTCTATGTATCCATGTCTACTTATTTGTTTTCTAGATTAATTCGGCAACAACACATACACTTGAATACAAATTCTTGATTCTATAATAATTGTTGGAATTCGTTCAAAAAATTAGTTCATCATTCTCTTACTTGTGGAGAAAGAACTTTCAATTAGTAATATGTAATATAGGGTAGGTATATAATAATTTTCGTGAAGAAAAACACTGCTTTTTACGACATTATTTGCTGGAATTATTAGTCCTACACAAATGGCATGAATTACGTGTTGATACAGAACAAATCAAAAATTAATTTGCATGAATCACCCGTTGATACAACACGAATCAATAATAATCCAAGGTCTGTATTCATGCAGACAATTATGTAATTCATTAGTATTGTGATTTCGTGGTCATTTTAATGCTTACTAATGAATTAAGTTATATCTCATGCTTTTACTTAGCAATCATTGAATCATTGCCACAATACTCTTATGGCTCTTATTAAGTTCTTGCAGAGGAAAAGATTTGTTATTGTTGAAAAGGCTGCTACAGAAGATATTGAGGAGGTTGTTTCAGATGCTGAAAGGAAAATGGGTTTAGGGTAGGGAGTTTGCTAAATTATTTTGATATTTGTCTCTAGATATGGAGTTATATCGTTTATGCAGTGTGTAGGAAATATATAATTTTTAACATATGATGCATTTTTTTGATGAATTCACAAAAATGTATATAATATAGATCAATTCAGCTCGATTAAGTCGCACATTCATGTACAAATCCAAAAAATGTAGATCAATTCATGCTTATTAAGTCACAGATTCATGCAATTGTATGTAATAAATGTACCACATGTGCCGCCAATTCATACCACTTCCTCGACTGTTTAAAAATTATACAACACACATGAACTGTCCATATACTTTAACACCCCCGGCCCGGCCCCCAATCATAAAAAAAAATACTTACACTGCATTACTTTCTAAAATAACATTATCTAATTAACGGGCATTAATGTTCACGAATCGAAGTAATAATATGTAAATGTTGCATAAAAAATGAACATTGATATCACTAAAGGCGACACAAAATATTTATTCCCTGAATTTTTCATTAGACCATTTCAAGTAGCCATTATATTTCGTGCAGATTGTGATGGAAAATGACAACCAACTTACAAAAATTCAATTATTAGAGTCATTCTTAAAAAAAGAAATGTCTCAACAATATGAAATCCTTATTGATACTAAACAGGACAAAAAAGTTTGCTATGAAATCCAGTAAATAATCAAATCCCAATGTCGCCACTGCCTCCCTTTGACGATCGTTCATCTCTTTCACAGCTTTCATCAAGACACAAGGAGTAGTCCTCGTAAATAATGACGGATAATCCTCAGGACGTTTGATAACCCACTCCTTGTAATTCACCATTGCCGTTTTGCGCTTTTCATATCTTATCTTCTTGACAGCAGCAACAGGAGACCCTCCACCATCAGCCAAGGCGTTTGATGCCTCATCAACAGATTGCTTAACAACCTCCATTTTCTTCCTCTTGTTCAAAACTACTGATTCATTCAAACAACAAACAAAATCAAAATATACACACTGATAATCTAACACATAATCAAACAATGCATAAATTCACACAAGTATATTTGAATATGAAATTTAAATCTTATTACATAAAGTCCAAGCATTTTATATTACAGTATGTATATAAAAACAAAAACTTATAACAGTGTAATTCATGTAAAAATATAATAAACGAAAACAAACCTTCACTTGTCTGTCTATTTGCATCTCCTTCAACGTCCCTCTCCCGAATTACTATACATTTTCCCCTTTTTGGGCACGTTGAGCTGCTTTACACGCACAAATTCCTTTTGTTAGACACTCATAATATGAATTGGCAGAAACTTGTTCATAGAAATTTAAATATATATCACTACAATTTTCCACACGGAGTGAATGATCAATGCATTTCTCACTCATGAATTACTCAATGTAAACAATATTTCCCTAAAGAACAAATCTCAACACACTAATGAATTACTCAATGTAAACAATATCTACACTCACAAATGCATACATACCATCTGTTTGATTCACACCCAAACTACTTAAATGCAAAACAAGTAAACAGTAAAAACCTACCTATCTAACGTACAATTCATTCATGAAAAGCTGGAATTTATTACCCACGCACACATAGATTTTTAGATTACCACAGTCCACGCTCATTAGCCGCATAACAAAATACAAAAACACCCAAAGAATGATTACAACATAAAGAGTCACCATAAAATTCTACATGCATTTTGTAAGCCAATTAATTCACACACCACTTGATAGTGATTCACGTTAAAACTATCCAGATTCATGGATCCATATGCAAAGTAAAAAATAAAAAACACAGAGGTCAATGTCATAACCTTGAAACATGTCATCTTCCTGTTCATCCGTAGCAAAAAATAAAACACTTCATACAGTAGTGTCCTTCGAACATTGAGATTGATGAAACATTCGATTTATAAGCCAACTCGATATATAAAATCCAGAAAAAAAGGGTATGAAAATTTCGATTCATACCTGACACAGTTGGGTATGAACCATTTGATTCATACACCAAAAAATTAGATATGAACCAATCAATTCATACACAGCTGCTAAAAATTTTGATTCTTAGAAGACGAACGATTATTGAACCCAAAAAAACCCACAAACAACAAAGCTATAAATATTTGCATGACCAAAATTTTTAAAAAAAAAAAAAGAAAAAGAGACCCATCTCAGTCGCACTCACCAGCTTGTTTCGATTTCGTAATAGCCATTGTTTGTCACCAAAACCCTAGTCCGTTGTGCTCTTTTTTTAAAAAAATGGAATCGGAACCAGTCAACTTAGAGTAGCCGAAACTCTCTAAAAAAGGGAGTAGTTCATACGCCGAAAGTTCTTGAGCGAGATAATAATAACAAAGTCCTAGAATTTGTAGTTCATACTGTATTTGAATAAAATTTTTACTGCATTTACTGAATCCAATATTTCAGCATTAATGGTCACAGATTTGGAGAGATTCTGTGTTATCTCACCATTTTTTGAAACCAATCATATCCGGAATTTATTCTCCTAATAAAGGCAGCACTATTATCGGAGAGAAGTTGGTGCAGGTGAAGGGCCGAAAATTGAAGGCCAAAAATACCCTCAATCGAAAATTATGTATGCATTTTCTAGTATATTTAATTTGAACCAATTAATTAAAAAGCTTTCAATCTACATCGTTAATCTAGCTAGATCTATGGTTAGGATTTATACTTATTTTATACACTAAGGGGTGTTTTCACCCTAGCCCACCCCTATATATATATATATATATATATATATATATATATATATATATATATATCTACTCGACAAATCCCTCTATCTCTTATATTCTTTGTCGCTGTCGTAGATATCATCTGCTTCTATAATCTGGCGAAATATGAGTTCAAGGAGTTACAAAAATTTAAAGAGTTTTCACATCTATGAAAATCATGAGATACAAATCCAGAGATCTATCATATCAAACGGAGGAATGAATAAGGCCAACGCACCCAGTAGCCTCGTCCATGTCGTTCGTACCTAGATTAGTCGGGACAAGGACTGGTATGGTTGGTGCTAATGGTTCCAGTCGTGCCAATCGCCCCGAGATCTGACTAACATATGCAAGGAACGTTTGGAACAAATAAAAATTTCAATTCAAACCGTAAAGAGAATGTAGCCGGAGAAGAATTTGTCCCTTCTGTGTCAAGTGCACTGAATTGGGGTGAGGAAATTCATCTCTGCCACCTACGGACGACGCCTTTCTCCAGTGCAAGAAAATTAATGAAATGATGAAAAATGAAGATTTAGTTTATGAATTTAGTTATATTTTGTGTTAGTTGGAAGATTTGACGTTGATTTGCTTATTTGATTTGTAATTGTATTGTTTGAAAAATGAAGAAAATGAATAAAACGTTGATTCAAATTCCGTTCATCAATATGATTGAATTTGAAAAACAAACTACAAGTTTATAATTCTTTTTATTGCACCATTTTTTGGGGGGCCGGACAAATGGTACGAAATGACATATTTGAACTGTTCGTCCTAATATTTTTCGAGCTAAGCATTTGGTAACAATTGTACGAATATGTTAGTTCACATCATTCATCCCAAGGTTTTTGGCGCTAGTGTTGGCACGAGCAGGCTATTTCGTACTTCATACCACTCATTCCAACACTTGACGCGACAGACCTTGACACGAATATCATGAAATGGAACATTGGTATCATTCGTATCAAACACTTGGCGAGTAAGATATTGGGACGAATGGTGCGAAATATCATATTGGTATCATTCGTCCCATTCTCGATCGCATAAGTGTTTGGCAGGAATGGTGCGAAATAACATATTCGTAACATACGTCCCAATCTCAAGTGCTAAAATATTTGGATAATTTGTACGAAATGCGAAATGACCTACTCATCCCAACACAAGCGCAAAAGATATTAACATTAATGGTGTGAATAGGTCATTTTATATGTACCATTGGTCTCAATATTTGGCACGACATCAATTGGGCTGAATGGTTTCGAATATGGAATTTCGTACCATTTGTTACAACAATTGACAAGAACAGACCTTGGGACGAATTGTGCAAAATGAACTATTTGTACCATTTTGTCACAGCTCGACCTAAGCTAGTGAATAGTTAAGTCGGGGAAAAGTGTGACTGAAACAGAGTAAGAAAATGAAAAAGAAAATAGGTTTCAGTAATAATCACTATACCTGCTTAAACAATAATTTACCATGATGTCTGGTAATTATAAGCAATCACTTCTAAAAACTCCTAGAGTAGACAGCTTACAATAATATAACGACAAGTTGTCTAAGCATCAAGGGGCATAATCTCTAAGTTATTAGTTTGAAATTTTTGCAACACATCAATAAGGTGAAATGCACTAAGCATTGCAGTGGATTACATGTATGAAGACATGGAATCCTGAGCCTAATTTAGTACTTATACATCCAAGCTTTGCTCTGCTTGCATCCATCTTCATCACAGCTTAACCTGCATAGTTAGAAACATATGTAGGGCTGAGTAATAAAAAGCACTCAATGGTCACATGCCAGAATAACGTGAAAGCTTGCTCTTAGAGCTATAAATTAAACTTGTCATCTCAAACATTACACATGAGTACGTTTTATTTAAATAACCTGTGCGTGCAAAACTGTAAAACTTCTATGTAATTATCATAAACTTCATATGCGTCTGCAGACATACTTCTTTATACTCTACCATATCTGCAATGATAACTGTGTACTGAGAAGGTGGCCACCTTCTACGGTCACTGACCGACCGATACACTAAATCGACTTACGATCCTAGACCGACCGATATGCTAAACCAGCTCACGGACCTAGACCGATCGATACACTAAACCAGCTCACGGTCCTAGGCCAGCCGATATGCTAGATCGGCTCACGGTCCCTTGTGTACACTAATCCTGTCTAACATCTGGATAGAACAGGATCCGAATTCGATTAACTTCTGGTACCAGATAGGTATCATACAAGCTCATAAAATTTTTTGGCAAGTCAATAACTTTAATATAACTTCATTCAGTGTAAACATCATTAAATAGTGCGCACTTCAAATTCTGAGTTTAGAATGCCCACCTGATCGTTCTCTGACGATACAGGTAACTTTGAACTATTGTTTCACCCTCTTCTCTTGTATCTGACCTTCTTTGAAGTGAACTGATATAACTGATGTGGTTTATTGTTGTGGATGATTTGTTTGGATGGGCATTTTGTTAGTATAGAAGATTTGCAGAATGGGAAAAAAATGAAATAGCTGAAGCTCACCAAATCTATAATGGTTTGAGTCGGTTGTTTTGAAGTAGCTGCGTAAAAGTTGGGAGATACGTATAGGCTAAAGACTTAATCAGGATTAGCAAATTTAATAAACTAATTAGAGGCTATTAACTAATCAATTAACTATATGTATGAATTGGGCTCACACAAACTTGCCACCCAAAAACAGTTATTGAGTCCATTCTATTACAAAGCCATTAGCCCAAAAAAGGCTAATAGGCTCCCAAACTTGGCTAAATAAGTGAAGGTATTTGGGGTTTTGAATAAAGAAAAATTGAGATTTGGCTCATCTATTTTAACTTAACATAGTTGGGCTTCTCAAATAAAATTCTGGTTCAACTTAAAATAATAAAGTATTTGAGCTGCTATAGTGACAAGTCTCAAATAGTTATGAACTCCAAGTATTTTATATAATTATCTTGATGCAATTAATCAAATACATCTAATCTATTAAGAATGAATATATCTACTTAACTATATATAATATAGTTAAGGTGGGGCTACTACACATTCATATCATGTGCTTGCGCGAAAAAAGTGTGAAATAATATAGGATAATACTAATGTGAAATAACACAAATTAGAAAATAATATTTTATTCATCTTTTTCTTTTTACAACAAATACAAGTACAAATCTTATACAATAATAACAACATAAAATGAAATCTTGCGAATCCAACTATATGCCATAATTAATTTTACAATGATTCTAAATGGAATACCACTGGGTATCTTTAGCCAATGAAGTTCAAGCACACAACATGGCCACCAATTATAGGTGGTGCTAATGGCCGCATTACATTGGCCAACTGTCATGACAGATCTTCACATAAAAAGTGCGAATTTGTTCCATTCGTTCCAAACCTTCTTAGATCTGCATTTACATCTCATAACTTTCGAAGATCTTGAATTGAGTATATTTGGAGAAGTGGATGTTGACGGCGCCCGACGTACGTGTGACATCATAGACATAATGAGAGAAAGATAACAGCTAGGCGGCGTGGTAGGGGACGTAGGGTTTCAGAGAGAGTGAAGAATATCGAAAGTGGGGAAAAGAGAGGGGGGCCGTGTCTTTTATAGAATAAAGTAGGGGTAATTCCATCTGAAATAATTAAAATTGATTACGTATTTTATTCAAATAATATAATATACTAAATGGATATCTTGCATCATTAATTGTGTGAGTAACCAAACAAAATTGTTCTCATTCAACTATCTCTCTTCTCAATGAAGAAAAATTATCCATCTCATTTACAAACTTAAACAGCAACTCTATACGTAACTTTTTTAATTATATATATACTGATAATGCTATCTTCCGTGAGAAATGAGAATGAATTGCATAACCCAGTATATAGTGTTGCAATACAATACTGCATAAAATCTTTATCTGTGTTCGAATTCTGGAGGGAACGAAAAATTTTATCTAATTAATTAAATTTCGTTATAAAATCATTACAATCAATTTATGCAAATTACAAGCATTTTATGCAACACATATATTGGTTTATGCAATCATTCTCATTCTCACCATATTTGTCCATTTTCATTTCATCTTCTCCATATATATGTATATGTATATATATATATATATATATATATATATAGAGAGAGAGAGAGAGAGAGAGAGAGAAATGGTATGCTACATACATTATTTGAGCACCTTATATGAGCATCACTCACGCTTAACACTTGTTAGCGTTGTCTTTTTTTATTTTAGGCATTTATTTTTATTCTAATACATCATATATTGTTATTGAAATCATTAATTTTATAAATCGCATACAAATCAAGGTTCGATTTGTTCTTTTTATTAATAATTTAAAGTTAAAGGGAATATGAACAAATTGAACCTTGATTTGTATGCGATTTATAAAATTAATGATCTCAATAACAATATATGATGTATTAGAATAAAAATAAATATCTAAAATAAAAAAAGACAACACTAAAGTGGGTTAAATGTAAATAATGCTCATATAAAATGTTCACATAAGATATATAGCATAACATTTCTCTATATATATATATATGATTAAATGCATTGACAACTCTAGACGTAATTGAATATGAAATTAATTCTATTCGAAAAGTCTAGGTATTCAATTTCATTTAATTAATTTTCAGCTTTTTATTAATGAAGTCCGCAGGTTGTCGACTTGGTCTTACCTAAGAAGTCCCAAATACCTAAAAGTGCTCTTGTGGTTCATCACCAGAGTAATTAACTGAAAAAGTCCAATAGAAGAGTTAATTTTAAATATATTCGTAAAAGTTATATATATTCGTAAAAGTAAAGAAACTTTAATATTGAATCCGACACAAGATGTTTTGACTAAATTACACTAATGCTTGATGTCTCTCTCTCTAAATATATGCTATATGATTATTACTATCTTCGTCCCGTTCTCAAGACATTCCAAAGACATCCACGTTAATTAGAGAATCAAATTGAACTTTAAAAACTAATCTCTGTCATTTAAGAGTTCACTTTTCGCATTAGGAGAACCAACATTTCGACTCTTAAATTTTATCTTTCCTTTTATCTTTATTTTTAATATAATTCACACCAATTAAATACATTTTTTTACTTAAAATAAAAAATAAACTTATTCTAATGGAACGTTACAAAAAGGAAATGAGCCTATTAGAGAGTGACGGAGGAAGTTTTTTTTTGTGAAAAATAGAAAAAAATAAATAAATTAATAAAATTTATAAATAAATCAATACCCCCCCCCCCCCGAAAATATGTCATAATTTGTCATTTTCGTCCGTCCATAAAAATATGTCGTAACTTTTTTTTGTCCTTCATAGACCCACCATTTTTTAATTTGTGGGGCTCTTTATCTCACAAACTCTCTCTACCTTTTTTTAAATTTGTGGGTCCTTTCTCTACTAACTAAATAAATAATTAATTTTTTGTTAAAACTCGTGTTGCTTTCTCTTTAAAACTTATATTCGTAGATGGAGGGAAAATAATTTATGAATAGTCGTATTTAGTTAATGCGGTGAAATTTTCACATTTTCCAAAATTTAAATCCAGAGAAGAATGGATATTCATGCGTGACATTGATTATATTTATAAATTTTATTTATTTATTCTTTATTATCATTTCTCACGATTAATTTTAATAAATACCAGTTACAATATAATTTGAATATCTCGCATTCTAGATTTATTCTCATTTCTTACCAATTTATTTATTATTATTGAATCCTTTTCTTCATTATATATGTGTGTGCTCTTCTGGTCCTGTTTGTTCGTCTTAGACGAGTACTCTTTTTCCTTTTCTGGTTTTTCCCTTTGGGTTTTCCATGAAAATGTTTTAATGAGGCTCGACCCTTAGTCTGCTTTCGTGTGCTTTCAAGGGTTTTTAGGTTTTTCTTTTCTTTTTAATAAAATCGCAACTTAATAATTATATATGCGTGTGCGTGTGTGTGTGTGTATGTGTGAAGAGGTTCAAATAAGAGCCATTAATAAAATGAGAATGAGGAATCATTTTCAATCTTTCGATCATCAAGATCTATGGTGGATGCATCATTTTAGTAGAGGGATACATCATACATCATCTATCCTAGAGGGAGCAATTTTTTTTTTTTTGAGTGCATTACTTTTAAAAGTGAATGCATTAGTTTCAAATTATGACGAAAAATGCAATCTTATTATAATCACACTACACACACACCCCCACCCCCCTCCCTCTCTCTCTCTCTCTCTCACACACACACACATATATATGGAGAGATATTAATAAAAACCTATTTTAATGTGAGGAATGAAAACTAATCTTGGCCACTTATTTTTCAAATCTTGCGGTTAAGATTATCTTTCAATATCTTGCTGTTTTTTTTTTAATCATGGGTGCTGATTTGGTGGTCATGGCTGCCTTCTTTCAGCTTTTATGGGGTTCGGTGTGTGGTTTGTGCGGTGGTGGTTTTCGGTGTTTGGGCAGAGCGTCGGATGGAGTTTTTTTCAAGCGTCTGGTGTGCTGGAGTTTGGGCTCTTTCCGGTCGGACTCCTATGGTTTCCCGTCCCCAGCTGCTCAAAGTAGTAGGGTTCGGGGTTTGTCTTGGTCGCCTCTCGCTTCAGCCCCATGGCAGGGTTTGTACGCTAAGCTCCCGAGCATTATTTTTCGCTCGCTTCTAAGCTCCTGCGGTTTTCATGATTTTGTGGAGCTTCTCCTCCCTTTGTTCTCTATCTCTGTTGGTTTTCTTATGCTTAGTGATCATGGGGTTTATTTTCATAGTTTTTGGGACGTGAGTTTGCTTGTTTTGGTTGGGTCAGTATGCTGGTTTTTTCATGTTTTTTGTGTGATTCTTTTTCCCTCTTGTTCTGTTCCGTGGTGGTGTTCTCTTGCGACATTTATTTGGCTTAGCATGGGGCAATGGTTAGTCCGGAGCTTCATATCTTGTGGGATTTTGGTGCAAGTTTGTTGGGCCAATATGAGGTGGGTGATGGTTAGTCCGAAGCTCACTTTGTGTTGGCCTTTTCTTTTTCTTTTTTCCCGAGTTTTTTTTACTGTTCTGTTGGACGAGTACTCTTTTTTCTCTCTTTGAGGTTTTAACGAGGCTCGGCCATTAGTTCGCTTCCATGTGCTTTCAAGGGTTCTTTCAGGCTTTCTTTTCTAATAAAATTTCAATTTAGCAACTACAAATATCATACTCCATCCGTCCCATTACAAATGTCCCACTTTCCATAATGGAATGTCCCATTACAAATGTCACAATCTTTTTTTGGCAATATATTCTCTCTTTATAACTAATATTTAAATAATTTCCACCAACCCACTTTATCTACTTTCTATACATTTTTTAATCTCTGTGCCCAAAGTAATGAGACATTTGTAATGGGACGAAGTGAGTACCATGCAACAATAGATATCAAAGATTTCACAATTTTCTTTTGTGCAACTACAAATATCATATCATGCAACAATCATTCATACAATTGCTCAAATTTTTTCTTTAATTTTCTCCATTCTTTACACGAACAACTATTCGTGCAAACAAACATTAAATTGTGAAACAATAGAAAACAAAGATAATAAAGATTTTACAACTTTTATTTGTGCAACTATGAATATTGTTGTGTCCCGGACAGTCACTGAACTGGTGTATGGGGGGAAAATACACCAGTGGGCTATTTTTCGAAAATCTTTTGTAAAACTAAAGTGAGTATCGACTGATACTGAAAGGTGTAGACTGAAGTCAATAGTGAAAGAGTTTTCAGTTTAGAAAGAGGTTTAGACTAATACTGAATCAGTTTCAGTATTTTGATTTCAGTTAGGTACAAGTCTTTAACTGATAATTCACGTAAGGTTTCAGTCTAGATTTTGAAATCAGATGAGTGTTATAAATTTTACTGAATATCCAAGGATTTGTCAGTTAGACCGATAACACTAGCAGCGGAAATAAAACTTAGGAAATAGCCTTTGTGATTAACACTTAGTCAATTTTTATGTTTCTCTTTGTAGTTTATCAGTTTCAGTTAAATGAAGAGTTTGTGCACAAGTAAGGAATAATAAATACTAAAAGCGATAAACAACATGAGGTTTTTATGTGGTTCGGAAACAAATTCCTACATCCACGGCCAGTTGATCAAACTGACAATCACTATGGGCTTGTGCTTACGGGTGCACAACAAACCTTAAACTGAAACTAGGTTTCAGTGCCAATACACTGGATTGGACTTCTCATCTTCTTCTCAGCTCGCAATTGCAGAGACTACACTTGTCTTACTTGTGGGGGCTAAGAGCTCTTGAGTTCAGACCACTGTCTCGAACTCTCTCTCTCAAACTCTCTTTTCGCTCGATTGAAAAGGGGTTCGAAGTACCAACTAGATTACAGAGAACAGGCTCTCTGCAATCAAGAACTTAGGCTAGGGATTTACAATGAAATCGCCTAAGGGTGTAAGAGAATTTGGGTAATTAGTAAACTGATTTGGACTTTGAATATTCTTTTCTTCGATTCAAACTTTGGATAGCAGTGAATAGGCTGAGTCGCAATTTTGGCAGAGGTTCAGCTTGAGTGTTTGAATCGGTAAAGATTGAAGATGATCCTCGAGCTCTATTTATAGGTGAAGTCTTGAATAGATCTGTTGGTAAGATGGTCTTCATGAATTCAGCTGTTGTGAGATAGATTTGAATTTTCGGCCGAGACTTCAATCTTCGAGGCTCCTGATTTGTTGAAGAATGGGCGTCTTTAGCTGTAGGAGCATGGTGCTTCTGAAAAGTTAGCACGAAAAAGGGAAGCTCTGCACAGGAGAGGACGATCTTCATATCTTTGCATTTAATGCTGCTGTATTTGATGTGTACGTGGCTTCTTTTAAGCTTCAAACTTCAGTCCGATGAAGAATGTTTACTGATACTTGACTTATGTATCAGTCCGCTATTTCCACGTGGCTAGCATTAGTTATTCAGTCATAACTGAATCTTCAGTGAAGTCTTTGTCTTTGTCTTCAGCCAATTCAATTGCAATCTTCAGTCAAGCGGTCTTCAGTCTTTCGATCTTCAGTCTTCAAACCTTCAAGCTAGTTAAATGAACTCTAATACTTGAGTTCAAAAAGATCTAGTCTAGAAAAAGAAAATCTAAGGGTTTTGGTATCATCAAAACTGGGACAATGATATTTCATTAATTTCCCAACAAATATCATACCATGCAACAACATATAACAAAATTTTTCTTTTGTGTAACTATAAATATCATACCATACAACAATCATTCACATAATTGTTCAAAAAAAAATTAAAATTTTCTACATTCTTTATACTATTCGTGCAACAAGAAACATTAAATTGTGCAACAACAAAACCAAGATTTTACAACTTAATTAGAAGAATCAAAGCCATTAATTTTAAGAAAATAAATGGATGAGATTGGTTCTTAGTTCCTATCTTAAGGAGGGTTTCTATGTTAACCCAACAATACATATATATATATATATGAATGAGGTCATGTACTACCCAAGCCTTAGGTAGTATGTAGTATCAATTCGAGACCATACATTTCATACATGTGGCGCACCAAGATTGTGACATGTGGCAGAGGTCTTCCAAGGCCTTCTAAGGAAACATTCGCGCATAGGTAAAATCGGAATAAAAATTTTGAATATTAGAAAAATTAAAAATATTTTCTTTTAGATTTTTTTGAAGCTGACATGTTTTAAATACATAACTTTCACACAAAAATGCATTGCATTTTGCGACACACAAATATATATATATATATATATATATATATATATATATATATATATATAGGGTGTGGTTCTAGAGAGAACTACATTATTTGTGAGAACGGGAGAACCATCAAATCTAATGCATTCACTGTAAAAATTAATGCATTCGCTGTTAAAATTAATGCACTCAAAAAAATAAAAAAATTGCTCCCTCAAGATTCGAACCCAGGATCTGCATTCATCCAACAAGATGATGTATCCACCGTAGATCTTGATGATCGAATGGCTGAAAATGGTTCTCCGTTCTTTTTTTATTTATGGTTCTTTCCTGAACCTCTCCCTATATATATATATATATATATATATATATATATATATATATATTTGCCTTGAAAGGCTTTGGAAGCTCTTTGCCACATGTTGCGTTCTTAGCGTGTCACATGTACAAAATGTTAGAGACAAAGTTTATAGTAGAAGGAAGAAGAAGACGCAGGACGTGCAACAGTAGATTTAATTAGATATCAGTTTTATTTATGTTTATTTTATTTAATTAAGTTAGGTTTATTTCTTTCTCTATTAGAGTCCTTTTCCAATTAGGAAAAATATTTAGGTCAGAATCCTATTCTGTTAAGGAAAGGATTTAGTAGTATAAATAAGGCTTCTCTCCTTACGAGAGAGGCTGTCTAGGATTTGAATTTTGGTCTAGCACAAGTTGCTTTAGAATAGCAGAGTTCCTCTCGTTTGGATTTCTCTTTGTTTTGCCTATTATAATTCCTTAGTTTTGATATCATAATATTATTCCCCTTTAATTTAACACAAAATGTGTGATCTAAATTTGGTACTACATACTATCTAAGAATATGATCCTATCGGGGACATACGCCATGAATGCGCCAGTCACCCCTTTGAATCAAAAACCTGGAATGAAAAGGACTGTGAGCAATACCTAATAAATCAAAAACGTATTAGTCATTAACCATATATTTGAGTTACAATTAATCTTGTAGCTAGATATATATAAGAAGGGATAACACAGGTGTATCAGATTTCATAATATATAAATCAAAAACATATTAGTTATTAACCATATATTTGAGTTACAATATTGTAGCTAGATATATATAAGAAGGAATACAACAGGTATTAATATATATCAAAGATTGATTGAATGATTAATTCTTCTTTCCCAGACCATAAACCACAACAAGCCTTCAGAGAAATATTAATTAATATAATACTATAATTTAGTAGTGTTGAACAACCGTCTCAAAGAACTTTTGTAAAATTTAGAACTGGAAGAACAGTAGAGGATTTCTTGGACGAATTCATCACCAGCTACTAATCAATCTATGCATCAAGTCAATTTCTTGCACCGCATGAACAAAAGAAAAGAAAAAACATGAGGTTGCGTTGCAATCATCACTTTTACTTTTCATTTGATTAGGGTTCAAATCCCACTAAATGTATTTGTGTGTTTTGGCGCAGATGGGATCTTCTGTCCCACAATATTGTGTGTACCACGTGTACCACTCTTCATTTCATTGTTTTATAAATTATTTTTTATGAAAATAAAAATTATTATTATATTAGAAACTCTAATTAGTATTTATCATTGAAAAATTAAAATTTAAAAAATTATATACCCTAACTTTGAATTAATGAACCCAAATAATCTATTATTAATTTAAATAAATATAAAAAAATAATTATAAACCCTAAATAGATGAGTGAACCCTTGTTAATTATCTTTATATTATATAAAAGCATAATAAATTACAATTGAAAAAAAATAATTTTAAAATATAAAAAAATGAAGAGTGGTACACGTGGTACACACTATATTTTGGGACAGAGGATTCCATTTGGTTTTGACCTAAAGGTGGGTGGTTAATGTCCAATGCCTAAGGTCGTGAATTTGAATCTATCATGTCTTTAAATTTATTTATTTATTTGTGTAATTTATCAAAAAAAAATCATCAAATACAAACAAGTGGTAAAAGAGGACTTTAAGTATTAATGAAATTGGGGGATGATATGGACTGAACGAGCAAGATATCAAGTTTGAAGGAGTCTTTTGCCTAAGAATACTAAAGCCGTTGAAGATTAGTCATAATTACAAGCATAATCCTGTCGTCGCGTGCACATATTTTGATTGACTTAAAACTGCATGTTTGGAAATCAATAATATAATCATGAGAAAAGAAAAAGGGAAATAAAAATAAAAATGATAAATGATAATAACAATGGTGTTTAAATTAATGAAGGTGCGTTAGTGGGGGGACTAATAAAAATATTACTAGTATTTAAGAAATTTGTGGAGTGAATCGTGATGGATGGATGTTAGAAGTTGGGCAGCTTAAATGCCCAAATGTGGAACCATTGATGCAAATATAATTAAGACGGCAGCTAACAGCTAGCGGTAGCATGCATCTATCTGACCTAAGATAATTAGCATTTAATCAGGCCAATATCACACCCCTCCGCCAACTACCTAACCCCAACCCCAAATAATTAGAGCCACATATGATATGATATGAATTAGTAGTTCATCATTTCAGATATGAATCATGAATCCTATCAACTAATGAGAGTTGCGGTACAAATATATATTTAGGTAATTACTCAGGTTAACCTTTTGTTTAAAGGTAAAGTAGGGTCACATTTATTTAGTTTGTTAGTTGAGGCCAGCCACCTGTTTCCTCCCTTCTTTAATACAACTCTTTGCCAAACTCCCCATTAATATTTCATTTCTTAAAATTCCAATGAAATACTACAATACGCTTGGTTCACAACGAGGCGCCAAGTGGGCTCCAAAACTGGAAATGGAGTGGAATCAGAAAATGAACTGGGAATAATAGTCATATATACCATACAAAAATAGAGAAAAATGATTCATTTAATAAACTAATCAATGGGAACTCGCTTTCTCACATCACATGGCCACTTGGTCAAATATATAAGCCCACATGGATGAACAACGTTACCTATAATTTGTAAACCCTGTTTCTTGCACAAGTAATCCAATCCATCTGTTTCACTTGGTTGGTGAACTATCTTTCTCTACACCATTAATCATATATATCATATATACCCAAAATCGCTCCACATTTCTTGCATCCAAATTTGATTTTTTTTCTCACCCAATGGAGAGCATCGACGTGAATGAGGAGAGGCTTCTGGCGGAGGTGGACTTCAAGGACTCTTCCTCCGTGGTCATCAAAATCCGGCGCAAGCTGCCGGACTTTCTTCACTCGGTGAAGCTCAAGTATGTGAAGTTAGGATACGGGTACTCGTGCAACCCGGCGACGGCGCTCCTCTTCCTGGCAGTGGTGCCTCTGTTCTTATCGGCGAAGACGCTCCTCCTCGACACGGCCACCGTCCTTGTGGGGTCCACCGCCCTGACCCTGATGGTGGGCGTGTACTGGGCCAAGAGGCCGCGGCCGGTGTACCTGGTGGACTTCGCATGCTACAAGCCCCACGACGAGAGGAAGATGTCCGTGGATTCATTCCTCAAGATGACGGCGGAGAATGGAGGTTTCGAGGCGGAGTCGATCAACTTCCAGAACAAGATCTCCCACCGGTCGGGGCTGGGCAACGAGACGTACTTCCCGAGGGGGATCACCTCCCACCCGCCCAACCTCTCCATGGAGGAGGCGCGGCTGGAGGCGGAGGCCGTCATGTTTGGCGCCCTCGACTCCCTCTTCAGCACCACGGGGATAAGGCCCTCCCAAATCGGGATTCTCATAGTCAACTGCAGCTTGTTCAACCCCACGCCGTCCCTCTCCTCCATGATCGTCAACCACTACAAGCTGAGGACGGACATCAAGAGTTTCAACCTGGGAGGGATGGGGTGCAGCGCGGGCCTCATCTCCATCGACCTCGCCAAGCACCTGCTGCAGGCCAACCCGGACACCTACGCCGTCGTCGTCAGCACCGAGAACATCACCCTCAACTGGTACTTCGGCAACGACCGCTCCATGCTGCTCTGCAACTGCATCTTCCGCATGGGGGGCGCCGCCATACTGCTGTCCAACAAGGCCAGGGACAGGCGCCGCTCCAAGTACGAGCTCGTCCACACGGTGCGGACCCACAAGGGGGCCGACGAGAAGAGCTACAACTGCGTGTACCAGAGGGAGGACGACAAGGGCGTCGTCGGGGTGTCCTTGGCCAGGGAGCTCATGGCCGTGGCCGGGGACGCCCTCAAGACCAACATAACCACGCTGGGGCCGCTCGTGCTGCCGCTGTCGGAGCAGCTCATGTTCCTCGTCAGGCTGCTCAAGAGGAAGCTGCTGGGGGCCAGGGTCAGGCCCTACATACCGGACTTCAAGCTCGCCTTCGAGCACGTGTGCATCCACGCGGGCGGGAGGGCCGTGCTCGACGCCATCGAGAACAACCTGCAGCTCACCGAGTGGCACATGGAGCCTTCGCGGATGACGCTGCACAGATTCGGCAACACGTCCAGCAGCTCCCTCTGGTACGAGCTCGCCTACACGGAGGCCAAAGGCCGAGTGTCCGGAGGGGATCGGCTCTGGCAGATCGCCTTCGGCTCCGGCTTCAAGTGCAACAGCGCCGTCTGGAAAGCGCTCAGGGAAATCCCCGCCGAACAATGCCTCTACCCTAATAATCCTTGGTCTGATTGTATCCATAAATACCCTCTCCACATTCCACCTACCTCTGCCACTTAGCCAACTATACATCCTCTCTACATTACATATATACTCACCTCACACAACTATCAATTCATCATTATATCATTCATCTCTTACAATTACATCAACTTAATTTCACTGTTTTCCATAGTTTTTTTTTTTTTTTTCAAATGCACCAACTCAGGTGCTCGACCAAATTGATATATAACGTGTCTGCCAACATGGTTAAATTGGTATATGGTCAAAACGACAGAGTTCGCCGTTTTCACTCAAAAATGTAAGTGTAATTATTTCAATTTAATAAAACGTTTATTTTGGTTTCAATTTGATTGAAATTGCTTGGCGTAAGATAAACAAGAGGAGCATTAGGTTTGTGTATTTGAATAACTAAAATGTTGGCATAAAAACTAAAAAACGCTCAACATTCGTGTACGTAAAATTAGTACAAATTAATGAGGCTCATTAATGTATACCAATTTAGTCCGCATGAATTCTGTTCTTCGTCCACCTCTGTATCCTAACGTATGATTATGTGGATGACCACCGCCAACTATTTGTGCATAGATTGCAAACAAAATATATATATGCACAAGTGAAGGCAAGCGAACAATTAAATTTAATTTGGTTGGTCGTAAATTGCAGTTGAATTTTGATACTATTTGTTATGATATGGATTAAAGAAAAATATCAGCATGTCCATGTGTCTAATTCCCGTCAGTCGCAAACCATCAAAGGAGAATCATTATATTTTTCAAATCAAAGGAGAATCATTAATATTAATATATTATAATTGACATTCCTTAAGAAACATCTTTTCTTTGTATGATTATGAAAGAGTAAAATTTTGGAATAGCCAAAATGAATCATAAAACACAAATTATGGTCACTCATTGAAAAAACATAAATTTTGGCCATTTTTATAGTTTTGGGACGTTTTTGCCCTTAATTGGGCGGACTGGGTAGGGTCAGGAGCGCGGGTCGCGTGCCGGGTAGGATCAGGCACGCGGGTCGGGTTAGGCACTTATGGCACTATAAGTGCCAACGAAATTTTTTTTTTACTCCCCCTGCCCTGTCTACCCCCCAGACCCCCAACCCCACCCACCCCCAAGCCAAAAAATTTTACTTTATTATTTTATTTTATGGCACTTATGGCACTAATAGTGCCATAAGTGCCAACGGAAATCCAAAATAAAATAAAGTAAAATGGTCTTTTTAGCACTTATGGCACTATTAGTGCCATAAGTGCCAAACATGCAGAACAAATATAGAAACAACAGCATCATCTAAACCCTAAATGGATAATCTAAACCCTAAATGGAACATCTAAACCCTAAATGGATAATCTAAACCCTAAATGGAATATCTAAACCCTAGGGGAAGTGTTTAAAAAGTTCTTTTTGGCTTGGTGGTAAGTGGGGGGGTGGGTGGGGTCGGGGGTCTGGGGGTAGACAAGGCAGGGGAAGTAAAAAATAAAAATTGGCTTGGGGGTGGGTGGTGGGGGGGTGGGGTCGGGGGTCTGGGGGGTAGACAAGGCAGGGGAAGTAAAAAAAAAAAAAAAATTGGCTTGGGGGTGGGTGGTGGGGGGTGGTGGGTGGGGGTGGGTGGGGTCGGGGGTCTGGGGGTAGACAAGGCATGGGTTAATCCCTAAATCTGGATCCGGGTCAAAGAAAGGTGTTGGATCTATTGGGTTAAATGGTAGATTAGGTAGAGCACATAAAAGATGTCCAAATATTGATATTTTAAATTTTGTGGACAAAATTTAAGTTTCAATCACCAATAGGGCCATCCGCCCTATTGTTTCATTATGAAATACTCCCTCCGTCCACTAATTGTTGGCCTAGGAGGCAAAACACGGATTTTAAGAAAAAATGTAGTGAGTGGAGAAAGGGACCCACAAAATATATTGTTTATTAGTTGAGTGGAGAAAGGGACCCACAAAGTATATTGTTTATTAGTTGAGTGGAGAAAAAGTGTATTGGTTATTGGGACCCACCAATTAAAAAATTATAAAGACTTACTATAAATGGATAGGACATTTTTTGGTGGACGGACCAAAAAGGAAAGTAGTCCAACAATTAGTGGACGGAGGGAGTATCTTTTGTGAGCGGACATAAATAATCCTAATAAGATTGGTTGTTGGGCATTGAGCCCAATTCGAAATGAATCCTCTAATAATAATAAATGATGTGGCATATTAATATGAAGATGAGAATAAGGCAGTAAAATGTGGAGCGCGCTAGCCCTACCCGTGTCCCTCTCCTCCGCCCCAAAGCCAAAGCGTGAGTTAGTGGGCGTGAGTAGACATCAAATGGGTATAGGCGAAGGCGGTAAGGCGGAGCAGCGGCTGAGTGGTTCCGATGTATTGATGGCGCTCCAGAGAGCCGCAGCCAACAAATATAAGGAGAAAGCGAATAGGATTCACGATAATGATGCAGCAGCAGCAGCCAGAGGGAATGAGCAGTCATCCACAGTTAAGCCCATCCGCATCGATCCTCAATGGCCTCATCAATTGCACCAGCTGGAGACCAGACTTCGTCAACTCCCTCATGCCTGATACATCTTCTCTTCCTTCTTCCCAATAATTTGCGTCTTTTTCTCTTCCCCACAGTCCTAAATTGTAAAGCACTTTATTTGACTATTTTAAGATGGTGTTCAACTTTATGGTGTAGATAAATTTAATTTAATACTCCCTCCGTCCCATAATAAGTGGCCACATTTCCTTTTTCGTCTGTCCCACTATAAGTGGCTGCTTTCTAAAAATGGCAAAACTTTACTTTAATTAAGTCAACAATTACTCACTAATTTGATCAACAATTGTAGGCCACTTTCTAAAAATGCCAAAATTACTTTAATTAAGTCAACAATTACTCACTAATTTGGTCAACAATTATAGGCCACACTCTATTAAAACATATAAGGACGGAGGGAGTAGTATGTTATGATATGTTATTTGATTACATAGATTTAGCAAGACTCATGACTCCTAAATTTATACTTAGTCTATTCCAATTTTTAGTATTCATATTTTCCTTTTTGATCATCTCAACCACTCTATTAAAATCCGTACCCTTTATAAATGGATAGTGAAGATTGAGACGGAGAGAGCATTAGATAATTTTGAATTATTTCGGAACAATATAATATAGAGTCATTCGAATGTATCCTAAATCTTTATCATCATAGCAAGTTTATGCACAAAAATCGAATTCATCATCAACTTTATCTCTTGCTCTTAATCTTTTTAAGTTATTGATACTACAATTCCCAAATTGGTAAAGTTGCATATTCAAATTCTGCAGACCCAACTCTTATCTTGGGAAGAAATGAATAACGATGTTAAAATCAGATGAGGAAAACCACCACATACTGGTCGTTTGAATTAATCAGATACACCCAATAATGCTGCTGAATTGAAATTTTATTGAAAGAGAAAAGCAAAAAGAAAACCTAAGAACCCATGAGTGCACCAGACGCAAACAAGGGGCCGAGTCTCGTTAAAACCTTCTTAAGGCAAACCCACCGCCCCCAGCCAGAACCCAGCGCACTGGAACTCTGAGAAAACTGGGAACGACACTCAAGCCCCACGACCCGGCCGTTGGTGAAAGCGCCGGCAGAGTCTTCCAAGCAGTCAAGTAAACCAGCCCCAGAAACCACAGAGCAGCTAACAAAAAACACCAACGGGAGTCCGACCGAAACAAGCCAAAGCCCAACGCACCGGGACTCTGAAAAAACTGGAAACGACACTCCAGCCCAATAACCAAGCTCGCACCTGCCACTGAAGCTATGGACCGCCACCCAACTAAGCAAGAGAAACGCCCACTGCCAAGATTAATGGGCACGCACAAAGGTCTTGTGAAGATCATTATGAACAAGAGGAACAATATCCGCAATAGCCTCGTCCCACCAGCCGTCATCCTGAACTTTAGAGGCTAAATGATCCGCAACTAATAATGCAAAGAGGGTGTTTTTGTTAACGTTAGAGAGCTTATAAGTTGTCAAAATGTTTGATGGTCGAGATTAAGAAAAAAAAAATTGAGTTAAAAGACAGAATTTTTGAATTAGAGAAAATAACAAATCATAATAAAAATAATCTTATAAAATGGTTATTGTTTTATATTCAAACTTAATTTACCAATGTATCAACAGAGTTTAAAAGTTTATTTTGAAGTCATACCAACATTGAATATCCTAGCACAAGCTACGTGTGTGTCAGTGCATCTCAACGGCATTGATTAGTGAATAGTATTTCTTTTGGTTTTGGCGATTTACAAAATCTGAATTGCATTGTTTTAGCCGATGGCTATTTGTGGATGGAGATACAATTTGTCTAATAACAAAACCCCAAAGAAGAAACTCGTATATAAACTCGCCAACAATCTTTTCCATTCAACAAACTAGCAAAATGGCAATCAACATTAGAGAGGGATTGAATTGCTGTCACGGACTCATGGTCTCTAATGCTTAGATTCACCACCTTCATTTCCCCACTACTACCAACATTGGATTAACCAAAACGTATAGCTCAGGGTTATAATCATCTAGCTAATCCAAGTACATTTCCTCTCCACTTCTAGTAAGGCCTGTACCGTCTATTACGGTTACTATCATCAGCACCATTGCCACCTCCCCGCGCTTGTGCTCCACCACCACCACCACCATTACTTCTATCATTCCTCCGTGGTCTCACAGGCTGAGGAATCTGTACACCAGGCTGCTGTCTGCAATATACATAAGTTTGTCACAACGATACGCACTATTTCTTCATTCTCATACTGTGACATATATGAGGCAACTTACAGAACATAGCCAATTCGACCGTCGGGTAAAACCATTGGCACCATCTGCATTCCTGCTGGCATTGGCCCCCTTCCATAAATCATAGGCTGCTGAAAATGTCCCAGCATGTTAGAACACACAATCAAAGGAAAGAATAGAAACTGAACAAAAAAAGCAGAGTGACTACCTGCTGAAAACCAGCAGCCCCACCATATCCAGTAGCTATAGACGCATAGGGATTTACTGGTATGCCAGCATATCCTGGATGAGGAATGTAGTTTGGAACTTGAGGATTGTGGGGATTAGCTGCATCAAACTTCTTCTCAGCCTGAGGCTTCGCAAGGACAACTTCTAACGCCTGGCCTGCAAGTATGTTTTACTAATATCATTCTTTGTCCAAATACTTCAACAAGGAAGATGTGCACCCTTGCTGAAATTAAGGGCAAAGGCATAGCTTTCTGGTGCATTATTATCATAACAAACAAGATTTGACCAACTCTGAAATTAGCACACCCAAATGACTTCAGCGCCCATTTGCATTTCCCATTAGATGCATGCCTCATCATGGCATCAAATGCCATAAATTGTATGAGTTCATCACAGATTGACAATACTAATCAAACATGGAAATTTATCCTAGATAATAAAGAAATATGTGGGAACAAACCATTTATCTCGTATTTTTCTGTCTCTTTGACAGCTTTAAGGGCACTTGATCTTTCTGCATAGTGTATGAAGCCAAAATCTCTTTTCCCACCAGCTTTAGCAGGTGGCATAACAACTTTTGTGACTTCCCCATGTTGCTGGAAGATTTCCTTTAATTGTTCGGTTGGTGTATTCTCAGGAATGTTCTTCACATACAGGGCCTTGACCTAAATAGACATCAAAAAAGAAAGTCTAAAAATAACTTCACAACAAGCATTAAGTACAGCAACATAAGTATCCTGCTCACAAAGCATAGCAACATAAGCATTTCATAAGCCCATACAAGCAAGAACAGAGAACGAGCAACTACCAGTGGACCAGTGGTGGGACAACACAGCGGCACTGTCATGAGTCTATTTTCGTATTCTTGTTCTTTATTCTTTTTCCTTTTTTTTTGTTTAAGTTTGGGACTCTATTTTCATATTCAAGTGGTTAATATCTGGATAAATGTTGCTCTTGCATCAAAATCAATATCATGAATAAATGTTCCTCCTGTTTCAAGCAATTAGTCTTGCCATGACAGATAATAACCAAATGTAACACATACAACTAAGAATAAATAGATAAATGAGAATTATAGCAAGACAAAATCCATTCTCATTGCAGGGTAATCACAAACCAACACACTTCCCCACTAAAGTTGTGTATATTTGCCCCAGAACTTCTCATAATGGAGTACACTAAATTAGCAATGCACAATGAGGTAAAATGGAATTTAACTTATGTCAGTCGTTTTCCAGTGATAACATCTTGTATGTCACTCCACAGTGAGAAGATATCGAAGCCATTTGAAGCATTCATCATCAGAATGTTAAAATCCAGCACTTCAAAGAATGAGAGTATCTAAACTACTTTCCAGACTATGAAGCTCGAAAGAAAGCTTCAAATATCAATGTGTGGACATTAATGGTAAGGGAAATTTGAGTTTTGAAATTATACCTGAGCAGCAGCAGCAGAATGATCAGGTGTAATCTTCGGGTCAGCCCATGTTACAGTTGGTGTGTTACCATCCAGCTTGAAGCTCGCAGCAGCCATCTTTTGCCTGGAATAATCAGCACAAGCATTGTTGTAATATTCCACAAAGGCAAAACCACGATTACGACCAGGGTTCTGAGGATCCTGTAGCAATAAAGTGAAAAAGGTCAAATAATGAGAAGTTGAGAACCAATGTACTTGCTGACAGACAGCTGAGCTCTTTTGCGATTAAAATAGCCACAGATACCTTTATTAGCTCGATGGTTTCAGCACCAGGACCTGTCGATTCAATTATTTTTCTGAAATCATCTTCACTCCATCCCTTAGGTACATTGCCTATGAACAATCTGTATTTAGTTTCTGAAAGTGAGCATCGCAGCGTCCTGCCCTGAATTGAAGAAAGACACAGTTGATTAACAAAGAAAATTATTTTTGATGCAAACAAGCAGAATGACAGAAATAGAAAAAAGTTAGCACAACAAAGGCTACCATTGTCTCCATTAGAAAAATGCAAATAAAAGGAATATTCTGTCAATATTTTTCTAGGCATAAGGTGCAAATCACCTTGAATTCCTTGTTGTGTAATTCTTCAATTGCCTTTTGTGCCTCATCTTTTGTTCTGAAAGCTACAAAAGCAAAGCCCTTGCTTTCACCAGTATCCCTATTCTTCATTACCCTTATCTGCTAAATGATGAAGCTATGAGTAATAAACAGAAATAGTATATGCATAAAGATATCTGTTTGCTACAAACAATTTGTAGATAATATTTTTCCTCCTATATATCCACTGACCTCAAAGATCTCACCAAGGGGTTCACAAAGTTCCCTCAAGTCTTCCTCTGAAATATCTCGAGAAAGTCCTCCAATGAAAACTTCAGAGCCATGGGGTGGAAGATCAAGAAGTTCAACATGTTTCTCTTTCTCATCTTCGTTAATAGATGCTGAATTCTCTTTATCTTCCATATCCCCAATGCAGATATCATTTTTATCTGTTCCTGGAGATTGACCTTTCTCACCATCCTCACTTTTTGTATCCTCCTGAGGCTCTTCTTCATTTTCTTCACCACCTTCTCCAGCTCCTTCATCTTCCATGGGTTCTTCATCATCTTCTTCAGTGTAGTTATCATCATCAAGATCCACACGGTCCTCAACTTCAGTATTCTCTGCCATGATTCTCTTAGGTTTCAAGTGTTGTCACACAATAAACACAATTTGAGGCCTTGACTCCACCAATAGAATCTGCATGCTTACATTGTTATTATGGCAGCAGGGAAAAGACAAAACCATCTGCAGATTTCATTGACATGGGCTGAAAGGCATTTAACTATGAAGAATTTGAAAAGCATCATTTCGGGTTCTTAAAAATGTGATATGCTAGGAAACAGGTGATTTCACTTCCATCTTCTTGGGTAGTATATGGTAAGTTCGAGGAAATTGGAAGTTTTGGGGTGTCTAACCAGATATTCAAGGTCCATTGCTTACGAACAAAAGTTCTGTTTTTATATTTCTGCTGCCACTAGCTAGATTTCGGATTCCGGAGAAAAAGGGCATCATTCACAGTCAACAGCGCATTTGATAATTGTTTCAGTTTCCTGACGAGTAAGCTGTCGTAGGAAATTATTCTCCGAATGAAACCAACACCAGAAACTGGAAATCCATTTTGACAAATTTCCATTTCTAAAACCAAAGGTAACAAGGGGAATGGACTCCAAATCAAGATCAAATATGCTCCCACACTAGCCTAATCCATTGGTGCAACACCCTAATCCAGGAATAAGGAAACCAAAGAAATGTGTTTGCCCCATACAAAATAAGCAGGCAACAGAGTGCACCCACTTGAAAGGCTTGCAAGGAACCCAAAAATTCAAACTTCACCATGCTATATGTGTATTTATATGATACTATTATGTTATGTACATCTTGATACACCAATCCAATGGATAATAATTGAAAAACCAATAGAATAATACATATATATAGTACATGTATCACGAAAGGGCTAGACTGACAACCCATACCAATCGAACAAGGTCTAATCCCCCCCCCCCAAAAAAAAAAAAGAACACAAATAGTTTAGGTAAATCATAAACCCTCAAGAAAATTAAAAAATAAACAGCTCTCAATCCAAACGCCGACAGCCAGCCCTCGACTGAAACACACCAAAAGTAAAATTAAATAAATAACCCCCCATCCTAGAAGTCGGCGTAAGTCCAGATAGCAAAGAATTTCAACCCAAAGAGCAATCAAAACTAAGCGGCTTTCAAGAGGGGGATGCACGTATAAATATAAGAGTCAGCGAATCAAGGGCAAAACCAGAAAAGGATATATGTATGTGTTTATGTATGTATGTGAGAGTAAACAGCAGCAGAAGTATTTGGAAGAAAGCAGGAGGAGATTTGAGAAAGACTTTGCATACCAAAAATTTCTTTTTCATTTTATGGGATTTCCCTTTACCTTTTCTCTCTATGTGGAGTGTGAGATCTATCCGAAACAATCTGAGAGAGAAAGAGGCACCTCCTCCCTCTTTTATTTGGCTTCCACAATTCTGACCTAATTTGCTGCCTTTGCCCTCTTCACCCCGTAATTTTCATTTCTCGTATAGGGATACCCATGTCTTTTTTGCTATATAGCTTCTTCCTTTGACCGTTTATTTTTGTTACTCGTCGCGAGATTTATAACTACACCTTTTGACTTTTTTAAGGGCATTAATTTTTAATTACTTTTTTAAGCCTCATTAATTTTAATTACTTTTAATTTTACACATCAATTTTCAAATAAATCGTACTCCCTCCCTCCCCAAAAAGTTACCCTAATTTCCTTTTTGAAGTGTCCCCCAAAATTTTGCTCCAATCTCCTTGCTTTCTATTTCTGTACATGATTTCACCATTAATTTTACAATTACAATCATTTAAACACTATTTTTGTACATATGGTCCACCATCAATTAACATTTTACCAGCTTTTATTAAAACTTATGCCGCTCCCCTTGGGACAAACTTTTAAGGGACGGAGGTAGGGATGGTAATGGATCCTGGACCCGATCTAGATCCGCGGATCCAAATCCTTTTTTTAGGATCTGGGCCTTAAGAAAAATGGACCAAATGGATCTGGACCGGATCTGAGTTATTCCTATAATTTCCGGATCTGAATCTGGAGCAAAAAATCTGAGACCCAGATCCGGTCCATGGATCCATTTATATATAAAAATATATATAATGTTATTTATTTTTATCTAACTCTAATCTAATATCTATGACTAATCTATATATCTCTTTTCATAAATAATATATAATGCAATTAAAGATAATATTTTACTTTTATTTTAATTTAAATTTTAGTTTTCATTATTATTATTATTATTATTATTATTATTATTATTATTATTTATAACATTAATTTTCTTTTTTCTATGTAAAATAGAGGACACATTGTTCCACTGTTATTTAGTACTTGATTATTATATTCTTATTGTTATTAAACTTTGATAATATTTTTATAGAATATGGTTAATTCATTTATTTTGAATTATTGTTGAAAATCTTGACAATAATTATAATTTTATTTGGGATTAATTTAAGATTTATAAATTTATTTTAAAAGATAAAAAGTATGGATTCGGGTCTGGACTCGAGACCATGTGGATCTTATGGATCTGGACCTGGATCTCATTTTTTTGGATCCAATGGATCTGAACCGAATCTGGGCCTAAGTCAAAAAATCCAGATCTGGATCTCGACCAAGCCAGATCCGATCCAGATCCGGCCCATTGCCATCCCTAGACGGAGGGAGTAAAAAATAATACTGATATATAAAAGTAGTAAAAATATAATGGATAATTCTCGTATAACCACGTAAATAACAATACTACAATTTATGTGGTCAATGTGGACTAAAAAGACAAAAGTGTCCATCTTATTATGATACTATTTTCGTCCCATAAGAATGTGCATGATTGTTAATGATACGAATTTTAATAAATATTAAGTGAATCTTGAATGTATTATGAGTAGAAGAAGGGGTCCATTTTTATTACTCCCTCCGTCCGCCAAAAGTATTCCACTTTGGCTGGGCACGGAGTTTAATAAAATTGGAGATGATGTTAATGTAGTGGAGAAATGGTCCCACCACTTTATGAGATGTGTGGTTGAGATTGAATTTGGGGTGGGTTTTTTTGTAAATAAAGAGTGTTTGTAAGGATAAAATATAAAGGTGGATGGTGGGACCATGGCTTAAAAAGGAAAGTGGAATACTTTTTGCGGACGCCAAATATAGTAATTGTGGAATACTTTTGGCGGACAGAGGGAGTATAATATTGTGATAGTGAAATAAGAAAAGTAAAAAATTTGTAGTGGACCATCTGTGATAAAGTTGTAAATAGGCTCATAAAGTAGGATAAAAAAATAAGAGGTTTGTGGTGGAGTAGTGTCCAAAAAAAGAAAATGCACATTTTTATAGGACGGAGATAGTATAAACTAATATTAGTATGCCCATCCGTGTGATGCACACGGCACACCCATCATTGAAAATAAATAACATGTTTAAATAAATAAATATAAATATTAGGTTCTCATATATATATATATATGGTGCAGTTATAATGAGAACCACACTTATCGTGAGAACATAAGAACCATTAAAATCAATGCATCTGCTATATAAATTAATGCATTCGCTATTAAATTTAATGCATCCGAAAATAATAAAATTTTTGTTCCCTTCAGGATTCGAACCCAGGATCTGCATTCATTAACCAAGATGATGCATCCACCGTAGATCTTGATGATCGAATGGCTTAAAATGGTTCTCCGTTCTAATTTTATTTAGTGGTTCTTATTTGAACCTCTCCCTATATATATATATATAGGGGCACGCTCCAGTGAGACCCCCTATTTTTCGTGTAACATGAGTACAATGAATAAGACATATAATACTAATGAACAAAACGCATATCTAATGAACAAGATGTATATACTGATGAAAAATAAAATTTTAAAAATTCGTAATGAATAAGATATATATACTGATGAACAGGGCCGTATATACTGATGAACAATGCAGTATATACTGATGAATATCAAAATTTAAAATATTCTGCTCCCTCCAGGATTCGAACCCTGCGAAAAAAAATCACCCTCCAGATACAATATCAGCCATAGGATTGATAAAATAAACGCACCAGATCGTGCCCTAGATCTCATTAAAATTAGGGGGTCTCATTGGAGCGGCCCCCTATATCTATATATATATATCATAATTAATATATAAGCAAATACAAAATATGTTTTAAAAATAAAATAAAATAATCCACATCAATTACTTAATAAAACCCATAATTTGAAACGTAAATTTTCTATTTGTATAAAGTGTAATGATAATTATAGCTATTAGACAATTGAAAATTATTTGATAATGAAATTTAGCATTACACATTATTATTATAGAGTATTAGGCGTCATAATATATAAATTAATTTTAATATACATAACTAATTATTCATCTACAAAATTATATATTAAAATTAATACAAAAAATATTTTTACAATAGACTTATAAAATGAACAAATATATTTTCCTTCAACTCTATTACATTCTAAAATATTACTATAATTTAAAAAGCATGTAAAACACAAAACATAATATAGTTATTTTTCCTTTAAAATACAAAAAAATAAATAAATTTAATATACTACAGAAAAAAGTAAACATATCATTCAAGAGAAAAGAAAAAAAAAATCACTAAAGATAGTAGGAGAGAAAGAGGGGAAAAAATTAAAACTTCAAATTACCATAACTTATTCATTCTAAATTTATTTTTATTATGTTTAAAATTAAAGAGTTCTAAAATGAATCAATATAATTTATTTCTCATTAATCGCACTAAAAATTAGTATAATTAAAAATATGTAAATAAAATCAAAAAAATTGATATAGAAAATAAAATAAAATAAAATAAATATGAAAATTTTAAAGAAAAAATTATAGTATATTCAACATTAAGGATAAAATGGTTGGATAAGGGCTTGGAGGTGCGCGCACTCTCGGAATTAGGGTCAAAAGAAGAAGTTTCTCTCGACCTATTGTGCTAAGGTAGCCGTGAATTGATTTAAGAGGACTGAACAGATTTTTTTCCACCAATTTCTTCTTAAAAGTGGTATGAGTATTGGATGTTCCCAGTTAATTTTCCTCTCGTCCTATTGTGGTAAGGTAGCGGTCGAGTCTTGGAAGCAAGCAACATCTTTTCTCTTTATTTCCATGCCATCTGTGTACAGTCTTTCACTCCTTTATTTTTTGACTGGCCGTTTGTTTTTGAAGAAGATAAGAAAGGGTGAAGCGTTCTCTGATCTACTCTCACTCTTCACCTTTTGGCTCACCTTCGCCCGTTCGTTTCACTTACTTCCGCTCCACTATTCTCATCGAGAGTAGATTTTTGGGGCTAGGAGCTCCGCAGGGAGGAAAAAGTTTATTCTAAAATTTTAAATAATCATAACTTTTTCGTTTAAATTTTAATTTGAATTATTTTTACCCAAAAACTTTCTAAAAAGATTGTCATAATCTTTCAAGATGTATAGTGAATATTTTTTCATAAATCAAATTTTACGATTTTTAAGAAGTAAATGGTAGAACAACATTAGTTTGAGATATGATATTTTTATATGTAAGATATTTATATTGCATATATGTTTTTATTTATGAAGAAATATTTATATTTTAAGTTTAAGTAAGATCATGACAAAATCTTTAATTTAATATAAAAATAATTAAAAATAAATTTAAAATGAATAATATATGCGTATTTAAAGTTTCAAAAATATTTTTCTCTCTCCTCTTACTCCCTACTTTTTTCTCTATCTTCCTTCATCTCTCATATTTTTGCAGCTTAACTTCTATCATCTCTTCTTTCTTCTCTTTTCTCTTTCCTCTATCTTCTCTCTTTACATTCTAAAATTGTCATCAATTAATATCTATAATTGAAAAATTGCCATCAATTTTGTGAGAAATAAATTATTGAAAAATTATGTATTCATTTATATATATAGATTATCGACTTAGTCACTACATGGGAGTATTAAAGTTTATGTGTATTGTATAATAATAGTTAAATTATAAAGAAGAAGTATTACATATTTCACTTTTAATATATATATATATATATATATATATGTCACTCAAAAAAAATTTAATTGAGGAAAGATAATAGAAAATGTACTTTTATAATTAAATAAATAAATAATTGATACAACCATAACTACCAAAAAAATCAAATAGGAAATTCTATTATTTAAATATATAACTAATTATTAATCAATAATTTTATATTAAAATTAATATAAATTCTATATTTTCAAATCCTATTTTTAAAATTAACGAGTTCTAGAAAGAATTAATATAATCTCACTTTTCTCAGTTGCATTAAACATTAAAGGTAGCTAGCAACCCTATTCAAGCCAAAACTTTTTAGTAAAAGGAAATTCTAGCAATACAGATAAAATTATGAAAATGATACTCTCTTTGTCCACGAAAAAGAGTCTCGTTTGAGGATGGATACGTGTTTTAATAAAATAGTTAAACTTGTTGTAAGCAAAATAAAAGTACAAATTATAGGAGTAGTGTTAGAGCATCTCCAGCGGGCGAGGCGAAGCCCGCGTCGATCCAGGTCGCTGGAGGGAAGGCTGCGCTGGAGATGCAGCGTGGTTCGAAGCCGGGCTGAAGGGGAGAATCGGGTCGATGGGGGAGAAGGGTGAGGCGCGTCCATGGAACGCGCGTTCATTAAAAAAAACTGATTTCATGAATTTAAGAATTTGGGGAAACAAGCTGTAGAAATTTGTAAAATAAATATAGTAGTTGCAGAGAAAGAGGGGAGATAGGGAGGAAGCAATTTGGGGAAGAAAGAGAAGATAGTGGGCGGCGGTGGGATTGATTCGTTAATTAACTTTTTTTTTTCTTTTGGTTTTTAATTATTTTAGTTTTTTCACCTAAAAAATTATTGTAATGTTTTTAATTTTAAAATTTTATATTTTATTTTAATTAATGAAATAATGAATATTTAATTTTAAATTTTAAAATAAAATTTAAATTATGTAATTTTTTTAATTATTTAAATTATTTATTTTTTATTTTTAATTATTTAAATTTTATTATCGTATTTTAATTATGTCTTTAATTTTATTTTAATTATTGTAATGTAGAATTTTAATTTTAATGAAATTTTAAAAATAAAAGTGTAGAAATGTGAATTTTGTGGAAATGAGGATCTAAGCACCCCTCTAAGACACAATGCATTGGAGAGGGGTGTGTCTTAGGTGGGGACCATCATCTAAGACACCATGCATTGGAGATGCTCTTAGTACAAAAAAGTATAATAGAGGTACATTATTAGTTACAAAATGGAATAAAAGTACATTTTATAGTTAAATATAGAAGATAATGTATGATGTGATGGTTCAAAAAGTGAAATTAGACTATTTTTCATCGACAAAAAAAGGGTAAAGATGACTCTTTTTCGTTGACGAAAGAGTAACGATTTTTACTAAAATATCCTTGTAGTGTATAATAGTGTAAAAGACATTGTTACACACTTTTTAGTCGTGAAAAGTGTGTAACAGTGTACTTTGAACTGTTACACACTTTTTCACAACTACACATTTTTTACTATTAGTACACACTTGTGTGTAATAGTTATTTTACACCATTTTTTGCGAAATCGTGAAAATCGTATAACATGCAATTTTACATTGTTACACACTTATTTATAAAAATATGTAATAATCGTAAAAGTGTGTAATACTCTCTCTGTCCCTAAAATTGAGATCCAAACGAGATGACACGAGTTTTAAGGAAAAGTGTTGTAATTGTGTTTGAGTGAAGATTGGATTCTGCGCCTTTTTGTAAATAGTGAGAGAGAAAGTTTATGGAGTCATTTCCAAATAAGGAAATGTCACAATTTTCAGGGACATCCCGATATAGTAATAAGGTCACAATTTTCAAGGATGGATGGAGTAATCAATTGGAGGAGCGATGATGAAAACGCAGCGGCGACTTCAACTCGCCGAAAAGCCTTGAATCGAGAGAGAATGATCTACACAATCTTCATATTAAGAGATTGTGTATAATGTTGTAGAAGTGACAACGACATCCCCCCAACCTCACAACAAGAAGTTTTCTACTACGAAAGAAATAATGATAATTTGAACGGGCTCTCCAATGGCTCTTTCTTCAGACTCCCCCTATATATATCCTCGTGGGTTGAACATTCACTACCGAAAACTCTGCACATTCAAAATTTACAAACTCTCAAGCTCAAGAACACATTTCAGCAAATTTTCGAAGAAGTAAATTCTACTAAGCTCAGAATATCTTCGAAGTCTTTCAAGATAATGTCACTTGAGATCTCACTCGCATTCTAAAAATATTAGAGCTATATATGGATAATCTTGAGAGATACTCTACAGATTTTGCCTAAATTGTAATGATTATATGGTATCAAATCGCATTTATTGTATGTGATGTGGTCACCGCTTTTTACGATCCCAATGCATGAGAGGTCAAAAACAAACATCACATCAATTATCGACGGGTGAATGAAATTCAATCTTTTAAGTTTTTAACTGTTGTATAAGGGAAGTTACATTTATACTTAAATTTTTACTATGTTACATGATTTCTCTCATTCATTCTTGTAGATCATCTTTCTCTTCACAAAAACCCTCCATAGTTTTTCTTCAAGTGCCTCAAGGACAACCAAGGTCCACCCTGAACACATAGTTTCATTTAGTGGTTTCGACCTATGGGAAATGGAACTTGTTCTCAAGATGCTTCGCAACCAAGGCCTCAAGCATTTCCTCAACTTCTGCCCCATCGTTCTTCTCACTGACGAGGTAGAGAGCTTCTACCAAAATATTGTCCTAGATGCAGACAAGAATGTGCTAGAGACCACCATCCGTGCCACCAGAGTTGAAGAAGTAAAGCACTGGCGAGTCAAGGTCACATTCAACGTGTTGGGATAATGCGTAATCTTTTGGCTACCTAAGTTCAAAAGAATGCCATCAGATCTCTCCACCGTTGAAGTAGCAGAAAGACTTCTGACAATGTTGCAACCTTCACAACAGTTGCATACAATCGTCTCGAAAAGCTAGCTAAAAGATCCTTTCAAACTTTTGCTAAGTGTTGTTTAACTTTTCGTGCCATTCGTGGTTCCAACAACCAGTGTAGCAGCGCACAATGAACCATCATGGTTGCAATTACCATAGAGTACAAGTTTGATTAGGAAACAATATTTCGACAACACTTATGATATGATGCCCATGAGTTCCAGATTGTGGTGGAACGATCCACCTAGGCACGAAGGTTTCAACAATTATCCTGAAAGCTCTAAAGGACGAGGATGTAGTCTACCTAACATCTAATCCTTATGATCAAATGCCCTCTCAGCTAAGGCGTAATGATGTTGCTAGGCTTGCTATGGATATTATATTAGAAAAAAGTATCAAGATCTTCCTTCGCAAATGCAAGACCCTCCAAAAATGATGAAGTTGTCCAACAAGATCCACCTCCATCCAAAAGAGAAAACATAATAAGCTAATGTGCTAAAGTTGGTTGCTAAATAGAGACTTCATTAAAATCCACGTTACAAGTGAGTCAACCATCGTAACCTCTTACGGACACCTGATTGGAGCTACTAACATACCTAGAAGGACAAGGATTTTTGGAAGTCTGGAAAACCCCATAGATTAAGCCGATTGTTCTCTTCTACTTCCCAGAGATGGTGGATGCAGTGGCAGATCTAGAGGGCTAACGCCCCTCCAAATTCTGAATTTTTTATTTTTATTCTCTCTCTCTCTCTCTATAATATATATATATATATATAAGAAAAAAAATTAAACTGAAAGTTTGGAACTAAAATGAAAACACGCGACCTAACCCTGTTGAAAGCCTTGCATGCCGCTCGCACCACCGTCGTCCGACCGGACCACCGCTGCATCGAGCAACAACCAACGTCAGGGCCAGGCACCAACACCCCTGCCCCATCGAGCAAGCTGTAGCAGCAGCCACCGCCACTCGCAGGCTCGCACCATCACCGACGGTCGCTCGCAATACCACCATCGCCTTATTCGTCGAGCAATAATACACACCCATTTGTGAATTGTGTGGTATAAATTAGTAATCAATTTATTTATGAGTTTGTGAATTGTGGTGGCTTTGTAAATTTTGAGGAAGGCAATTTGTGCTCGAATGCAATTTGTGTGAATTTGGAATCATGCAGAATGCAATTTTTTTATATTAGAATTGTGCTTGATTCCATTTGTGCGAATTTGGAATGTCTATTTATGATACGAAATATCATTTGCCAATTTACCATTTGTCAGTTTGTGCTATTTTTCAATTTGTGCCAATTGATTCAATTTGTTAATTTGGATTAATTTGTGAATGGTTGGGATTAATTTACTTTTTTTTATAGGAAATGGAACATTTTTTTTCTAAAAAATGTAGAAGTGAAACTTCATGTGACTCAATTACAATTGTTATTGAAACGAATGTAGAAATTGATACAAATTTTGACAAATACATTCATGATCGGGATTACGAAAATCAATTGAGGAGTTTGCTATTGCTATTTGAGATCAAGTACGTATAGAGTACTTATCTATGGGGTCTTGTCAACTAGTTGGGCATAGTTATTTGAAGACTCAATCTGGCAATCAATTAAGAAGTTCTCAAGATGTTTGGTATCAAAAGTTTGTGTTGCTATAGTATAGCGCATAAAAATATGTTTGTTTTTGCTTTTGGTGTTACTCAGATAAAGCAGGCCAGTATGGAGCAAATGCATTTACCACAACGGGCTTTACCAATTGCAAAAAAGCTTTAATTAAATTTGCAGAGCATGTTGGAGATGTGGATAGTTGTCACAACAATGCTAGAATACAAATTGAAGCATTTAAAGATCAAAGACATAGTATGACAAATATGTTTAGATCAAAAGCTTATGAGGTGAACTTTGCTTATCGTGCTTATAGTTGTCACAACGATGCTAGAATACAATTGGATGTTACTCGTTTTTTGTTGAAGCAAGGATTGACTTTTCATAGACATGACGAGTCAACTAGTTCTTCAAGTAGAGGTAATTTTCTTGAGTTGATTCAATGGTATAGTGATCATAATGATATTATTTTCAAGGTTTTGGGTCAATATGCTCGTGGTGATAATCAAATGACTTGCCCAAAAGTTCAAAAAGAGTTAGCACATGTTTATGCTTTAAAGGTCACACTTGCGATAATTAATGATATTGGAGATAAAATGTTCACCATTTTGATTGATGAGGCTCAAACTATTTCAATGAAATAGCAAATGTGGATAGTTTTAAGATATGTGAATGATAAAGGATGTGTGGTTGAAGGATTTATTAGAATTTTTCATGTTGTTGACACTTGTTCACATTATCTGAAGCATGCAATATACTCCACCCATCTCGTAAGAGTGTATCACATAAGGGATGGTGTGGGTTTTAAGAAAAAGTTGGTAGATAAAGTGTTGAGTGGAAATGAGTGGTTGTGGTTGAATTGGTTGTGGGTTATGTAAAAATGAGTGATTGTGGTTAAAAGGAGAAAGTTGGGTCATGCCCCAAAATGGAAGTGATACACTCTTATGGGACAGACGAAAATGAAAAATGTGATACACTCTTACGGGACGAAGGGAGTATGATTTATTTGTGAAACATGACTTATAACTGTCAAAGGTGAGGGGCCAATTATGATTGACCTTCAAATATGATGGGTGAATTTAATGGATTGAAAGCCTTAATTTTGGAAGCTCATTGTTTTTCACATCAATTTCAATTAGTTATTGTAGCTATTGCTAAGAGTATCATGGCTGTGAAAGACTTTTTTTAGTTATGTCTTCATGATAGTGAACTCCACTAGTGCATCTTGCAAAAGAAAAGATCAACTTATGATGTTAGAACATGGGAGATTAGTGAAAGTACTCAATGATGAAGTAAGAATGAGTGGAAGGGCCAAAATCAGGAAACTAGTTTGGCAAGACCTAGGGATACTCTATGAGGCTCACAATATTTTACCTTGCTTCGTTTATTTTCTATGTGGCATTCAACTGAGAAAGTAATGTAACATGTACGTAATGATACCACGAGCTCTGATATTAGAAGTACTGCAAGAGGTTTGCTTGGAAAGATGAATAGTCACGAGTTTGTGTTTGTGATGATTAAATATTTGTTAGGAATCACAAACGAGTCGTCGTTTCCTTTACAAAAGAAAGATCAAAATATTGTGCAAGCTATGTCAATAATTAATACTGTGAAAGTTCAATTACACAACTTCAGAATGACTGGACGGGAGATTATTTTTGAAGAAGTCAATAGATTTTGTGAGGTGAATGTTATTCATTCCATTCATATGGAAGTACCTGTTATGCAGATCATCACCAATTATCATTATTATCGTGTAAAGATTTTTAATGTGGTATTATTTTAACTTTTAAATATTCGATTCGTTTTATTTATTTTAATTTTTCATTTCTCAATAACTTTTAAATACTTTAGGTTGTTGATCTAACTATACAAGAGCTTAACACTTATTTTTCTGATTCTAACACTAATTTGCTTATATGCATGGTGTGTCTTGATCCGAGAAATAATTTCTCTCAATTTGACATTAATCAACTCATGTATTTGACCACTTTATATCTCAAAGCTTTTGGGCCAGGTGATTATTTATTATTTCCACAATAACTTCGTGAATTCTTTATTAATGTGCATTTTTTAACATGTGATTGTCTATGTCTTCCACAACAACTCCGTAATTTCATAGCATTTGTTCGGCGTGATTTTCAATTTTCAGCAATTGACAATTTCAGAAGTCTTGCTCAGGAAATAGTTAAAAGTGGTAATCATTTAGTTTTTAACTGGTTTATCGAATGATTGAGTTGACATTGATTTTACCTGTAGCTACTGCTTCTGTTGCGAGAATATTTTTTGCAATGAAGATTGTTAAGACCAATTTGTGAAATCGTATGAAAGATGAGTGGATGAATGACAGTTTGATCGTATACATTGAGAATGATATTTTCTCAATATTTAATAACTAGAAGATCTTGCAACGTTTTCAGTCAATGAATATACGTCGAAAGCAATTGTCATTGATTTCTCAAACGGAAACAACTATCGGTGCTTCACCAAGTTTCTATTCATAAATTATTCATTTTTTTTTTCTTGGGAGCTACCGTTTCTGAACCCCCGTACAGGTTCAACCCCTCTCCTCCCTCCCCCCGACAAGAATTTCTGGATCCGCTCCTGAGTGCAAGTGAAGGACAAAAACCTTGTTCTCTTCTTTCTTGCCGAAAAGATAGGCTTTTCACATGAATAAATGATTACACCACCAACATAGACACTCATCTTTTTTCAAGTCCTTATACACCTGCCCGAATGACCATCCCATCACTCAAATCTCATGTCAATCAGTACCTTAATTAGCTTCTCTTAAGTTGGTTGATTCTTCAGCATCCCAATCAGCTTCTCACATGTTGATTAAAACGTATTTTCCTTTTCAAGTAGCTCCTCACGCGCTGATTGACACAATCTATCCTCTTCAACTAGTTCCCATCGAGCTGATTGATACTTCTTCTCAGCAGGCTCCTCACAGACCAGTTGACAAACCAACATCTCTTTTCATGATCAAACAATGCATTTTCAATCGGACCTGATCAACAACCCAACAAATTTCAATCACGATGATCATGTTAGAGGCTTACTTAGTCTACACCTTACTGATCTGGACACTTATCTATTTCATATTCAACTGAACGACCACAGGCTTCAACATCAGTTCAGTTAACTATATCTCTCTCTCACTTAAAATACTACCCTCACATCTTCTTCTACTTCAAAAGATATACATATTGTTGAGAGTTTCTTAACACCATACTAAAAAATCAACCTGATAAAACTCCTCACGAGTTTTGCAGAAAAGGCCCAACAATATCTCGACAAGTTCTTTCTCTCTATCTCTGATCATCCTACTTTCGTATTGGCTAAGGCTGCTCACTGGTACTAACAAGTGATATTGGTATATTCTGGTTCTTCAGCACAACTCAAAGTTGAAGAAGAAACTCTCTTTCACGACCTAGGCATCGTTGACTTGTGCCAAGCCCTCTAACAACCAAACAAAGTAATTGCCGCTATGCTGAACCAACCCTCTTTGTCCCCTGCTTCCCCCAATGAGCAACACCAAGGAATGTTGCATCTTGCTAATGAAGCTCATAAGTCTGATGAGTCCGAAGTGAAACAAGCTTTCTCTAAAAAGAGCTTAAGGCAGTTGAGTCTACTATAGTTGGGAATTCATCTATTCCATCCCAATTTGCTGCTTCTATCGACGAAGCTATCGAACACAATATCACTCATTTGTGAAAAACAATGTGGAAGAATTTCGAAACTCTTCGCAAAGTAGCTTACTCTAACTATAAAAAGCTTACTGAAGATATTGGATTACTAGAATTTATCTTTGAAGCTAACCGCGAACAATTTCTTGCTTCTATGGTCGAATATCAACAAACCATCAACATAGAACTCTCAGCCAAGCTCACTGACCAACTTCACGAGCTTAAAGAATGACTGAATCAAGCGCAAGGCTTTCTTCTCTAAAAAAGACTCATAACACAACTAATTGTGTTGCCATAGACACCACTTGTGCTAAACTAGTACTTCGATTCCTGAGTTGTTTGGACGTTTTTAGGTCCTAACTCATCAGTGAAACTGTGTTTCATTGTCAACGAGACTTTATTATCAATTCGTTATACAATCTAGTTATAACTAGGAAACTATGTAAAATCCACAAACCCTATAATTTCTGATCCCATATCAGTATCAAATTGAGGCCCGAAATTCCTAGTTTCCAACACTCAAAGAGCATGAGAGACTATGATGATAAAATCTTGAACTTGACTCTCTGAAACCTACATGATGCTTCTGTGTTCATATTGGGGCATAAGTGAGCACCTTACTGGCTCGAGCAACCTCGTTTACGAGCATTGCCATTGTCTCCATCATAGTGGTGAGCAATTAGAATAATTAAAAATTTCTGTATTAATAAATAGTTTTTGTATTTCATATCCTAAATTAAAATTCACAAATACTCATGTGCAACTGGTTGCCAGAATGACACAACTTCATTTGGAAAATGACACTTAAAGATCTTCAAGTGTCATTTGTATGTTGAAGATACTAAAGATAAAAGAGGAGACTGGGATGGGGTAAACCCTAGCGAAACCTACCGCTATGAACTCGACGGAGAGATCCCTGCCGGCGGCTTCCTTGCCGGCGGCTTCACCGCCCTCCCATGATAAATCACGTCTTAACCTTCCGGTTGTCTCAACAAATTTCACGCCAAATTCTCCCTCTGCTTCAGGTCATCACGCTCAATCATCGAGTCTCCGTCTGTTGGCGTCCACTATAGCTGCCGTCTCCATCACCGGCTCCCTCATAGCCGACGACATTATTTTCCCGGAGACAGCTTTGTCAGCGACACCTGCTTCAGCGCCGCCGTTGCTTGAAACTAGGGTTTCCGCAGAAAGTTCCGTAGATGCACCTATCGTCTCGTCTGCAGCCGGTGCGAATAGGGCTCTCGCCGAGTCCTCCCAGATGGTTTTGACTGGACACCGGGCCGATCATGTGCCGATTACAATCGTCTCGTCGGGAATCTTGGAGACATCAAGACTCAACAAAGTCGGGGTGCTTTTCCCGGAGACTTCAGCCCCACCGAAACATCCTACTGTTAAACAGTCCTTCGCTGATACTGTTAAGACTAAGGCTGGCCGCCCGGCAGACGTTCCAGCTCACGATTTTACTGTTCTCAAACCGACGATCTTTAATGACAAGCCTTGCCTTGTTCTGTCTGAAGCTTTCCATCAATGGCAGGTGCGACAGTTCAATCATACGCTTCATGGGAGGATTATACTTCGCAAAGGGGATCATCCTAGATTTGCCGCTGATCTTCATGAGGAGCTCAACCTTGTTTGGCGGCCGAACTTGACTTGGCAGATCATCCCCCTCGGGAAGGGGTACTTCACCTTCAAATTCTCTTCGTCGGAGGATTTAGCGATTGCTTTTGCTAAAACAACGTGGAAATTACGAACAGGCATTCTCCACTTGCAGGCTTGGGTCCCTAATTTTGATCCATACAAGGCCACTTCATCCCCTTTCCCAGGTTTGGATTCGTATATTCAATCTCCCCCATGAATATTGGCACCCGGAAGTACTCTCCGGCATTGCTAGGCAAGTTGGTGCTCCTATTATTGTTGATGGTTTATCTGCGCATGCATCCATTGGTCACTTTGCTAGAGTTTTGGTTGAGATGGATGTTTCTGGTGCCATTCCTGATTTTATGGATGTGAGATGTGGTGACCGTGTTTTTGAGCTTGAATTTGGTTACGAGGATCTTCCATACTTTTGTCATACTTGCAATGTGGTTGGACATGCTACTAACAATTGCAGGTGGTATGAATCTAACAAACATAACGCGGGACCGGACCCAGTGGAAAAATCTGATTGGAGACAGGTTGGGCAACATAAGCAGAAGGAAGGGGGCACTCACGCCCCTAATGATAAGGATGCTCGTGTTTCTCTTCCGCAGAGGGACACCCATTCAAATCCTTTTGCGGTTTTGGATGATTTGAATATTGCTGATTCACTGGTAAATGACCCGAATATGGTTCCAGAGCGACATGACACGCAGCCTTTGCCTAAGGGGCCGTCTGAGGATCCTGCTCATCCCTCGGAGTCCCTTTCATCTCGGCAATCATCTCCCTCTTCTGCGGTGATTCTCCCCGAGGCCCAACCTGGGTCTGCTCCTGGTCCGAATCAGCATGAGCCCTCGGATGGGACGCCTCTTCCGGCGGTTGATCTAGCTTTGACGGGCCAGCCAGGAATGGCGATGATGGAGGATTCTCCCATACCTCGCGGCCGTGGGCGTCCAAAGGGTACTACCAAGAAGGGGAAGGTTTCTGATTCCTCTATAAAGCACCGGCTCCGGCAGCGTATAATCAAGAATGGTTTGGAGATGAGTAAGAGTCGTGCGGATGGCGCCGTGCAAGGCGCATGAGCAGTTATTGTCTCTTCGCCGCCGGTGGAGTTTCTGAATAAAGTACAGCATGCTAAGGATGGAGGTGCGATTCTGCAAAATTTTGTGATTCATTCTTCTTCCGACGCTGCTCGAGCTATGTCGGCGGTGGTTTCTAAAATATGGGGAGATATGTTGGACGAGGACGATTCTTTGGATGAGGATGAATCTCTAAATATTTTCTCATAGTTTGGGTTGTTTGTTTTTTCGCTTACCCGTAGTTTCTCGCGGGTGTTTACGCCTGTTTCTTACCCTTGTCTTTCTTTTTTCTTACTTTTAATAAAATTTCTATTTCAGCAGTCATTTGTATGTTGAAGTAGTGTCATTCAGAAATCAGTTGCACGGTGCAACCGGTTGCACATGAGAGTGCCTCATCAAAATTTAATGAAAGGTGGTAAGATTTGGCGATCACCCCTAGGGGTGTAAATGAGCCGAGTCGAGTGAAGTATTGCTATGCTGAGACTGCCTATTTTCATGAAGCTCGAGCTCGAGCTTGATTTTTTTGAGCTTGAGCTCGACTCGATGCCATATTTGTGAGCTCGACTCGATGCCATATTTGTGAGCTCGAGCTTGACTCGGTTAAGCTCGATTGTGGATTCTTACTCGAGTTTGAGCTCGAGCTCGTTGGGCTCGAACTCATTTAAACTCAGTGAGCTTGAGCTCGTTTAAGCTCGTCTCATACACGCTTTAACAAATTGAATAACATTACAAATCATTCCATTACGAAAGCATGAAAAAGGCTGCATAGACATAAGATTTCAGCAAGATTTTTATGCAAGATTTCATAGAAAACAGAACCTTAAATGGGCAGACTGTGCTGCACTGCTACTGCTGTCGTGCCGAGGAGGGGAGAGCCGTCGCTGCTGCTGTTGCGCCGAGCTGGGAAAGGGCAGTCGGTGCCCGGTCACCGGTGGTGGCAGATGATGCTAATGTCGCGCTGGACCGTGTTGCACTGCTGCTGCTGTTAGGATCGTCGGACCTTCGCTGGAAAGACGAGCCGCCGTCGCGCCGGAGTGCGTGTTACCGGTCGCCGGCAGCCGAGAGAGAGATGATATATTGGGGGCGGCTGCTGAGTTAGGGACTTAGGGTTTGTCATTTGTGTAATTCAAATTCACTAGTAGGGTAGGGGTTACAATGGGCTTAGGAGTTGGGCCATTTTGTGGGCTCAGAAATATATTTAATTTTGGGCTTATATATAATATATTATATATATAATTGTTTGAGCTCGATTAGGCTCGCGATCCTAACGAGTTGAGTATCACGAAACTCGAACTCGGTACCTAATCGAGTAGCTCGAGCTCGACTAACATCGAGTCGATTTTGAGTAATTTTCGAGCCGATCCCAAATAATTCGCGAGCTAGCTCGACTCACTTACACCTCTAATCACCCCAATTGATGGACCGGATGATGTGGAACTCTGGGCCCAGCATCCATCATGGGCGCTGTTGTCCAAATAAATCCTACCGGAATTTTTCAAAGCATAGTGAAGACGATGACGACAATCTCATCTCACTTGTTGTTTGCTAGAAACTAGAAAGCCAAACGAAGAAAATACTGGTGATGGAGTATTCAATTGCAGTGGATGTGGATATGGATCTCGACTCACTTCTTCAATCGCACGGCGGCGAAACCGATTCCGATGAAGAAGATCGTCACCGCCGCACCGTCGACGAAATCCTCCTCAACCATTCATCTTCCTCCCCTTCTCCTCCTTCTTCTCCTTCTTTCCCTCTCAACGGCGACGGTGATGATGACAACAACGTCTCGGCTACTTCGAGAGACCACAGACTATCGAATTCACACTCCATTCCTCTGGTAGAGTCCCATAACTATAGATACAATTCAGCTACCAACAGTAGCAGAGTTAACTACGCGGCTAGGGTTTTGCCGCCGTTATTTGGTAATGGTGCCGTCAGATCTAATGCGAAGCCTGGGGCTGCACTGGCCGCCGCTGCCGCTGCCTCTCGATCAATTCCCACGCCCCACGCCACCGCCATTAAGCTGAGAAGAGCAAATACGGCCGTTCCCTCTCTTCAGAGCTCGCTTTCTGAAACTGCGGAAAATATTGATAGTGCCAATTCGTCACTATCAGCTGCGCCTTCATCTCACTTTCATCTCAGTCAGTCTCAAGAAGAAGAAGGAGTTCAACTTCCTCTGGGAAATATCCATTCAGACTCCACGGATGATGATGATGCTGATGGTGGTATCGATCACGGGGCATATTCCCCTGAAGATAGGCATCAACACAAGTCTCGTGAGGACGCGACTCTCAAGGTATCTTACGAGGATGAAATTTCAAGAGCTGACAAGGATGCTGAATGCACTTCTATTATTGAAAGTGAAAAGGATCAAATTCCTGTAATTGAGCAATTCTCGTCGCCTTCGATCGGTGAAAAGAATGAGCAATGTGCTGAAGTTAGAGCTGCTGGTGAATATGGTGATATGGCTTTACCCAGCCCTGCTTCGAGTGGTGTTGATCATAAGGAAGATATAAGTGGAGGAGAAGTAGCAAGTAATTCTGAAAACACTGTGGCTGAACCTGGGGATTGTGATTATACTAGTGGACATAATGACGCTGCAGAATTACTTGAAGAATTGGTTTCACAAGGGGAAGGCGATGACAACTATACAAAGTTGCAGCAGAAATCTGAATCTTCAGTAAAGCCACTTGACTTGGCTGAAGAAATTGAGAAGAAACATGCATTTACAGGTTTGCACTATGAAGAGGGTGCAGCTGCACAGCCAATGAGGCTTGAGGGTGTTAAAAGGGGCTCTACTGTGTTAGGCTACTTTGATGTTCGTTCTGACAACGTTGTTACCCCGACCATCTCATCGCAAACCTTTCGGCAAGATCATGGATCCCCACAAGTTCTGTCTGTACATTTGAACTACATTGCGGTGGGAATGTCGAAAGGATCAATTTTTGTTGTGCCCAGCAAGTATACTGCGCATCATGTCGATAACATGGATACAAAGGTCTGCAGTTATACTCATATTTATTGCTGATATAATTAATTGGTTTTGATGCTTGTTTCAGTTATAAATGACAAAATCACCTGTTTGATTTGCCAAAATTGACAGTTTTCAGAATAACATCGCCTTCCTCTGCGTGGTGCTTAATAGCACCACATGAGTATAATTCGTTGTAGTCGCTCATATATTTGTAGATTAGACCAGATGGCATATTATTGTATTGCCTTATGTTGCCTAATAAATAGTGTAAACAAATGATCTTTCAGATGACGTCCCTTGGTTTGCAAGGGGATAGATCTCATGTCCCTGTAACTTCCATGTGCTTCAATCAGCAAGGAGATATACTCTTTGCAGGATATGGTGATGGTCATTACACTGTTTGGGATGTGCAGAAGGCCTCAGCACTCAAGGTTATCACTGAACATAGAGCTCCAGTAGTTCACATGCTATATCTGGGCCAAGATACTCAAGTTACTCGTCAATTTAATGTGGTTAGCGGTGACAGCAAGGGTGTGGTCAAGTTGATTCGATTTTCTGTGGTTCCATGGCTCAATAGGATATCTTATACAAAATCTATGGTAAAGATCAGTCATAAATGTGGCTATTTATAACCAATGTCAGCTTTCCTTAAACTGAGTTATTTGAATCAATGTCTCAGAAACTTTTAGATGAAACTACTAGCAGAGTAGTATGTGCTTCTCCATTGCTATACAACGAAGGATATGGGGGTGCAATGCTGTCTTCGCAGAGTAGCTCCGCAGTTTCTACTAGTAGTATTAGTAGCATGATGGGTGGCATGGTTGATGAAGGTGTTGTCATATTTATCACGCATCAGTCTGCTCTTGTGGTAATGTTCTCTGAGGGGCTGCATTTGTCACTGATTATTGTTCCTTATATATTACTTTTGAGTGTATGCTTTCATTTTTTACCTATCTGAATCTTGTGGGTTTCACAATCTCTGAAGGCAAAAGTCATTCCCACTGTGGAAGTATATGCTCAAATTCCCAAACCGGATGGCGTCAGGGAGGGCTCCATGCCGTATGCTGCATGGAGATGTATGTCACAATCGCTCAGTTCATCCTCTGGTATGCATGAATGAAGTTTATAATTTCCAGCAATTGCTGTTTTCTACAAATGTTAGTTTGAATTTTTGTTCCAGAAAATGCTCTTGTTGAGGCGTCAGATAAAGCTTCATTGCTTGCCATTGCGTGGGACCAGAAGGTTCAGGTTGCTAAGCTATTAAAATCAGAGTTAAAAGTGATAGAAAAGTGGACTCTTGAAAGTGCCGCAGTTGGTCTGGCATGGTTGGGAGATCAGGTTTTTCACATGTCATAAAAATTATCATTCTCACTTGCCTGAAGCATTATAATACAATAGGTAACTGTACAAGGGAAAATCATGAACCTTTATTTGAATGTGTTCAGATGTTGGCCATCCTCACATCGACAGCACACCTCTGTTTGTATGCAAAAGATGGAAATTTGATCCACCAGATTAGCTTTTCCGTGGATGGCTTTCAAGGGGATAATTTGATTTCTCATCATATATATTTTACTAATTCTTTTGGGAACCCTGAGAAAGCTTATCACAACAGTATTTCAGTTAGGGGTGCTACTATATACATCCTTGGACAGGAGCATCTCATTGTTTCTCGCCTTCTCTCATGGAAGGAACGGATTGAAGTTCTGCGAAAAGCAGGTGACTGGATTGGTGCCTTAAACATGGCGATGTCACTTTATGATGGCCAATCACACGGTCTTGTAGATCTTCCCAAAAACTTGGATGACTTACAAAGAACTGTTATGCCTTATCTTGCGGAATTACTTCAGGCATATGTTAATGAGGTATTTTCTTACCTATCTGTTGCCTGTTACAACCAAAATACAAAGGTGGACCAGTCAAATGAGATTAAGGAGCAATACATCCGTGTTGGTGGTGTTGCTGTCGAATTTTGTGTGCATATCAGGAGAACTGACATCCTGTTTGATGATATAATGAGTAAATTTGATGAGGCTCAACAAAAAGGTGATTTCCCCCTTCCTCTGTTGGATGTAATTAGGGTTGTCAATTAGAAAGATGACTACATGTATATATTTTAGATGTGCTTTGTTTTCTTCTTGTAGAGACATTCTTGGAACTCTTGGAGCCATACATTTTAAAAGATATGCTGGGATCCCTTCCACCTGGGGTATCTCTAATATTATATGTTTCAGCTTTCTTTGTTTTCTATTTATTTTCCAATAGTTCCCGTGTTTAGTAATTGGTATTTTGTGAAGATCATGCAAGCATTAGTGGAGCACTATAGCAAGAGAGGTTGGTTGCAGCGAATTGAACAGTGCGTCCTGCACATGGATATATTGTCCTTGGATTTTAATCAGGTTGGGTACTAAATAACTTGTTTCATCTGTAATTCTAGTGTGAAAGCTATATGCCTTTTCTTCTTCAATCCTAATTATGAATCCTTTTTTATTATGGAACTAGTATTGCCTGATAATTGTGTGGTAGGTTGTCCGCTTATGCAGGGAACACAGGTTGGATTGTGCGTTGATATATTTGTTTAACAAAGGTTTAGATGATTTTAGGACACCGCTTGAGGAGCTCCTGCTAGTATTACGAGATAGCACAAGAGAAAATGCCACTTCCCTCGGGTAATTTGCTATTACTCCTAACTAGCATCTGTTTGGAGTATCTAAGGGCCTCTGGCAACTTCTTCGCCTGCTGCCTTTGATAAATTGTCCTATCTTTCTAAAAATCTGTTGATGTGTTCCTCAGCTTTCTTTCCCTTTGTTAACCATGTCAAGATCATTACATTGTTGCCCTTGGAAGCAGGTACAGGGTGCTTGTCTACCTGAAGTATTGCTTCCAGGGTCTTGCTTTTCCTCCAGGTTTGTGTTCAAATTGATGATTTTGTGCTTTTGAGTAGCTAAGGATGTAATGAACTTTTGAATCTGTGGTGGGGGAATAAGGTGATCATTGTTCTTTTTCTTTCCTCTCCCAGATTCTGGAGGGGGCTGCTGCAGTATGATTTGTAAATCTTTGATGAAGAATTTGTCTTACGATTCTCAATCAATTTACTTAAACAACTCGGCCCTTTTATGTTTCTTTCTTCATACTCGGCCTCGTAACTGGAAAGCTAAATTTTTTGTCCCAAATGCAATCTTGAATTATTGAGTTAGTCTACCCTTAAGTATTTGAACAGCACACACCTCACGTGTTGGATGTTTTAAGGACATCACAATTGTCAACAGATCAATAAACGAGTTAAAGGACCGAATATGTAGTATTACTACACAGTAAAAACTGTTAAAAGAGAACAATAAATTGTGGGCTACAGTATAAAATTTGATATTGTAGTTTAAGAGGCTAAAAGTTATTGTCCAATAACTGTGTATTTGAGCTGTCACTGTTTTGCAGGACATGGAAATCTTTCTCCTCTGCGTGTGACCTCTCTCAGAAAAGAACTCCTAGATTTCCTATTAGAGGATTCAAGTGCTCCAAATTCGTGGGCTGTTACAAGTTTATCATCTAGCGAAGCCTATGCGAACATGCTTCATCTTTTAGAATTGGATACCGAAGCCACTCTGCAGGTTTTAAAATTGGCTTTTGTAGATGTTGAACTATCTACTTCGGGCCAACCTTCGGAGGAAGCAACTAATATCAACATGGAGCCAGATGAAAGTGATAAATTGGTCCAAAGAGTGGTGGATATTCTTGCTGGTGTTCTTAATGCCGGTTATTTCAGGTCTGACAGTCCTGTCTGCAGCACTGATATAAATTTGGTTGAAGTTTGGCCTTCAAAAAAAGATGTAGGCCACATGTACGATTTTATAGCTTACTATGTGGCATATGGACAAGCTACTGTCTCTAAAGATATTTTGAGTCAAATCTTACAATATTTGACTTCAGAGGTCAATATCTCGGATACTCTGTCAGAGAATACGACTAATATCTTCAGAAGGAGAGAGAAACAACTGCTCTCTCTGATACAAGTGGTGCCTGGGACTCAGTGGGATGCTCCTTATTTGTTGCAGTTGTCTGAGAAGGCTCAGTTTCACCAGGTATTATTACCGTGAATTGGGTACTGGTTGACATTTGTTCATCTGCCTGTTGAATCATGAAAGGGAGAGGGATAAAACATAATGCACCATACAAAAACCTCATGGTTTTATTCCAGTTTCTCTTAAAAAAGTTATGACATGGATTGGCGGCTTTTAACTGTGTTGGGAGAGTGTTTCATGATAAAGTCATTTCCCGTCCTATATCTTCTGTTTGCTTTTTGGATGTTCTGCTTTACCAAAGACCGCACCATATAAACTAAATCTTTCTTACTGGCACAGTAATGAGATATCTTATTTCCTTGTGCAGGTCTGTGGCTACATACATGCCATCAGTCATCAACTAGTTGCTGCTATGGACAGTTATATAAAAGCAACACAGGAGCCCATACATGCATTCTCTTTTATCTATGATATGTTAAGGCAGCTTGGTAATGCAGAATCTGATGCTTTTGAATCAGCTGTTATTTCTCGCGTTCCAGATCTTGTCAAACTGAGCAGGTTACGTTATTAATTCATTTCTGTGAACTTGTTATATTCGGGATTCATTTACAAGAGAGTAATTTTATTCTTTGCTGATAACCAATTCTCGTCGTACTTTGCAGAGAAGCGACTTACCTTCTAATTACTGACCATTTTTCCGGGAGAACTTCTTATATTTTGTCTGAGCTTCGGTCTCACCCGGAAAGCCTTTTCCTTTATCTAAAGACTGCCATTGAGGTCCAGACAACTGGTACCCTTGACATCTCTTGTTTACAAAATGTTGATACTCTAGATTTTCCTTCTGCAAGAAATGCTAGGCTGCAGTCGAATGGTGTCCAAGCTTATCTGGAAGCAATATCTACTTCCCTGAAACTTATACATAACAATCGAGTTAATGTGACTGATGAATTGATGGAGCTGTATTTTGAGGTGAAACTTTCTGAACCATATAATACTTTTCCAGAAGGCCAGCTACAGGCTTTGGAATACTAAAGCATTTTAGTTTGCATTTTAATTATCTTTTATTTTCTGAAGAGCAGCTAGGAATAAGCTTTGATATTTAACTCCTGCAGCTTTTATGTCGATTTGATCGCAAATCAGTTCTCAAGTTCTTGGAAACTTCTGAAAGCTATAGAGTGGAACACTGCTTACGTTTATGCCAGGAATACGATATAACTGATGCTGCTTCATTCTTGTTAGAAAGGGTTGGAGAGGTTGGAAGTGCCCTTCTTCTAATTCTTTCTCATCTCGGTCAGAAGTTTGTCATGCTTGATGCAGAAATCCAGAAAGCATTTTCTTGTACTGTTGTGGTTGTGGATAACCTAAATGAACTTATGAAGAAAAAAGTGGTAATTTGAGACCTGAACTTAACTTTATCCTCTGCCCTTGTGATTTATTCCCCCCCCCCCCCCCCCCCCCCCGCCCCCCTAATTTGGTCTCCTCTGTTGGTATGATTAATGCTTCTAGTACTATTGCAGGTAGCTGAAATACTTGATATTGTCCATGCTTGTATTGGGTTATGTCAGAGAAATAGTCCTCGTCTGCAGCCTGAAGAGTCTGAGTGCCTCTGGTTTCAGTTGCTTGATTCGTGAGTCAATCATTTCTGAAATATGTACTTATTCATTTGTTCTCCTTCCAGTCCATGTTTTGAAACATCTTTGCAACTTCATATGTTCTTCATCAAATAAAAAGTGCTGGATTGAATATTGCGCTCCTAATTGTTCTTTTCATCATAGGTTTTTTGAGCCATTGTTGGATGCCGAAAATGCTACTGGATCAATAAGTCCAGAAGAAGGGGCGCAGACATTAAATTGGAAGGTTTCCAAGTATGGTAAATGTGCTCACATGATGAGGAAACTGTTCTCCATTTTCATTAAAGAAATTGTTGAGGGAATGATTGGATATGTTCGGCTCCCACGAATCATGTTGAAACTTCTTTCTGATAATGGCAATCAAGAATTTGGTGATTTTAAGCTTACAATACTGGGAATACTTGGGAGATATGATTTTGAAAGAAGAATTCTGGTGCGTCCTCTATATCTTCTGCTGTATGTTGGATTGACAATTTCTTGATTAAGATATTGGATAGGAGGAGGATTAAATAATCAACACAACTTTGGGTTGATAGATAATCATCAAATTGGATGATTAGAGTGCAGGCTGAGTTATCCATTATGGACTGATTCAAGCAAACCAAACACTTGATTAAGTTGGATTATTTTATCAATCATGCCTTATCACTCAAACCAAACACCTCCTGTGGGTACAAGTTGTGCAACAACAATCCTAATAAGAGTTTAAATATAATTAGTGGTATCACAATCACTTCATTTTGGTTTCAAGAGGTAGGATATATTCCTCACATCAGCTGCTCTTCTCACTATAATGGTTTTCTTATGCAGGATACTGCAAAAAGTTTGATTGAGGACGATACTTATTATACGATGAGTTTGCTCAGGAAAGGAGCTTCTCATGGTTATTCCCCTAGGAGCCTTGTTTGCTGTATCTGTGGCTCTCTCCTTGCTAAAAATTCTCTGGATTCTACCATTCAAGTATATAGTTGTGGTCATGCAACACATCTCCATTGTCAACTTCAGGAAGACAGGACATCATTTAGTGGGACCTTAGTAGGATGTCCCATTTGTACTCCAGGAAGAAAAACTCAAAGGTCTAGTGGCATGCATACACTTGCAGAGAATGGATTAGTGAGTAGCATCCCATCAAGTATGCAGCAACGTAGCACACCTCTTTTGCATCTTCATGATCACGAATGTGGAGATAACTCCTTCAGCCCCCATCCATCAAGGGTATGTTATTTCCAAAGTTTTCTTGTCATTTGCTGATTAAGTTATGTTATGACCTCGCTGCTTCTAAATTTGGTTGCAACAGTTTGAGCTCTTGCATAGCCTTGAAAAAGATCAGAAATACTTTCAGATGGAAAACACGCCTCAATTGAAACTTGCACCGCCAGCTCTTTACCATGAAAAGGTAAAAAAAGGAATTGATGACTTAACAGGAGGAAGCACGAGCCGTGTTTCTACAACAGAAAAACCAAGGAGTAAGCAACTCAGGGATGTGAAATTGAAAGGATCATCATTGCGATTCCCCTTGAAATCGAGTATTATATTCAGTAAGTTGTAGTATTTCTCTAAATATAGCTTGTGATTTACTAGACTAATCAAGACTGGATGAGTAATTGGGCCTTTTTTTAATTTTTTTTTTGTTTGTTCCCATTTTGAAGCCAAGGAAAAGATTAGGAAGAGGTAATTCAAATCATTCATGTGGCTGATTTATATGCAACAAGGGAGCTCATTAATGACATATATGGCTGTGCCTTCTACACTGAATTCTGCTCTCAAAGAAACTAGCGGATTGATCAGAGTTTGTGAAAAAGGGAGTAGCTATGAACTTTTTGGTACTCTTATGGTTTTCTTATTAACTGTAAATTGGTAGAGCTTTTTCGGTGTCTATAGTTGTTGTATATTTAAATGGTGAATATTGTAAGTAGAGTTATAGCTTCTTAAGTGCTTATCTAGAAATTTTTGTTTCCATTGGGAAATGGTTGTAATAAAATGCGTCTACAACAGTTGTATGATTCTATCTACAAATGTGGGGTATGCAAAATTCACTGGAGGCACTGCTATTGGCTATGAAATCACCCATAAAGCTATATGGCCACATTTGGTGCATTTCAACGTTTCCACAATTTTGTGGTTTTGCTCTTTGTTGGATGTTATAACATGCAAATCATAACATGGAACTTTGAGTGATTTTGATGGATAGATAAAAATAAGATTTAGTATTTGAAGGACAAGATAGTCAAATAAGTTTAAAGTTAATCAATCCATCAACGTAAAAGATAAATTAGTTTGGATTATTTTTATCTATCTATTCTATCACTCAAAGTAAACACCATCTTCTCGAGTATATTAAGATCCAAAAATACCTCATAACACTCTCAGAATGCAGTTTGCATTGGATGTATTGAACTGTGGATACACGTTCAGTTGTACAAGAAGAATGAGAGCAAGTTCAATTTATTCATTTAGATATAGTTGCAAAAGCACAATTCAAGGTTTTCCTGCATAAAATTGACAGCAAATAAGATGCTAACATCAACAAATCTTATAACTGAATCAATACAAGATCAACCTGAATGTCTGGTGGTGCTGAATATATTCTTTTAAAAAGCATCACAATTTGTAGCTCATCATGTGGCTTTAGGATTTTCTCAACAAAAAAGGGGGTTCCTCACATCAAGTGCTCTTGACTAAAGTCTATACTCTATCTCATCCTATTAAGAGGAGAACCCGCCATCCAGACGTGCCAGGATACATAAATTTGCTAGAAAAAATTTCGTTATATTATTACATATTTTCAGATGAAAAGACCAAATAATTTCAAAGATCGATACACATCCACTGCAATTTGAATTCTTGTTGGAAGAACAAGAAGGGAAGTAGAAGAAATGCTGCGGCAGTAAATGAAAAGATGAATGGGAAACGATAAACAAAAAGTAGGAGGCTACAACTTAAGAGCAGCTATAGCTTCAGGTTTAAAATCCACTCTGAGACCCAATACTCTTCTGACCTCAGCAGGAGTGAGTCTCCAAGTCATGGGCCCTGAGTTTTCTCCCCAGAAATCCAAAATCTCAGAGACTTTCTCCAAGTTTAGAATAGTAGCCATCTGAGTCAACCGGGAAAACTTGTCTCTAACAGTTCTCTGGGTCATACTGGAAAAATGACTTACCAGTGTCCTGGCATCTCTATCAAGTTGAAGACCACCAAGTTGACTGAATCGTTTTTGCATCATGATCACTTCAAGCCTTTTCACAATGAAGTCAATTACAAGATGTACAAATGTGTCATAATTTGTGGCTGTCATCAATGGCTGAAGCCATGCAACATTGATCTCAACAGCATGAAGGAGCCTTTGCACCCATGGATCATTTACTTCATTGTCTGCATATTCTGCTTCAGAAAGCTCATAGCCGATGGTTGCCACACTATCTAAAACTGGCCGAATTCGAGGGGTCACAGTGGCCACAAGCTGCTCCATTCCAACATTCAAAGCTTTCTTAAAACTATTGCTCATTTCAATCAATTCAGATAAGCAAGATTTTACTCTCTCTCTATCAGCTGGTGCGGGGAATGCCTGAAGTTACCAACAGAATTCAGTCCTTGTTATGAACTAATATCAGGAATAAGCGAACAAAGCATAAGATAGTGGATAAAAACAACAGCCAGCAAGCTAGTTGCACTCCTACAGAAAACCTCTTAGTTTTGGGGAAAAAAGCATCACATTGGATCCTTGTAAGAAGAGCATCAATATCATAGAAACTTTAGGAATACTAAACTACTCAAAGAAACTTTAGATATACTAAACTAATTACCAACACAGTTATTATTTTCTCACCAAAATAAGTGTTGCAGTTTATAGGAATACAATGGCAACGTGGTTATTGAAGATCTATATGAAAAGCAACAGAAACATTAACTAGTTGCATCATCAGTTTACCAAAACCATGAAGATATTACCATGTTGCTATCATTACCACAATCACTTAAAACAAGTGGACATCTCATTCAAAGCATCAAGGTCACAAATAGGCATATTTAGGCAAGTAGAAAATCCTATAGATGCTTAGATAAGCTTGAACACAGTAGCATCAAGTCATAGCCACAACATATCTTCAACAAGTATTGCAATCAATTAACAGCTGATACCCACTCAAGAGAGTTATATTATCTCCAACTAGCAATTGCCACTTTTTCATCATTTCAACGAACTTCAGTTCGAGCTTAACCCTTTCACAATTTCAAAACAAAATTCTTACCACCTCAAAAATTATAATGTTAAGAGGCAGAAACACTATAGAAGAAGACAGAAGTGCTACTACTTTAACACGAACCTCTAGACATTGCTCTTCAATCTCATGGCGAAGTTTCAAGGCATACTCACTACTGACATCCAAGTTGTTCAAGGTTGTGGCAATCTCTGTTCCAGTCTTCTGCACTCCAACGCCACCCAAAAACAGCTTTGCTCCGAGATTAGGCTCCCTCATCTTCTGCTGCAAAGCTTCACTATATTCACCCCCCAATAAACTCACAGCACTACTGAGCACTGCAATAACTGAGCTAATATTGGAGGTGGAAATTGCCCTACGGCAGCAACTCTGCAGCACATAAAACACATCGTCCACCATGGATGTGGTGAGACTGTCAGGCACGTGCTCATCTATCTGGATGGCTTTCCTCACATTCTCCACCATAAAGAACCCCTCCAAAATGACGTAATAACCAGTAGTGTCCTGAGAAACTTTGCTGAAATTCCCACTCCTAAAAGCCTTGGTGGCTTGGGGCCCTAGCTCCGGATCCACAGAGGTCAAGCTCCTTATTTTGGAAACCATATACTCGGTGTAATCCTCTCCCAACTGTGTCAAGGAGAGTATCTCTTCTAGGTAAAGCTCAATTTCTCTGGGGTCAGGGCCCTCCGCCCGAACAGAGAGCAAGTTGCTCTTGTATGAATTAATCTCAGAGGTCAATTTTGCCAGTTTCCGGTACTCCATGAATTTTTTCAAGATATTAGAACCCCGTGAATCACATTCTTCTTGAAGTTCGCAAATGGCATAAACAATGCCATCCTCACCACATAAATTCCTCAAAATCTCATCATTTTCCTCAATAGCTAAGACAATGTCTTTAAATAAATTTGTCAAACAGGGGACGAAACTCACCTGACTGTTGTTATTAGATTGTTCAATCTGTTCTAGTAACTGCTCGAATTCCTCCTTGGACCTGGAGGAAATGACCTTCTTGAGGTAACTTACATAGATCTGCAAGCCTTCCTCTTCAAGGCCAAGAGGCTTGAAGAGCTTGATGAAGCGGAGGATGGTGGGATGGTCGCGATGATCCACCGCTTCCGAGAGCCTTTTCTTGACTATGCCTTCCAACTGCTTCTTGTAGGAAAGGAGTTGCTGGCGCTGATCAGCAGCGGAGGAGTCCTTGAATTTGAAATCAATCTGGAGGAAGGTCTGAATGTAGGATGCGCCGGATTCAAAATCCTCGGCGAGGAGAGATTTGTGAACGCCGTCGAGGCAGTTGGAACGATCGACAATGGCGTCAATGCGGAGGAGGGTGTCCTGAACGCGCGATTGGGCGAGATCGAGGTGGCGGACCTTGGCGGAGACCTGATCGGCGAGGGAGGAGGTGGAGGAGATGTTGGAGAGCATGTAGGACGAGTCGCCCTTGACGATCTGCAAAACATCGGCGGATTTGTGGAGGTTGGAAAGTTGGCGATCTAAGTCGGAGCGCTGGGAAAGTAAGCTTTCGAGCTCCAGATCTAGGGCTCGCTGGTAGGCTATGCATTCATGCAGAAAACGGGTCATGGCACCAACATCGGTGAGTTTGCGAACATGTTCCAGCGCCTCCGCCGTGCCAAATTGCAGAGACGACGAATAATTGCCCGACGAAGCATCACCGTCTGCTTCGCTTCGCGGTGTCAGCGCCATTAGAGCCATCTTTCTCACTCCAAACCCCTAAAACACCACTAAATCTAAATTTTGTAAATTCTTTTATTTTGTTTTTTTTAGTTTTTTCATTTTCATTTCATTCTATTTTTTTCATTTTCAATTTTAAAATCTAACATTTCATTAAAATTAAAATTATCATATATTATTAATTAAAATCAAATACAATAATTAAAATAAAATTACAATAATTCAAATAAAATTACAATAATTAAAAAACTACATTAATTCTTATGCTTCATGACTTTTATGAGCAGTGAATTGTGCACTGCTAATTGTCATCGATCCATCTTTGAGGTGTTCACGTTGAGAAATTTTAAAATTGAGAGCTTTCTTTTGAGTGGTGCTGAAAAGCTCGATTCCTTTGGCAACGCGGTACATTGCGTCATGTTATTGAGTCTTGTATCGAGCATTCCACCTTCTTCCTCTTCCCTTTGTTGCGTTTAGGGCCGGCCCTGACATTTCGGGGGCCCTGGGCGAAAAAAAAGGAGCCCCCTAATAAATCAAGCTTCGAAAAGTTGTAGCAAATTTACCCGAATGACAGCTCTGTAGAATCTCTTTAGGAATAGACGCCTCGTCGTGTCGGCGACCTTGAGGTACTCGTTGAAAGTATCCGCACTGACACTAGTGGCTAATTGACAGATAGCCACCGTGCATTTCTGCAAAGGCGTGAGAGAGTCTCAACCTCGTGCATCATGACTCATCTGGAAGTAATTATCTTCACCTTGCACAACATCGACGATGCGCAAGAACAACTCCTTCTGCATCTGAAAACGACGTCGGAAAAATGTAGGCCCGTACGTCGGATTGTCGTTGAAGTAGTCTTGCATAAGACGTAAATGGGCAGTCTCACGATCACGGTAGACGTAAGACCGGTGATGAACAACACGTTCCAACTCCGATTGGGAGTACATTTGAGCAATCAATTATTTCTGCAACTTGATCTCATGGATGATCTCTTGCGCTACCCGGTCGGACGAAGACGACGAAGTATCATCGAACCATTCGGCCATTTTTTGGAAGAAGAGAATGAAAATATAGTAGAGAAAGAGAGAAAGATTGAAGGTGTGAATGAATGGGAGAAGTGATGGGTATTTATAGCGAGGAAAAAAAAAAAGAAAAAAAAAGTGAGAAAACAGCTAGAAAGCTGTTGGGAATCAAAAGGAGAAGATTGTTTTTTTGGAATCTGCCAATAGTCGTTGCAATTTTTCAAAATTCGATTTTTTTTTAATTAGACGCGTGTGTGACACGCGCCATTCCTTAAAGCTACTAAGCCTTACCCGAAAAATCGAGTAGACCTCGAGTCACTTTCGGCTGTAGTGGGGTACTCGATCCCCAACTTACTCGAGTAAGTGGGATCGAGTATCCCACTATGGATGCTCTAAGTCTCACTATTGCCGTGAGAGGAGTTTGTGGACCGTACTGCTATAAATGGAAGTTGAATTGATATTGTGGACAACCAAAATGACAAAAAAAAGAAACGATATCGTGGACAGAGGGAGTATATAATTTATACTCCCTCCGTCCCATAAATAATGGCATGTTTTCCTTTTTGGGTTGTCCCATATATAATGGCCTATTTCCTTTTTGAGCTATAATTAACAATCAATTAGAATTCTTAATTAACCTATCAAACCCTAATATTTTCTTCCCCACCTAATTTTTCGCTTTTCCATTTCCAAACAGACATCCCATCATCTTTCCTCTATCTAGTTCTCCTCTCCCATCCCTCCACCACCACCACCGCCGCCCTCCACCCTCCAGCCTTGCCGCTTCCACTGCCTTCGCCCTCCACTTTCATCCACTGATTCGCCCACCTCCAAAAATTAGGGCTCGAGACTTCCCATATTCCTCTGTAGCCATGGAATTGCAGCAGGACGGAAAGGGGTTTCAGGCGGCGGCGGCATCTCCTCCACCTCAGCCTCTCTCTACTCCTCAATCTCTCTCTCTGCCCTTTCTCTGCTCTCCCTCTAGATCTCCCTTTCTCTCCTGTTCCCGGTGGCCGCTGCGAGTCGCGGCGGCGCATGCAGCGCCGGCGGTCACTGCCGCATCTGCTCTCTCTTCCTCGCTCACTCAGGCTGGTGTCCGGCTTGTGCAGTGAGGTCGAGCCCTACTTGGAGATGAGGAGAAATTGGAGATGGAGTTTGGTGGTGTCCGGCTGGTGGTGGGTTTAGCGATGGGTTTCGCACCGAGGCGGCGAAGGAGGCTGGAGATGGCGATTTTTAGAATTTTAATTTTGGGGATTTTCAAGATTTAGATTTGGGGATTTTTAGAATTTTAGTTTTGGCGATTTTCATGATTTAGATGATGGCAAGAACATCAATGAGGGTGAAGGTTAGTGTTGCTGAATTTCTGTATTGCTGGTGTTGGCAGTTGAGGAATGGCGGGAGGTTGGTGTTGCCGAATTTCTGCCGGAGGATTGAAGAGGAGGTCGGTCGGATGATGTAGATTAGCTAATAATTAATCTTACTAATAATATCTTTGAATACATGACCCATCACTTTATCTCTTTAATTCAACACTTCTTAATCTTCGTGCCCAAAAGAAACGGGCCATTATTTCTGGGACGGAGGGAGTAATTACTATTTTATTGGTTGATTGTAATGAATGATCTATTACTTAGAATTTAAATATGATCATAATTGTCTAATTGGTTAAATTGAATTTCGGATTTTTTGATTTTTTTTTTTCAATTTGTTTTTCGAATTTCGGATTTTCTAGTTTGGATCGAATTTGATCCAAAAATTTTAAAATTTTCAGATTCAGATTTTCGTATAATATGTGGATTGGATCAGATTTCATTTTCTTCAAAATTCGAATTTTCGGATTGACTCGAATTAAGAAAAATTTCGATCCGAAATCCAAATGCTCACCCCCTACAAGTACAATAGTTGTAGTCTTCAGGAATTGTTTTGAGATGTGGTGTATACTTTTTTGTGTGATAAATTACATAAATAAATAAAGAAATTTAAAGACCGCGCTATGCAGCACTCGAACTCAGGATTTCAAGTTTTGAGTATTAACTTTTTACCGCTAGGCCAACACACGCACACAGATGTGGTGTATACTTAATCCACGTATAGCTGGCTGAGAAGAAAAAGAAAAAGGGGAAGAAAAGAAAAGTAGATAAAACCAGTAGCTAGTTAAAGACAGTTGGAGTGAGAAGAAACTGAGAGATGAGATAGTATTTAAGCAGCAGAAAAAGATGTTTGTAGTAAGCCAAAATGGTGGAGAGACTGCATTTACAAGGATATAACTTCATCCAAACAGTGATTCAACTTTGCAAAAACAAATTGTGGATATGCTTCTCTTTAATTCAATTTGTCCTTGTATTTACTTGTGACTTTAACCAGCAAGACTGATCCTTGGAATACCAAAACGTTTGGTCTATGATCAACCCAATATACATTAATTTCCTCCAAAATAAATCGTCCATTTTCGCAATGGGAAGAAACCCAATAGTAGTATTTGTTTCGATTAAGCAGTTGCAAACAGGGACCTGAAATATTTTATCCATTACATCACCATAAAATGGCTATCCGACTGCCACGCCATCAAACGACATATCCAAAAGATTCGTACGAGTGGTATTGGTGAGTCCAAGCTTTTTCAATTTCTTTTAAAAATAATAAAGAAAAAGAAACAAAAGCAATGCTTAGAATAGGAGTGATAGAGAAACAAGAAATTAAAGGTATAGCAAGAGAAGAGGTGAGCTAGCTTGCTTAATTGTATGAGATAGGTATGGCCTCAACAACATGCACCCCTCTCTCTCTTTCTTCTTCATCCAAGGCTCCTCCTCGTCTTCAACCACCAGCAGCCGCCCAATGCGTCGCGGTGGCTCCTCCTCCTCTCGCCAAGACCACGTCCTACCGGCCTGCAGGTAGGAAGATCGGGCGGAATGTGGCGGCCATGGCTACTGGAGAGGCGTCGGCTGAAGTGGTTAATGTTGGCAGCGCTGAGACTCCAGAAATAGTTGAAAAAATTCAGCAAGCCGTAAGAATTAACATTACTGAATCATCTGCATCTATATATATATATATACATTTGGCTGATATATACATACATATTTGCAGTGGGAGAAAGTTGAAGACAAGTATGCCGTTACTTCTCTGGTGGTGGCGGGAGCAATTGGACTCGTTGCTTGTGCCGGAGTCATCTCGGTAAGCATACTATAATAATATTTATATGTAATTTCATATCTAATTGTATGTTTGATTTATTTTCTTCATTTAATTTGTAAGGCTATTGACAAGCTTCCACTCATACCTGGAGTTCTGGAGCTCGTAGGAATTGGATATACTGGCGTAAGTTCTTTTTATCAGATTAATTGAAATAAGTAATTAGCTGCTGTTAATTACAAATCTATTGATTCATTATATTTTGGTGCAGTATTTTGCATATAGAAATCTGGCGTCTAAACCAAACAGGTCTTATTTCTTGTCCGATTAATTAATCTAGTTAAGTTTAGTTGGATTAAATTAGAGTAGTTTGTTGGCAACTAATTAACTGGAAATTGAATTTCAGGGACGCACTGATTCAGAAAATCAAAGGAACGTACAATGATGTAATTGGGAGCAGCTGAAACCACCTACCGATGTAACATATACTACATTTTAATTACCATTTCCGCTCGCCTGTAATTCTCATCTTCATCTCCCTTTTTTTTTTCTTTCTAATTTAATAAAAATAGTAATTTTTGGACATACTTCCTTCTCTCACAATTTGTTCAATGAAACGAATTCTTTTATCAGCGATACCAAAACTAAGTTTCGTTATTAATTAACCAAAATAGTACAAAAGCGACACATACTCCATAGCAGAACATATAGATCAACAAGGACTACTAAAAACTGATTCTTTAAAATAAAAAATAAGAAAAAATTGGCACATACTTGTTCAAGCTTGTAATTCATCATCTCCTCTATAGCACCAAACTGCCTTGGAAATTTGGAATTCTTGAGTTGGGTTTGATCCAGGTAGAGAGAGAACTTGGGTTTCTATTAGAGTTGGGCCAGAAATGGATTTGGCAAGTTAAATTGATATAGAGTAAGGTTTGAGTGATCAATCTATACATTAAAGGGAGAAGTAGCAAATAGCCCCCTATCATACTACTCTCTAACACATTTACCTCCATATCTTTTAATTGTGAACTGTTAGCCTTTCAACATTTCATAAATAGTGCAAAATTCTCCCTATTTCTAACGAACACTTAACACCGTTAAATATTTTTTATTTTTTTATTTATTATTTCACTATAATATTTGTTAATACACTCCTACAAATATTTCTATGCAAACCTCAACCTTAATTAATAATTAACAACTACTCCCTTCGTCCACAAAGAGTGTGTGGTGGAGTGGAGGGCACGAGTTTTAATAAAAAAGTTAAAAGATGTGATTTTATTATTAAAGGGTAGTATGAGGTCCACCAAATTGTAAAAGTAAATGGTGGGTATTGTGTAAAGATTGAGTGGGAATGAGGTTTAAAGTATAAAGTAGTTTCCAAAAAAGGAAAACACATAATCTTTGTGAATGGACTAAAAGAAGTAATAAACACATAATCTTTGTGGACGGAGGGAGCATAATTAAATATAAGTTCTAATTTTTTTTTGGAACAATCGACGAATACGCAAAGATTAAAATATGTAAGATTGAGTGCTCATAAGCTTTCACATATTATTATTTATCATACCACTTGGATATCATGGTCAATGGATCCTGCTTCTTGGAGAAATAAATAGAAGCAATTGCATGAGCATATTTTAATATTTGCGTACTCGTCGACTGTTCCCAAAAATACGAATTTATATTAATGATAGTTGTTGATTATTAATTAAGGTTGAGGTTTGCGTAGAAATATTTGTATAAGTGTATTTTTCTTGGCAAATATTATAGTGAAATAAGAAATAAAAAAATAAAAATAAAATATTTAACGGTGTTAAGTGTCAGTTAGAAATAGGGGAAATTTTGCACTCTTTATGAGATGTTGAGGGGCTAACACCCCACAATTAAAAGATAGAGAGATAATTGTGTTAGGAGGTTGTATGATAGGGGACTATTTGCTACTTCTCCCTACATTATAATATCATTAAAATCCAAATATTTTGTGAGCATATTCGTGATAGAATGTTTGATGTTTGAAATCAATTATCTCATGTTGGAAATCCAACGTTACACAATTTTTAAATTAAAAAAAAAAGGTAAATATCATGAAAACTCCTCAACTATATCCACTTTATGAAAAAGACCCTGAAATTTTCGAAATGTTCTCTAAACCCTAAAACTATCAGGTTTTTATCAAATATATCCCGCATCTATTTTTCGGTTACCAGAAACGTGATGTGGCGCGCCGGATGCCACAATGTAATTTATATTCTATTTTTTTAAATGACATAGAAAAAACGACTTCGTTTAGTACCATATTCTATTGTGTTTATCTCTAATTCTAGGTTATTAGTGTGAATTTCAAACACGATAGAAGTGAATTTTAAATTTTAGAGTGAATTTTTTTTAATGATATGGTACGAAACGATGTTGTTTTTGCCATTGCATTTAAAAATATATATAATATAAATTATATTGTGGCATCTGGCAAGCCACATCACATTTTTTGTGACCGCAAAATAGATGCAGAATATATTTGATAAAAACCTGATAGTTTGAGGGTTTAGAGAATATTTTAAAATTTTCAGGGTATTTTTTATAATGCGGATATACTTAAAGGATTTTCATGATATTTACCCTAAAAAATATGAATACAGCTAATCAATACTTGTATTAGATTAATTTACGATTTTTTTTATAAAATTTAATTTCTATTATGCCTTTACTTTTTAAAGCTTTTGTATTTTTTTTATTATTAATTTTTAGAAGTAAACATGCACTATTAGTAATGTAAGAGAAAAAAAAAAGTTACACTATTACTCCCTCTGTTCCTGCTAGATTAATCACTTTCTTTTCAGCACGAGTTTTAAGAAGGTAGTGTTTAGTGTGCTAAGTGTAATAGGTGAAAAAATGAATAAAGAAAAAAACTTTTGTCATGTAGGGAAAATGATCAAGTTAATTGGGACAATCCGAACAAAAATATTGATTAAGTTAAGTTGGTTGTAAGGGATTATAATTATTTGGAGTTACGGCATTAATTTAGAGATTGAGATAAAATCTTGTAAATTAGAAGTGAAAAAAATGTGTTGAAATTAAAATTGCTAGATTTTTCATCTTATTTTGTGTATTAGATAGGTCCTACTTTTCTATTCTCTCATCTTTTAATACCAGAAATATTCTATATACATTAATATTTAGAACTTATAACTTAACAAATAAATTAAATGACAAACCATGTGATAAACAGCAGTTTCTCATAAATCATGAAATAAGGTTTTACAACCAACATTTCAACACATTCGCAATAAAGAAAATTACATGCAATTGCTTAGACGCGACATAAGCAAAACGATGTTTTAAAAATATAGTACAATTTACAAAGGATTTGGGATGGAATTTAAAGTACCCACTTTGGTTAGTTATCTTACAAAATTACCCACCCATATAAGATGTCTTATAAAACTACCCACTTTGCAATTGATGGTGATAGGTTTGCATCGTTTTCCGTAAAAGTTCTTACACTTTTCTTACACAAGTACACTTGTGTAAGAAAATGTGTAAGAGAGGTAGTTAAATATGACTCTAAATCTGAGGAAATGGCATTATTTGTAACCCTAAATGCCTTAAGTTCGAAAAAATCAAGACAGGTATTCATGTTATTAAACATGTATAAGAAAGTTGAAAAAAAATTAAATGTAGCGTATTATGAAACAAGTTTTTTTTTGAAGCTAATACAACAATTACCCGCCTGTTAATCGTAGCCGTTAGACGTAGCCGGCTGGAAATGGATCCCAGCGGCCAGGGGCGGAGCCAGACTTTTTATTCAGGGGGGTCCAATTTTTTTTTAAAGAAAATTAATAATTAAATAAAAAAATAAAAAATAAATTAAATTATATTAAAAATAAATGATAATCAATAACACAATTGTAATATTATTTAAATTACAAAAAAAAAACACATTTTAACAGATTTTCAAGCTCATATTCATGTTACGATGTATTTTGCAATAAAATTACTAAATATTGAATATTATATATAGTGCAAATACATGATACAGTCTCTTTCTAATTTGGAGAATTTTTTATTTGAAATGTTACGAACCGATGTCGTTTAGGCCTCACAAAAACGCCGTCGTCTTTACTAATCCACGTAAGCTCCAATTCAACACTCTAGCGATCGAAAAAAATTGGGGGAAGAAATTGCAAAACTTGAAAAAATAGTGGTTTAATTCGCCACACTCAAAAGACATTAAAATTGCAAATTCAAAATAGTTTATGATTTTATTTTCCAAAATTCCATGAAACTTTGTAAGGCAAAGTAACTTTCAATATCAAATTCAAAAAATAAATCTCTAAAATCAAATCCAAGCATGATATGCATAAATTAATTATGTGTTTACTTATTCTAAGCATCTTAACTCTAAAGCTTACATATCAATTACAGTATAAAATAGCTCAACAAGATAATAATGTAGATAAAATTATATATTTTTTATTTTTAATATAAAATTACGAAAATATCCTAGTATTTTTGAAAATCCCAGGGGGGCCCAGTGACCCCCCTGCCCCACCCCTAGCTCCGCCCCTGCCAGCGGCTACTGTGACCGGCTAGGATTAACAGGCGGGTAAATACTTAATTAGCTTTAAAAAAAATTCTAGTTTCATAATAATCTTGATTTAAAATTTTTAAACAGACCTAATTTTTATTATTATTATAAACTTAAAGGGTGATTGGACAATTCACGGGTATAATGCAGCTTTATAGGGGGCAATCTCTTTGCAGTAAATTCACGAGAAGGAAATTGACAAAATAAACTCAATAAGTCTAAATTTATATAATTGAATATGAATTAATATTGTAACACATAAAATAATAGCAAATAGTCGATAAAAAAATTAAAACATCATATATTATGAATCAATGAATCATAATACACCTTACAACCCATTACCCGCCAGAAATATGTAGCCGGCTGCCGTAGCCGTGGGTAAGAAACTACTCACGGCTACAGCGTACGGCTACTAAGTACTGGCGGGTAAGTTATTAAATGTCTTTAAAATATTTTTTCATATCACTTTATATAATGTTAGTATTTTTTACCCTTAATTTACTACTATTTCTTCTATTTATACACGAAAACTTAATTTTTTTTTAATTATAAGCTTAAAGGGTGATTGGACAATTCATACGGCTACAATGCAGCTTTATAGGGTCTATTTCTTCTTTGCAGTAAATTCACGAGAAGGAGATTGACAAAATAAACTCAATAAGTCTAAATTTATTTAGTTTATTTGATTGGAATATGAATTAATATTGTAACACATAAAATAATAGCAAATGATGGATAAAAAAATTAAAATATCATATATTATGAATCAATGAAACATATTACACCATAACACCAAGTACCCGCCAGAAATATGTAGCCGGCTGCCGTAGCCGTGTGAAAGAAAATACTCACGGCTATATCGGACGGCTACACTTTAGTGGCGGGTAAGTTATTAAATGTCTTTAAAATAATTTTTCATATCATTTTATATAATATTCGTATTTTTTACCCTTAATTTACTACTATTTCTTCTATTTATACACGAAAACCTATTTTTTTTTAAATTATAAGCTTAAAGGGTGATTGGACAATTCATACGGCTATACAGATAGGCGAGAATCGCGGAAGCTTTATTGGGGGGATATACACGGCTGTATCTCAAATTCACAAGGCAATTTAAGGCTTGTTTGACCAAGAAACCCATTTACATGTATAAGAATTAGAACTTTTAACCTAGCCGCATTCCATTTTGAATTCACGGCATCAGTTTATTTTTTGAGAGAGAGGCAGCCGAGAAAGAGAGAGAGAGGAGAAAGAGCATCGGGTAAATTTTTGAGAAAGAGGAGAGCATTCCAAACCGAAGGTAAATTGGAATGAATTTTTTTTTTTTTTATTTGTTTTCTTGTTTGTCCATGTTTGAATGAGAATCATTTTTTTTGAACTTGAAGGAGAGCATTCACGATTTTTTCAACGTCCGAAGGCATACACCATGGCTTCTTCTTCAAATCAAGTAAGTATCCTATTTCGTTGATTTTAAATTCGTGAATTGGGTTCGTGAATTATTTTGGTGAAATTGTTTAATTCGAATTACTTGTGTTCGTGAATTGGGTTCGTGAATTGGGTAGTTATTTTGTTGTAGTCATTTTGGTTGTAGTTATTTTGTTGTAGTCATTTTGTTTAATTATTGGGATGGAATTTACTTATGTTGGGACGAAAATAATTAATTATTGGTTGTATATTCATTTTGGTTGTAGTCATTATGTTTAATTATTTTGTTGGGACGAAAATAATTAATTATTTTCGTGAATTACTTATGTTATTTTGTTGTAGTCATTTTGGTTGAATTAGTTATGTTATTTGTGAATTAGTTTGTATATAAATTGATTTAGTTTAATTTTAAAATCATTTCAATAATTTAAATAAAATACACAACCAAAGAATTGAATTGGGTAGTGCATAAATTGAAACTAACGAGAAGATCCTCTACATGTACATAATTATTTTCGTGAATTATTAATAAATTGTTTAATTCTATTTGGTTGAATTACTTATGTTATTATTAAATTTTGTGTTATTTTTCTTAATTAATTATATTTTGGCTTTTTAATTGATATATTTTTGGTATTGAATAGATCGATTATCGGAGGCCCAAAACAATAAATCGCCCCGGGACGCAGATCAGTTCTTACTACAAGACCAGTTATTTGTAATTATGTAGATGCGTACATGATGACGCTGAGGCATAGGCTGGTGAGCGGTACAGACCTGCTTCAGGACATCGATCACAGGAGCCATATCATATTGGATGCGGAATTCTTCGTAAGCATTAACATATTTTGCGTTTATAATAAAGTATTATTTGAAATAATGTTTTTCTTCTTTGCAGACTTATTTGGATAGAGAATACAATGAGCTTATGGCGAATGCGCGCCGTATGTTTAGCTCTCCTTCAGAGCAGCGTTTTATAAACTCTGAGGCAATTGTGATGGGGTGGCAGCCGCACGCCAACCGTATGTATTCAGTGTATGGCAGGGGTACCTCATCGAGTCAGGGAGATTGGATGGATGCCATTGCGGTACACAATTACACCTACATCATAAATAACTTTGACTGTTGATCAATAATGATTGTTGATCAATTATTTCTTCATTTACAGGTCATTGTTCCTGTGTTTGTCCTTCAGCGTTTCGTTATCTGTAGCATTGATATGCTCACGGGTAAATGCCGCGTCTTTGATCCGAACTTGTATCGGATCCTGGCACAGGAACGCCACGACATGCTGCGCGCTCTTGCTCCTTTGGGCCTCCTTTTCTACCGGGTGCTTGAGGTGTCCCTTTGGTTCGAGCGGACACGCATTGTGGAGAACCCGAGACAGAATCTCGAATGGCGTCAGCTCCAGATCGAGTATGCCGATCCTGCCGAGCAGTTCACACAGGCTGACCGATGGAGCTCTGGTGTTTTCGCGTGCATGGCTGTAGAGCGTTTGATCGCAGACTCGCCGAGCCTGTCATGGGGCAATGACCATGTTCAGGAGTATAGGCACAAGATAGGCAGTGCCATCTATGAGTTCTGCACGACCCCCAATACACTTTGATAGTGTATTTTCATCCTTATGACTATTTTGTTTAACAACATTTTTATATTACATTCTAGTATCATTTTATCTATATTTACTGCCATGATGACTTGTGATGCATATAAAACTGCAAGATAAGATGAAAAAACTAATTAGCCACCATAAAAACACATAAAATGTAGTATTAAAATATGCATAAACACTTTAAAAATTCTCATAAATATAACATAAAACATTCAAACTATTAATTACACAAACAATATATGAGAAAATCACCTCTTCAAGTAGAATTTGAACACCAATTGCACCAACTATCGCACAAACCACTTCTCAAATCTTTGAGGGTTTCAATTTCTCAATTTTTTAACTGAATGCTCTTTCTACGAGTATTTGGATTTATGTTTTCTCATTCACAAGTGTAGCCATTATAGACTAATATTAGATTCCTTTGTACAAATTCACGTGAAATGTATTGTTCATTCATTCAGTACACTTCAATCTATTATTCAATGTGCAATCAAATGCATGCAGAAAGTGAGCATTAAAGCCTCATTACAATCCAAATTTGTGCAGTCACCTTATCTCTTATTTCATGTGGACATGTACTTTTTTGACTAAAACATTAACAAATAAATAGAAATACACAAAAAGGGATACATATGTTACTTTCAAACATTCATAACAAGGTAAAAACTTTTACAACCATATGTATTACTTCAAAATGATTTTTTGCTCCCAAAAAAAATATTAGCCGCCACAAAATCGTAGCCGGATTCACTACCCGTGTGTGAAAAATTTCACACGGCTAGTACGACCGGATTTGCATTTCTGGCGGCTAATTGTTTTTTTAGAGCTCAAATATTTTTTTGGTTACATTTCATGAGTTTCAAGTGTTTTATTCAAAAATAGCCTATTATTTTATGTGTTTACTGTATTATTTTGTGTTCAATCAAATCATGCATAAAGTGAGTATTATTACCCCACTATAATCCAATTTTTTGCAGATTCAGTATCTCTCATATTTGACATCAATGTATACTTCTTGTAATATAAAAAAATAAAATTAAAAATTTAAATAAAAACTCTAAATTAAGGTATTCGTGTTATAATATAATATTACTAAGAGGGCTCAAAAATTCACTATTATGTATATTATGCAACAAAAAAATATTATGAAACAAATGGATTAATTAGCCGCCGGAAGTTCATAGCCGCTGACCAGTAGCCGTGTATATTTTGGACCGCCGGCTACTGTTCACGGCTATGAATTTCCGGCGGCTAATTGTTTTTTTAGAGCTAAAATATTTTTGTGTTTATATTTCAGGAGTTTCAAGTGTTTTCTTCAAAAATAGCCTATTATTTTATGTGTTTACTGTATTATTTTGTGTTCAATCAAATCATGCATAAAGTGAGTATTTTTACCCCACTATAATCCAATTTTTTGCAGATTCAGTATCTCTCATATTTGACATCAATGTATACTTCTTGTAATATAAAAAAAATAAAATTAAAAATTTAAATAAAAACTCTAAATTAAGGTATTCGTGTTATAATATAATATTACTAAGAGGGCTCAAAAATTCACTATTATATATATTGTGCAACAAAAAAATATTATAAAACAAATGGAGTAATTAGCCGCCGGAAGTTCATAGCCGCTGACCAGTAGCCGTGTATAGTTTGGACCGCCGGCTACTGTTCACGGCTATGAATTTCCGGCGGCTAATTGTTTCATTGGTTTCTAAATATTTTTTTGTTGCATAATACACATAATAGTGAAATTTTTAGTCCTCTTACTAATGTTTTTATAACGCAAACGTAAGCTAATTTTTTTATAAATTTTCAAACATACAGTATACATTAGATTGTGAAAGTGACGTGAGTTGGGCAATTATTGTCTCTTCATCACATTTTTAACTTGTGAAATTGACGTGAGTTAGACATTTTACAAAAACCGAAGCATGTCAGGTCTGCTTTTCCAAAAAACCAAGCATGTCGGCTTTGACTTTTTAGACTTTGGCTTGGGTGGGTACTTTTGTAAGACAAGTTATAAAAGTGGGTACTTTCGCCTATTCACAGATTTACAAAATGCTGTGAGAATGTGTGTAGTTGAGGACTGATGAGTAGACTCACATTGAAACAACATGGCAAATTCCCCACTAAAATTTACAAATTTGGGTCATCTATATGATACACGTTGAAACGCAGCAACAGCAGTTTATATTGTGGATATTACACATCAATAGCATCACTGCATGTCAGCAGGAACAAGACTCAAGTGACAAGTTGCTTCCATGAAACCTCAAAAAAAGCACCCATCCCAGATTGTCTCCAACACCAACACATACTGATAGTACAACTGAATTCATTAGATAACCACTCCATCAAGCTCTGAAGGCTGCTTCGATTCTGGTTGAGCGCTCGCCAGCCTCTTGAATAACCCGAATCTGTCCCTTGCAACTATTTCCAGATAAGATAATATTGGAAAAATATCATAAGTTGAACATATGTGGGTATTTTATTCCTCAGGACCAGTTGCAAACAAGCTAATAAGGCCTCGAAATACTTGAGCAGATAGCTGTTGTGCAAGAAAAAGCTCTCCATCCACATTCCATACTCCCTCCTTCCCGAAAGATTTGAATGTGAAAGCTGGAGTCTGCCCGCAAGCATTGAAAAGAGTCAGTGAGACACTACACAGGAAAAGAACTACACAGGCAAGATGAAGAAACATACTTTATGGTGTTCGACAAATTTATAGCCCAGGGGTTCCCCACCTTTCCTAGCAAGCTGAATGAGGTGCCTGCATTTGAAACCAAATATAAGGATGAAATTCATCATCCAATTGCCACAACAGCAATCATCAATAGCTGGAAACAAAGAACTACAATCAAGCTCAAAAAGTGAATTAAAGATGTTCTCTTCTTGAAGATGAGGACCAACTGAATTGGTAGCATTTAGGTCTATTCAACGGGATGCTTCTAGAAACAAACCCAGGAAATCAATTTAGGGTGTGTTTGGCTGAGCTTATAAGCTCTCCAGAAGTGTTCGGCAAAATAAACTCCTAAACAACTTATAAGCTGTTAAAATATTATTCAATAACTTATAAGCTTCCCAAAAACCAATTTCCTCAATTCCAACTAAATTTTCCATAATCTTATAAGCAACAATCATTTTACAAAGATAGCCCTACTACGATTTATGATTTTCATCATATACCCTTCAAATTTCATCTATCTTCAATTTTCTATCTCTAACTAGGATTTTCTCCCTCTAGCTTATAAGCTCAATTATCCAAACACTTTGACAACTTATAAACTCTTGAGATGTACGTCTCTCTGGGATGTAATTCTCCCATATCCAAACCACATTACATCTTATAAGCTCAAAAGCTCTATAAGATAAACCTAGCCGAACACCCTATTAGTGGAGCCCAGTGGTATGACAATGATGCTGAACCGTACATGGTTTTGTTCCAGGAAACAGGTTATCAGAGGTACCGCCTAGTCTATGCTTTAGACATTCAAATCAATAAATTGTGGCCGGGCTATGAACTTTTTATCCTAACTGTTTCCTGAGTCAATTGTATTACTCAACCAAGTTCCAGCAGTATGTGAAGGTTTCCAAGAAGTTCCAGTATAACTATAGTTTGACAAGATCAATGACATAGTACTACGTAAGAAATGGCCTTGATGTTATTATTCTGCCAAGAATCACTTCCCTGAATTTGAGAACAAACTACATATACTGTCACTTTTAAAGGTGACATGATATAAACAGCTTACAACACCAGGTTTAAACTGGTTTTTGTCCACTTAGTTTCTCACAAACAACCACATAAGATGAATGTGAAATAGATTGGCCAGGCCAACATGCAGTCTGTATGTGCACGCATGCGATGTGTGTGTATCTGAGAGAGAGAGAGAGAAATTACCACAAATAAAAAGGGTGAGGGCAGTCTTTTATCAATATCAGGTGAAGGAACCCATCAGAAAGATGAGCATCAGCTACTAGGCCATCAGGAGCCTTTTCATTCCGGCAAGATATCACAGCAGCACCAACACTCAGATAACGTCCTTTGGAACTTGACCATTTCATTCCTTCAAAGTCTTGGGCTAGGCTGGCGGATCTAGTGACTGTGTGGTCGGATTTTGAATTACATATGGCACAGTTAGCACGACAAGTCATCCGATCAGGCTTTTTAGGAAGACACCAAAACCTCCTGCTTTGGACTTCAGGAACTGCGTCAGAACTCAAGCTAGCTTCTTTAGGTTCGACTTCAAGATAACTAACCTCTGCCTCATATGACCTTCAAAAACACATTAACAGAACAAAAATACAGATATAAAAAACAAAATAATGTAATTTCTAATGATAAGAGCAATGGATCAAGAGTGTGAGATTAAATAATCATCTGATGATATGACTGAACTTATGCAATTACCATAAAAAGTGAAGATCAGTTATAATTGTCATAAAAGCAACACAGAGATTATTTCTCTTCAATATGTATTTTCCGTAGTTTATGAGAACTTTCCCTTAGATCAACCTCCTAGGGGAAGCGTCATGAGTTGTATTTCCACTAAACTGTCTACCAGAATTAATTATTTGACCCAGCATATCCTTGAGAGCCAATCATCTTTCACATTATCACCAATCACACAAATGGTTCATTATCAATTTTGCACTTTTTGCAGCAGCACAATGGCGCCAACTGCTCTCTGTACCTAGGTTTATACTATTTTTGATGCCCGACTGACACTGTCACTACTAGTTCTTAACCATCAACATTATTACCATGCATCAATATTTCATGAGATTCCAAATACTAAATACTGTCATTTTTAAAGCACAATGCTGAAAGAAATCCACAATAATCTCAACATATGTCAAGACCTCCTACAGCTTCTGCTTCAATCAAATAATGCAGTAACTAATTCCATACTTGTGCTGAAGGAAAACCTTTGTTCCGGCATAGTCATATCGCTTAGGTCCCATCCACCGGTACTTCTCGCTCTCGGTAATGACATCTCCATAAAAGCCATACCTGATCATTGTAGAGACTGATTATTATATTTGAGGAATAAAAGAAATAAAGAATGCAACAACTTCTTCCCATTTAAAATGCATGACCACAGAAGATATTTTCTGCATGAACTGGAGGAACAAGCATACATTATCTCATGAAACAGAGACAACCTTTATGTTGTGTTCGAATTAAACGATTTTAAGGGTGAATTTGGAAAACTGATTTGAAATCCAAAATTAGATCCACTCTACTAGTTTGGGAATAAACAAATCAATGAATTTTGATCATTAACTTTGGTTTATATTTGATGGATTTCTAAAACCTAGATGTTTGAAATTCATCCTCCTTTTCTCTCACATTCAGTCAATAACTCATGCACATAATCACACCAACACACAGTCACACACACTACAAACACTACCACTGTTCTCAGGGTCTATTTATAAATAATTTCATTTTAATTTTTATCGCATAAGATTATACTTCTTACTATTTTTTAGTGAATAACAATAGAAAATAAATCTCAAAATGCTCCATCAAACTTTGTTTTCAATGAACTTGAAACCAATGGGATTTCAATCTCCTTACAAAAATCCACTCTAAATTCCACGAAAGGGATTTCAAAACTATTGGAATATCCAAACTCTCAATCCAAACCGACCTTATGGTTTCAGAAGCAAACTGCTGTCTTCTTGGAAAACATATCAGATGAGTTTATAAAGATAAGAGGAATTAAATGACCAGTCATCAGAAGATCATGTTGAGGGCATGTGCTAAATTTCAACAATGAGAAGATTCAGGGTAAAAATTGGGGTCAAAAGTCTATATCGGATTATTGTAATGCATAGACTCATCTAAGTTTGACCAGAGAATATTGGGAAGGTTGTCAAACCCAATTAATAAGCATTATAACGAAATTACTGAATACAGACAAAAGAATACCCAGCGAAAGAAGCAGCATAGCGTACACATGGTTCTTCATTTGCTGAATTTGTTTTCTTCCATCTTACAACTTGAGCTATATCAAGGTGCACCTTTTTACCGAGGATGATGTGCAATGCTGATGTTACAGCATCTCGAACCCCAGTAGTACTGCAAAAGGAAAACCGAACATCAAAAGTTCTATCTAGATGGTTGAAAGCAGTTTCTTCTCTCACTAGTGGAATGACGAATATGAAGCTCCAGAAGTAAATATGAACATGTATCAATATTTGTTCCATGAAAAAAAATTGCAGCTACGAAAAAATATTTAATAGATATGCGAATGAAGAAAAGCATAAGGAAAAAATTTAGAGACTATTCGAGGATAATTATATCAGGCAAGTAATAACAAGCATGGAAAGAAGAACAACTGATAAACTCATATCCGAAGAATAATCAAAATACATCTCGCCAATAATTTTAAATCACAGAATCAGATCAAGTTTCATAGAATAACTGATATGATCATGAAAGATTAGGTATTTATTAAGATCTGAGACATCTGTCATTAAAAATAATATTTACTTATCACATTTTATGACAAGGTTTGTATTCTTCTTCAATGTGGTATTATATCCGTATGCACATCACTTCAATATACCTAAAGTAAAATATATTTTAAAAATCACGACAGAGCTTTTGTTAGAAAACCAAGGACTCAAATATGACTTGCTTCTCTTCATAATATAAAATGCAAGAACAGAAGATATATTGAGTTGAAGGAGCCTGCAACAATTAAAATGGTACTTATGAGTTGCATCAATATTCCTTTCCTATCACTGGTATCAAGGAAACATAACGCACATATTTTTTAGCATCTATTTTTGTGGTTATGTCTCTGCTGCAAGGTGCTAGAGCTTATAGATTCAGAGACCATGAATTGCGACCATGCCTGCTATCCCTGATATAAACTCATATTACCATCTAGGTTTTAAGATAAGAAATTTCCCAAGGAAGATAAAAGTTCAAAGTCATAGGATGATACTTGAATCTTTCTTTGATCGCCTTGTCTTTAAAAGTTACATTATGCGTTTTATGCATTTTAGATTTCAATATAACTTTAGTAACCAATTGCAATAGAGAATTTAACTTACTAAAAGAAAATCAAATGTCACTCATCTGGAGTCCTGGACCCATTATTGATTTCTTTCTCATGGATAATATCATCACTATTTACAGTCTGAATTAGTTCCACAAAAATGCAACTCTTTGAGAATCAAGTATACAGTTATACACAGCCATATATCACATGAAAAGTACAACAATCTTAATCTGTCTTTAAACTAAAAGTTTAAAGCAGAAATTATCAGTTACTATTATTTTCCAGCATTTTAATTATTGTCACAGATGATTAGGGTGATATAGATCTTTCTATAATTGTCATATTTGTGGCAGCTTAATCTAAAAATGTCTGTATTAACTAATTTAAGGGGAAAAAAAAAAGTTTTACAGAACTCAAGCACAGGTTCCTTTGAGGAGGAGACACTGAAACCAAGATCTATGAGCTTCTCTGCCTCAGAAAAAAGACATCATGTGACAGAAGATAAAGCTGAGTATACCAGATAACGATGGCATCAGTAGATCCAGCAGGGATAAGCCCAAATCTGAACATTTCATTTGGAAACGAAGACTCTGAATCTTTCTCTGCACAAATGAAAAGAAAACAATTGACAGAGAGAACATCACAGAAATAGATACTTCTGCTATGAATCAGTAGAGGAAATACAACTTCAAGTATACTTTAATGGGTTTTACCAGAACTTTCCCAGGTCTCTAAATCCAGACATAAAGCAAATGTCTTTTGAAAAATTAATTACACTGGAGATGATAACATACCAAAATTAGGGGATTCACGTTCAATGTGCTCAGAGCCCCTCAGAAGAGGAGATCCATCTTCATTATGATCAGAGTGCTCCGAGATTGTTCCGTTAGCATTATGATTTGAAACATTGCATTCACTCTCAGCAGGGGGCATAATATAAGAAGGAGCTGGTGGATATGGAGCTCTATGCCTTGACAAGAGAACACCATTAAGAATTTCATTGAAAAATCCATCACCACCCTAGTACCATTTGAAAAATAAATGGTATATGAGAAAAAGATAAAGCCAAGAAATTAATCTAACATGAAATAAAAAAATCATAATAACATGTTTATGTAATATAATAGTGCAAACTCAAGCTAGTTCTGGCCTAACAACCCTATCAATCATGCAATAAACATGGACATGCCAAAAAGGTTCACAGAAACTCAATAAGGAAACCCAACGAGAAGTATTGAATGAATTGCTCGAGTAAATCTTGTACTCCCTCCATCCCAAAATTCAATAGGCTACAGGGCTTGGCCATGGATATTAAGAAACAAATAGTTTATAATAAAACAGGAGAGTAAAAGTAACTTTTTTAGGGTATATTTGTCCAAAAAGTATGAGAGAGAAATGAAGAATTATTTTTTAAGTGAGAGCCGAGTTAATAATGTGTGGACCACAATGGCATTTGGTGTAAATAATGAGTTACATGGGGGTGTTTGTTATGTATTGATTTTCCATTTTATGAAGTGGCCTACTGAAATGGGACGTCCAAATAAAGAAACATGGCCTATTGAATTGGGACTGAGGGAGGATTAAAAAGGGATGATCCAAACTTAGTTCTATGTAATTCATAAGAAAATATATCAAATATAACCTTCATCAGTACCTAACTGATGAGCCAAGTGCAAATGATGAAGCTTGATCAAAATTGTTCAACGCTTCAGAAATAAATCATGGCAGAAATCAGGGGAAAAAGAATGAAAGAAGAAAGAAATGCTAACGTAAATTCCTGGCATGTGGAGCCATTATAAGGTGAAACTTTCATTAGAAAGTGACCCCTTCCTTATTCACCTAGAAACAGAAACTTCATAACTACGAATGAAAATGAAGATGGCAATCGTAAGCAATACATATAATCACCACCACAGAGAAATAAAACACTGCTGCAATTCAGCAGAAAAGCTAAGTGAGAAAAGCTAAGTTCGACTAGTTCGACTGTAGTAAGGATGGTTTTCTTTCAATGGCAAATATGGAAAAATGTATGCCTGGCAGCATTCATATAAAAGCTTGGACTAAAAAAGATTGAAATTCTATAACTGTAGTCCAACAAAGAGGTTCTTATTGCAAAGTTCAATTCATCCCTGATACAGATATTGTCTAATACATGGTTTTTCTTAGAAAATTAACCTGGTGGAGAAAAGACAAACATTGTGTTTTTCAATGTCCGTCATTTTGAACATCTACTAAACATGAAAGAAGATCAATACAGGCAAATTTTACACGCCATAGGAGATCAAACACAATTTTTATAATCAGAGAGCACTCTGAAATGGTAAGCCATACCCTCTTGTTTACATTTGATTTTAAAATGCTTAAAGACAAGGTCCAACAATCATGTTTAATAACTAACTTCTTGCATTTCTAATTTTCTAGGAAAACTTCATTTTCATGGGGCTTTGTATTCTATATATTAAATGGTTATTGAAATAAATTAAACAATTTGGTTGATATTGCACAATAAATTAGTGAAAATGACTCTTCAATTGTAGTACATGACAATCACGTTTGGCTGCGAGGAACAGTAACTAAGCATGAAGAACATATGTAACTCTACTTTCATATATTCATGTTTTCTAACAGAACAACCCATGTTCCATGAATATTGAAAAATAGATACATGGAAGTAGAAGGGTACAACTACTTACTACAGCTACAACACCATCGTACAAACTCAGCTCCCTATTTGTAATTGAGGACAGTATATCTCTTGCATGTCCGGCTCTCTCTGTCACTATTACCTGTACATAAAAAAGAGAACATGAGAACATATTTGTCCAATTTTACTAAATTGGACTATATAAGCTACCACATGATGTAACTGTTAATGATTAATCCTAATGCAATAACCAAATATTGAAGCCTTGCAAAACAAAAGATCAATGAGATTAAAACCTACAATCAGGTCCCAGGTAATAATTGTATGTTTTACGATATATCTACCATGCCAAACAAGTTATGCCCTAAAACAAGTATGAAAACTCTACAGCTTACATTTTCTTTTGGGTACTAAAGAAATAACTAAACTATAAACTTACCTTAGTTTTAACTTTGGCTTGAGAAAATAAGGGAGCCACTGTTTCCCATATTTTGCATCCATGTCCTTTCCCACTCCTCGGATGAACCAAAACCTAATCACTTAAAGAGTTAAACCAAAGAGGAAAAGGAAAAGGACATTATTTTCTAGATTTACCATTTTGAGCTTCCAAATAATTAACTATGCTAAACTAAAAAGACCAAACCAGAAATTTTCATAAGTAGGCAAAAATATTATTGTCACATACCAGAAGATTCTTCGGTCGCTTAACTTCCACATGTAGATGAGAATTAATCTGGTTAACCCAAGACATACAGATCTCCAAATTCTTATGACCAAAAGTGTAAACTGATGGTGTCCAAAGAGATGATTGGGTCTTTGATTTGTGAACAACATGGATAGCAAACCTGTACATCTGTTGAAGTGAAGTACAAACACCATATGCCATGAGTATATAAACTGTATTAAAGAAGAAAAGAAGTATCAGGCTTAGTAGTAGCTAACATGTTTCACCTCAGAAGAACGATCTAAAAGGGATACTTCCAAGCTGGCAAGAGCAGATTCATGGACCAAACCCCAACCAATGAAGTTAACAGCATAAACATCAGCAATATTGACCTCGATTTCTGTATTTGAAACAAGTTTGAATCCCAGACAAGAAAACTTATCCCCTTCCTGTTGTAATACATAAAACATCTTATGCTGATTTCACAAAAGTACCATGCAGTTCACATAGCCTGACTTCCAAATGGGACAATTCACAATATAGAAAGAGCAAAACAAATAGGCAAAAGTTTGGGAGCACTACACAGAAGAGAAATCATAAAGCACTAAATGCTGCCAATACGTATATATTTGAAATGTTATGGTTTCAGTCAAGTCTCTGCAAAGTGGAGTTTCAGTCCATTAATCTGTCTCATGTCCTTATATCATGCGGATACTTTTTTTTGATAAATTACATAAGTAAATAAAGATAATTTAAAGACCGCGCGACGGAGGACTTGAATCCTGGACCTCAGGTCTTGGGCATTAACCTCCTACCGCTAAGCCAACACACGCACACAATGTGGATACTTTTTCTTTACTTATGAGATCAACCTACTTTAACAATAATGGAAAGCATTTGAAGTTAAAATAGCCACAGCCACCAAAAAAGTATGCCCCGTATAATGCACGAGCTTCATTTCCTAAGTCTTCTATGCAAACAAAAGAATATATTTGATCAGTCCTAAACAAAATTTGTTGAACAACTGCAGCACTTGATCATGGAACCTCCAGAAGGCAACTTGCAAGTCAACCAAAACCTACGATCTTAAGTACTATAACCTCCTCACTGAACTAACAATTTAGTATATAAGAAACAAATGAACTAATTGTAAATAGCATATTCAAAGAAAATCCTTGTCTTTTTCCAATACAGTTTTACATACTACTTCATGCAGCAAGCAGAAAGAGAAATCTCCGTCATGGAAGGCAAGCCTATAAAACAAATGTCTAATCTCAAATGATTATTTTTTTTGACTTGGGATCTCAAATGATTATTGGATTAGTTAGGAACAACAACAAGCCGGCTAATATAAACATAAAAGTAAGTTCAAAATAAAAAATGGAGTCCTCAATAAACAGAACTCATGATGTGCAAACATCAAAACTTCAATCAAATAAGAGTTACTATTAATTAATCTACTGAGACAAAACATAATCACAATAATTGCTGAGATCTTTCCACTTAAAGTTCCCATCAGCTCAAAAATTCATGCAAGATAGCGAGATGGGGTAACAAATTACTTTATTTAGCAGAATTACGAATAAAACACACACATGGGACAGAAATTACTGACATCATTCGAAGAATCAACCAGTTTCCATGACAATCCATCTGAAGTATGCGTAAGAACGACTTCTCCAGTGCGATCCAATAAAAAGTTGCAGCCAGAAACGGAGGGCTCATCGCCATCAGTAAAATCTGGATTTGGGGGAGTCAAGGAATTAACTCCCATAAACCCATTTTCGTTTTCATCCATGATATATTTCTTTTGAATAATTAGGGACTGCTGTTTTAAGTGTTTCGAACTAATTTTTTTGGAAGCAATCAAATTAAGGTAAAACGATGTTAGGATTAGTGTTACATGATCAGAATACAGTCGAATGTGTGATCTGTAATTTGGTTTATTGCGACCTCATTTTCTTCGTTGTTTCTCTATTCCCTCTTTATTTTCTTCCGTTTTCCTGTTATTATTACTTTTATTACCAATCCTTGGAATGCATGAGGAATATTTTACATTTTCTTAAATTTTTTAATATTGTATATATTCTTTTTAAATGTTTTTTTAGGTTTTTTTGCTTTGAGGGTATATTCTTTTTAAATGTTACATTATAAACAATTGCACATTATTGTGTGATTTATGAATTATTTCATTGATATTAATTTAAGAGGTGGTCTTTGGTGTAATCGGTTGCACCGTACAATCGGATTGCACGCGTACCCAAATCCTAACCTGGACCCTGATCCGAACCTGCATCATGACCCGAACCGTATAAATGACATTATTCGGTTATACAAATAACCTTATATGTAATTGACACTATTCGGTTATACAAATGAATGACACTGTTTATAATTAACATTATTCGATTATACAAATGACACTATAACATTTTAAAATGTTACAGCGTCATTTATATAATCGAATAGTATCAATTAATTATAGGCAGTTGTTCGCTAATTATTTTCGCTACTCCGCAAGTATACGGTGTAGTTGCAACATAGGGAATAAATGTCGTATTCCACAAGGATTAATGGTTAATTCTAGTGATTATCTTAATTCATTGTACTAGGACTATTTAGACTAAACAATAAGGTGAGTGGTTTGGTTATCTAAACAATTATCTAACAATTTCAAAGACAAAAAAGATCAAATAAGCAAAGTGGAGTAAGATGATTTAGGGACTAGACATCAATGGATTAGTAATGGACCTCAAATTAGCTCAACATTAGTCTTGATATTACCTATTATCTAAAGTGATCTCCCAACTAGTTCTAGCCCTCTCTCGGACGACTAAAACAGTAGATTATGGGTCATAGTTACCGTCCCCAGTTATCTTCTAACCTATAACTCCCAAAAGCACAACAAAGATTGATAAACTCTCACCCAACTCTCAACCTTCCGGTTCATTGAGTCGATATGTTTCAAACACCTAATCTATTGCAATTATCCTCTCCTGATTCAAATTACAAATTAGAAATGCATAAAAAGTGGCCAACACTTCATACAAGGAAAAAAACTAGGACTTGAAAAGATAATGAAGAAGACATAATCAAAGACAAATATTAAGTATAATAATCAATTCATTACATCATCCATGAGCCTAATCCCCAAATCAATGGGAGAGTTAGCCTAAAATGTTCAACAACAACCTACCTAATATAAAGAGAAACATAAATGAAAGAGAGGAAAAGAGTGAACAAATCATATTGATGAGCTTGCTTCAATCTTCTCTCTTCATCTTCAATGCCTTAGAACTTGGTGGTTGAGTGTAATTATGGAGGCTAGGGCTTGGATATGGAGGATTTGTGGTGGATGATGTGAAAAATGAGAGAAGAAGGGGTATTTGAGGCTGAAAATCCCGTCTGGGCCCACAAAAATGCACAATTCCGTCTTTTGGCCCGCGGCCCGGACCACAGGTGCCGTTTGGCGTTCTGGACGATTTTGGAGCAGAGGCCCGCGGTCGGGCCTGTGGCCGCGGCCCGGGACCGCGGGGTCCTGGGCTTTATGCACAGTCCGCTCGTTTTGCTCTGTTTTCCCTCGTTCGGACTCGAATTTGGTTGTCGTTTGCGCTCACGGATTCCTCTCAAGACGTACTTCAATCTCATGTCTTCAAAATCCTTCAATTAATCCTTAATTTTTCCTGAAATCACTCCAAAACTACACTAAGACATCAAATCTTCATAAAACTAAACATTATGGCACAAACAAGCATTCACAAACAAAACATAAAGGAAAATGACAACAAAACATGTGGAATTGAGGTACGAAAGCCATGTTTGTCAGCAGTGTCATTTGTATAACCGAATAATGTCAATTATGAGCAGTGTCGTTTGTATAATCGAATAGTGTGATTTACACGATTTGGGTCAGGATGAGGGTTTGTATCAGGGTCTGGCGCGGGTGCAACCCAATTGCACCCAAGTTTTTGTGTTAATTTAATTGTTATCATTTTGTTTTAATTGAAGAACATTTTTAGGGCTTGTTTGGTTGACGTTATACTAGAAAGAATTGCAGACATACATCGAGGGAAAGAATTTTTTCGATCATTTAAGACAATATGTACTTCTCAAATTTTTATTCTCAGACAATATGCAATTTCAAAATTATTGGCCTTGAATTATACACATAAGAGATGTAGATATCTTCTTGATTTGTTGGGTTTTTCCGTAAATATGTCTTTTTGCTGATTTCTTAGTCATAAACATTTTCAAATGTTTTTCTTGATCAAATTTTCAATAAAATTAGTGAAAGCAAAAGAAAGTTCGAGCCGGATCCTTTATTGCCTAATCGTATTTCATACTCTATAGCAAGATTAAAATTTAACGGTATTATCTAATAATGTTATAAGGAAAGTTTTCATCCAACATATTAATATAGATTGTTTATGTTCGTTTTTTTCAAAGAATGAGAAGAACTTAGAAATAAAAAATTAAAGATTAAAAAATATTCAGACTAAAATATTTATGGAGATTGGTAATTTTTTTTTAAAAAATGACCTTATATATTTTTTAGGAAAAATCTCGTAATACACATTCCTCATAAAGTAGCTAGGGGATTCAAATATTATATGGAAACTATTTACATGCCTAACCTATATGTGAGTTGATTATTGTGAGAACTACATTTTTCGTGAGAATGTGAGAATATTGTACTGAATTTTTAATGTTAATGCATTTGAAAAAAAAAATTAAATCTAAACCATATGTTTAATTTTATTTCTTGCATGAAAAAATAAAGGGTTAAGGTACAAATGCCCCCCTAAACAAAACACCCTAGAACGTATCCCTCTCCATTCTCGATGTTGGCCCAAATAAACCCCCACAGTCAATAAAAAGGTTACATTTAAACCCAGGCTCTAAACGGCCGTCTAACGCCGTTAACTAAAATTTTTATTTTTTTTATTTTCTCGTGGGGCCCACAAACACCGCCCAGCCAAGGGGAGAAGGGGACCCGACGGCGCAGATGATCTCCGTCAACGACCTCTCCACCAACTTCGCCACTTGCTCTCGCCTTGTGAAGGAAGCAATCACCGCCGGCGCAAGATTGCTCTGTTTCCCGAAGAATTTCTCCTACATCGGCTCTAAATCTGGCGACAGCCTCACGATCTCCGAGCCACTAGATGGTCCGATCATGGAGAAGTACCACTCACTAGCTAAGGATTCAAGTATCTGGCTATCGCTCGATGGATTTCAGGAGAAAGAATCGGACGATTCGCATATGCTCAACACGCACGTGATAATCTGACGACGCCGGGAACATCAGGAGCAAGTACAATAAGATGCATTTGTTCGACGTCAACGTTCCTGGCGACGGGTGTACAAGAAGAGCAGTTTTACAGAAGCGAAAGAAGAAATCATCGCCGTCGATAGTCCGTTCGGGAAATTAGGTTTAACTATCTGCTACGATTTGTGATTTCTGGAGATCTACCAGCAGCTGAGATTCCACCGCGGCGTGGAGGTATTGTTGGTGCCGGCGGCGTTTACTTAAACCTACGGAGCAGGCGAATTGGGAGATTCTGCTCCGCGCGCGGCCGATGAACGACAGCCTCGTCGGACTTTCAGGCGCGGCAGATCTTGGCTGAGAAATGGGCGGCTGTTCAGTTGTGAACAGAGCTGAGAGATCAGATGATGTAAAAATGATAGTAGGTGGGCCCCATGCGAAAAAAATAAAATAAAATAATATTAAGTGAACAACGTTTAGGGCTTGTGTTTAAATGTACCATTTTTATTGACTTTGGGGGTTTATTGGGCCAACATTGAGAATGGGGAGGGATACGCTTTAGGGGTGTCTTGTATAGGGGGCATTTGTACCTTAACCCAAAAATAAATTACAGATCTACAAATTTATATTAAAATTAATTCAACTCCTACACTGCAGTTGAATTTTGTAAAAAACATATTATAATTAAAAATTATGTAAATTTCAATTCTATATAATTTAATTTCATATTTTCAAATACAACTAATATGAAATAAATTATTAAAGCAAGCCAAACATATGACAAATATATGAAAACAATTAATAATGCACTATAATTTGTGTCTCTCTACAATGAAATAACTTACCGCATTGGTGTCTCAACTTGTACTTTTTAAATTTAATTCACATTGATATACGACGTGACCGTACTTTGGATTTTAATCGAAGTTGTTGTCTCGGTCGAGCGTAAAAATAAATTTATAAACCTCACCCAAAACAAGCGTAGTGCCAGTGATAAGCAATGGTCGATCCCACAGGGAGTTGGTGTAGCTTGTCTCTTGTCACGAACAAAAATAAGAAAAAGGGTTGGGGTGGACTATTATCCTGATCACGAGACACCTCTGGGGACTAAACTCAACTTGACTTGAAAAAAAATAAACTGAAAACATTGAACAGAAATATCAATAATAAAAGGCAATCTGGTCAAGACGTCGAATCTGTGGATAATCTCTTATACTCGCTCATTGGTCAAGATATTCATTATAATATTGTGTCTATCGGTTATAACTTACCAATGGTCTGTGCCCCAATTCTCACTTGTCACGTGCACTTCCATCGTCTAAGAAAATCTATCCTTAAGTGTGTTTAAGATAAGGGACACCCTATACCATTAAACCATCCCGACTTAACCATGCAATAGGACACCTCAGAGCATTCAATTAAACTGAGAAGCATTTAGACCTAGATAGACCCGACATTGAACTTAGGCAGACCGTAGTCTACTTCAACCTCCCGTGCCCGCAAATACTCTCAAGATGCACAGTGATCGTACACACCCTATAATCTTGATTTATTGGTGATCTAAGTCTACTCAATTAATTAATGACCTGTTAACTATTCAAGTCGATTTAGACACTTTGTTATAATGTCCAGCACTTCGGGAACACAACATGCATGCAATTACTTAAGCACACAATTAAACCTCACGAGTTTATAAGTTCATATCCACATCATCTATGCCTTGCCCAGATCTATAAACTTAGCTAGACATAAAGTAAATTACGAAAACAAAAGATAAATAAGACATGGAAATAAAATAAAGAAGCTCACTTAATAAAGGGAAAATGGGCAGGATGCTACTCTGCCAGCATAAAGCATAAACTAAACGTCTAGCCCAAACCGGGACTTAAACATAAACTAAACTAAATGCATAAAATAAAAGATTATTTTTTGGTACTAGCCCCTACTCCTTGCGCTGAACTGTACACCCAAAATGAAATGGGAACATGTATATATAGAGATCCAAGCGTGGGCCAAAGGCTAAGACGCAGCTAGGGTTTTGGAGAGTTCAACTCCAGTTGGAGTGTTCTTCTTCTGCCCGAGATAGAGTCCATAAGTGCAAGGACTCTACCTTTGATAAAACTCCACCCTCCGATCCGTGCATATCTTCAAGCTTTCGTCCATATCTCCTTAGCGCATGGGAAAAGAAATATTCTCGCGCATCTTCTTCATGCACCGGATCTGCCACATCAGCATCTAGCCCTGGACGCCTGATCATGATGTATTGCTCCCATGTTCACCTTTCCTGCCTTCGTTCTACCTTCCTCATGCCCTCGATGCCTCTCGTGGTGGATGCTGATTTCTGAGCGTAAGTCAGGCCAACCTCTTGGTCAGCGGCAAAAGCCTTAGCTGCAACACTCTCTTCCAGAAATAGCTCCAGGTGCCCAGGACGCAATAAAACTCCTCTTCTGAGCGGTACTACCTACTCGATCACATCATGCCCAATAGGTCAGCAAATGTGACTCTCGATCTTTGGATTGCATCCAACCTGTAGGCTCCGTTAGGCTTGATCATTGAGGTGCCTTCCATCTCTCGTCGGATTTGCCCCATATTGCCCATAATAACATCCACGAGTCTCTGCCAAACAAGTGTCCTCCCAGACACCAAAACACACAAAAAACACACACAAAGACTCGATCTAGACCTAGACACAACAAGAAAAAAGTGCACAAAACTTGGGCTCGTCAATATGTGAACATCCAAGCGGTGTGAACTTCTGTTTGTGAACAATGAGATCGAGGGTTTAAATTCCACATTGGTGCTTTCCCCTCCCCCCCACTAAAATACTTTACTCGACGTGATTGTATAGTGAATAAGTGCAAGAATGGGTTCGGCAAAAGTTTAAGTCGATGATGTTATCTCTGACTGCTAGTTGTTTGATCTGGGTTTTGATGGTTCGATCTACTTGGAAGCGTAGTGGTCTTCAGGAGAGATTAGTTTCTGGGCGAGTTTTAGGACTTTCGTGTTTTCTGTGACTCGGGTTTTTCACTTGGCTAGGATTTCTTCTAATCATTCTCCTCTGTTGGTGAGCTGCCAGTTTGCTATGGAGACAACCCGATCCTCTTTCCGTGTTCAGAATATGTGGATCATGTATCACATTTTCAAGCAAGAGGTTGCTCGCATCTGCGTAGAGGAATTGGCTTCAATGACATGTTGAACCTTCACTTCAAACTTTCCCAGGTGAAGCACTTCCTAAAATGCTGGAACCGTGAGGCCCTAAGGAGGAGACCGCGACCATGAGGTTCGGCTTCGTGGAAACATGGTGCATTCATGGGTAAGGGCGTTGGCGGGCCTATAAAGGGCGCGGCGACGTGTTTATATATATGCCCTTTTATGTGCAAAGTTATGCATTTTTGTGTTTGTATATATGCATTAAAAAAATTGGATATTAAAAAAATAATAATTTTTTTTAATATTCTAATTTTTTATTTTCATTTTACCTCTGCGTATATTTTATCTTAGAAAACCTTAGATGCCTACGTCACATTGATGAAACGAGAAATAATACGGTAAATAAAAGTAGTAAACGACACCGGATTTACGTGGTTCGGTCGAGAAGACCTACGTCCACAGGGGTTTTGGGGGTTTTCCACTATAATTGAGAGAGTATTTTACAATTTACAAGTTGTAGGTTAAGAAAAAATGACTATCCCCCAAAATGAGAGCTAAAAGGAGCTATTTATAGGAAAGGGAGAAAGTAAGGGCCCATTAACCCACTAGCCCTAAATAATTGGGCCCAAGCCCCTATTACATGAGCTTCGCTCTTTAATCGAACCGAGAGTCGTGCTGCGCTGCTGTAGTAATTCCCTGTCAAGTCCAACTGAACCAAATATTATTAATAATAATAGCATTAATAATAAAGATAAAAAGGAAAATACTGTAGCCTTGTTTAGCACAGCGCTGGTGCATATTTCAGTCCTCATTAGCTACTCCCCCTAGTCTGGCTGAACCGGGTATTCTTCGTGTTCAGCCAGCGAAGTGTTGTTAAAGCTAGCGCTGTGCTATTTTCCTTAATCCCTGCAAATCATGAAGACATAAGAGTTTTAATACTGTAAGAAAGCAAAGATAAGCATTTTCCCCTTGACTTTGGAATTGTAGTTCCAAGTTAGATTTCCTTCTTGTTTGTTGAATGTTGACAAAGATAAATAATTTCCATTTCTTTGGGCGCATAAGAAGACCAGCACTGAGAATACTCCATATTGAATACTTTGCATAGATAAGCAATATAAATGCTTTGTGTTGGATGAATCAGAAGACTGTTGCAAGAATACTCGAATAACATAGGAAGACCCATGTCGAAGTTGAGAAATATGATACTCTGATCATGTGAGAAAACCCGTCATAAATATTTGTCGAGTCTGAACAATATACCCTGTTGTTGAGCGCGTAAGAAATCCAGCGCGTGAGAAGATCAATAGATAATCCGCGCGTAAGAAAACCAGCGCATGAGAAGACCGATGGATGACAGTAGCACACCAAAAGGCGGCTTATTTCTCGCTGAGCAGCGATTAGAATAGATCAAAGTAGCCCACAGAGTAGAGGCGCAAAATAGTGTAGCCCGTAGAGTAGAGCAGAGCATCCGTAGAGTAGGGTAAAGCAGCCACAGAGTAGCGGAGAGCATTGGAATCATGGCAGAACATTGGAATCACGGCAGAGCATTGGAATCACGACAGAGCATTGAAATCACGGCAAAGCATTGAAATCGCGGCAGAGCATTGAAATCACGGCAGAGCATTGGAATCACGCACTGTGGCAGAGCATTGGAATCACGGACGGCGGCAGAGCGTAGGAATCACGGACGGCGGCAGAGCATTGGGATCACGGACGGTGGCAGAGCATTGGGATCACGGACGGTGGCAGAGCATTGGGGTCACAGACGGTGGCAGAGCATTCCTCTGCTGCTTCCCTCCTTTATATGCATTCCTTTGCTGCTTCCCTCCTTTGTGTGCATTCCTTTGCTGATTCCCTCCTTTGTGTGCATTCCTTTGTTGTTTCCCTCCTTTGTGTGCATTCTTTTGCTGCTTCCCTCCTTGCCGGCTGGAACACTCTGCGTGGAGCATGGAAGACTCGGGGGGTGCAACCAACTTTTACGGCTTACGATTAAAAAGTAACCCTCTGCGCGGAGCATGGAAGACCCGGGGGGTGCAACCAACTTTCGCGGCTTACGATTAAGAAGTAACCCTCTGCACGGAGCATGGAAGACCCGGGGGGTGCAACCAACTTTTGCGGCTTACGATTAAGAAGTAACCCTCTGCGCGGAGCATGGAAGACCCGGGGGGTGCAACCAACTTTTGCGGCTTACGATTATTGGAACAACTCGCTAAACATCGATTAGCACTCCTTTGCTCCCTCCCGAGTGAATGCTGGTTGTGGGTGTACACCCTACTCCCCCCTCTGGTGACATGTGCATGCCTCGCAAAAACATGTCAAGTGTGTGTGTTTGGTGCTCTTGCTTGTGATGATTGTGAGAGAGTTAGCATAACTACAATTCCCAAGTAACATAATTCAAGTTGCATTTCAAGCCCTAGCACATATGCAGAAAGTGTGTAGCTTCGTTTATTAATAATGTCATATTTCAAGTTTAAGCACATATGCAGAAGTTGTGCAGCTTCCAAGATGATGTTGTGATTACATAAATCCCATCAAAGATCATATAAGTCGTGGTTTTGCCCAAGTAAAGAAGTAGAATATTTCCCAAATCCCTATCATGCTTACATGTTCCCATAAAATACCCTAAGATCATAATTTTGCCTAGTGATAAAGCATAATACTCCCCTATCATGCTCACATGCTTCCACGAGATAAAGTTCAGCGAAGTACCTGAATTACCACTTACAAGTGGTTTACCGTTTTCATGTTATGGCGGTTCCCATATTTTGTTCAAAGCTTTCCCAAATTTAATTGCCCTGTGCTACAAGATCTCTTAGGCACAGATATTAGTACAAATATGAAAGCCCCCTGAGACGGGGCTGTACATCGACTTTGATCATGTAATCTACTAGCTCAAAGTTATTTTGATATGCTTATTCTCAACAAAATATTTCGTATTCTTATAATTAATCAAGTCATAGTGTAACTACACTTCTAAAAATAGATCCTTAGATCAAGATAAGAGCAAACCCCAAATCATCAAATAATGAGATATTTTGCTATCATATCTATTTATTAAAGATTATGCTAAGGAATTTAAACCACCACTACCCTTAAAATCATTTATCCCACACACTGAGGCCATGAGTAGTATAGATAAAACTAGCAGATCATACTTCAACTTTGTGGTCCAACAATGTATTCACATCTGCCCTCATTTGACTCATTACATGTTGTTACAAGAAATTCACAACTCAATACCCAGAGAATAATTCCACATGGAGAAAAATTGTAGCAAATACAACAATATCAAGAAGATATGCATCGAAAAAGCTCAAATAAGCATAAACTAAAACACCCATTCAATACGCCATCTTTGGTCAGAGAAACACAAGAAAAGATTTTATCTATTCAAACGAACTTAAGCTGCATCTCTTAATATGAGGAAACAGTGAATGATCAGCAACAATCAAGAAAAAGATTGTCATTAGCATAAATACCTATTACCAAGATGAAGCCCCATGAAAATTCTATTTTCCATTGGTTCGTACTTGAAATCATGGCATAATATCCCAACTATTAGATAATTCACCATCATGAACACCACCAAAGTGGAAATTAAGCATCAACATCGAGACAAAATGAGGATGACCATTTATTAACCTTTTGGAATTGTGAGATATCAATATTTACTATTGTGTCAGCAAAATAACAATCTACTTCATAAATTTAGCATCAAAATCAAGCCAAGTGTTTGCGTTTCCCCAAAATCTTATCCTAAGTGTTAGCTAAATTGATTTCACAAAATCACGATAACAAATTTGCAAATCTCAATTTAATAGTAAATGAGTATAATCTCAACACGAACACCTAGTGTATACCTTCCCTTCCATGTTTGGTATGCACAGACAAAATATTTCCTCTTCCCACTAGTTTCGTTTGAGCAAAGCAGGCGGCTACAAAGAGCAGTAAACCCAGCCCTTGTCTTATCAATGGCACCAGTATGTTTCATTTTGAGAAGGACTTCCAATAAAATGGCTCTTTCATTGCAAGCCTCGAACGTCGCCGAGGTGAGCGATGATCCAAGTAAAAATGAATGTGGTTCGGTCATGACCCGAACTGAATCCATCCCTGGCTCGAATCCTTGCCACCATGAGTCAGCGCAGCTGGAACCTCAACCCACGAATCATCCATCACAGAGCAGAACAGGCTGAGCAGCCCCTTGCTGGTATCGTGCTCCGGCGATATTTCATTGGAGTCTACTTCCTCCACCCACAATTCTCTCACTTAATCAGCCCCTGCAACATTATTTGGCATTGGTATGCTCTTAAATAAGAGATCAAATAAGAACATAGGAAATTATAAGTAAAATAAGTGAATGGGATTAAAGTCTTCCCCATCAAATTGGACAACGCCATGGCTGCTCGCGCTTCTCCCGGAGGCGATTTACTATGGCTAGATTTCTCTTGGAAGTGGTAGTCGTAGATTGGGGCGCGGCATGGCGAACCTCGCCGGTCATCTAGAGGCGGCGGCAACTGAGCCGTAGTGGCGATTTTGTCTAAACTATAACGAGTAGGGCTGTCAAAATAGGCCGAAAATGGCTCGGCCCGATGGGCCCGCCCGGCCCGCCCGTAGTTTTGGCCGGGCTGGGCTAGGATTTTCAAGGCCCAAAAAAAATTGGGCCTCCCTAGCCCGGCCCATGCGGCTCGCCGGGTCACCCGGCCCGCGGGCCAAAAAGCCCGCCGGGCTTTCGGGCCTAAATCGGCCCGTCAATATAGAAGGTGAAAATTTTGAAAATTTATATCTCCTCCCAAATTCCAATGGACCTAACCCAATCTAAGTCCATTTCTTTAATTGATGACAATGACGAGTCGAAGTCTAACTTAGGATTTAAATTAGCAATCAACAATCAATATTAAATTATTTTTACTTGAAATATTTATTTATTTTTGGTGGTTGTTATTTGATTCCAGTTGATTTGATTACTGTATTAATTAATTTGTGAATAAATCGTTTTCTGTTTTTGTTGTTTTTGCAATTAGTTTTTGTTTTTTACTTGTATTCATATTGTTTACATTTAGTTTTAGTCATATTTGTTTACATTTAATTTTAGTTAATTACGTAATTTAGATGTAGATTGTTTAAGGCCCTTTTTGTTTCATCGAATTTGTCTTCAATTTTTTTTCTTTAAATTTGATTTAATTTATTAATTTTTGGAACTAAATATATATATATATATCAATTTTTGGCCCATTTTGGCTCGACCCGCCCGGCGGCCCGTATAGGGTCGGGTTGGGCTTCAATGTTCAAGACCCGTTGAAATTTTGGGCCGGCCCGACCCGGCCCAAAAAATTACCTAGGCCCGTTGGGTTGGGCCGGGCCGGGCCGGCCCGCAAGGTTTGACAGCTCTAGTAACTAGAGAACTAGGGCCCGCCCTTCGTGGTGGAGACGCGTAAACGGCGCGCCGGAGAGACATCGAGGTTGGCTGATGGCGAAGGCAGCGATTGCTCGCCAAAGACAGAAACAGAAGGAATTTGGGGTTTGGTGGACGTCGTATCCCACCAAATAATTCCTGCAATAGCCAAGAATTAATATAGTTAGTAGCAAGCAGGGTCGAACCACAAAGAACAGGTAATTGCAATCAATTTCCTAAAGATCTAAAATTGGTGTAGCCACCACGCCTTAAATTGAGAGAAATATTAATTAACTAAGGAAGCAAATTAAATCAAATAAAATAACACTAGAAAATAATCAAAGAAAAGTAACTCGGCTAAAATAAATCCATATTAATTTAATGACTCCGATCATCGACGCAATGATTAATTAATCCCTATCAACCAACCAGTTATAGGATACCGTGAAACGCAACGGACGTACCCCAATTCCTACTTACTGTGTCGATAAACAGCTGGAGACACCAGACCTGCTTAATATAACCTAGCTGGAGACGCCAGACCTAGATTTAATATTCTAATAGCATTAAGAGGAAGGAACCCAATTTAGACCAATTATCCTAGATACGCTAGTAATAATTAATCCACCAATTTATTCCTACTACGAACATGGTAGCTTTATCACTAATCAGCCATATTCCAACAATTACGGATTGGGGGAACCAATTGACTGTAATCCAATTTAATATAAGTTGATCAGACTTAAATTAAATCAGAACTATCTTTAAACACAAGGAACAAATAGAAATCAACAGGAATCAATTATAGGCTCAATTAGGTCTCACATATTATTAAATCAATAATTCATTATTCTCGCCGAATTAGAAATTAGCTACTCATAATTAAATTAACAATAATCAAATAAATAAAAATAATCATAAACTAATCGAACAAAAGAATTAAATTGCAAGAATAACAAAAGGTCACTACTATGGAATTAAAGAAGAAAAAATCGCCTGCCAAGTATTTCCCAAGCTAGCCGCCAATTATCAAAAACAAAACAAAAGTAAAGCCAAAGTTTAATTCTAAACCTAAGAGAATAATAATGTGTGGTGCGAAAGTTAACCACTTAAAATCTAATCTATCTCCAATATATATGCGGCTATACTAATTCCCAACTAAGGGATTAAAAATTAATTAAAACACAAGAGTATTAGGCTTTAATTAAATCTAGAATAATTAACTCCAAGTCCAATCTCTAAACATCTTCAAAAAGCATTCAACTTGATCCAAAATTCTCGACTTTCATCATCTCCCGACATCTGCCATCTTCATTCTCCATCCACGCAATTCCTGCGCAAAATGCCAACGAACTTGGGCAAAATCAAATAAAAACACACGATAAATAACTCGAATCTAGACAACTAAATCACACACATCAGGGTTTTTCTCTAAAACCCCAAATTGAGAGTAGAATTTAGGATTTTTATCAGTGAGATTTTTTCAGGAAAAACAAGGAATCACCAAAAGTTTTATGATGAGACTGCTTTGGGTGCTGGATTCGAAAGCAATTTGGAGATTTTAGCTCTGGATTCGAGAGCAGTTTGGAGATCTCGAGTTGGGACTCTGATTCTGGGGATTTCGATTTTTCACTAGAGATTATGTAGATTGGGGGTTTTTCCTTTGAGGATTTCATATTGGTGAGAAAAATGATAGATCGATGGATGCGGAGAGAAAATGACCATTTTGGAAGAGCAAGCTGAAATTGAAAGGGATCGGCCATTGTCGCCGGAAACTGGGAAAGGAACAGCCGAAAAAAGGATTTCTCATTTTTTTTGTGAACAGTAACCGGGAAATAATAAAATACTCACGCCTTAGCTCATTTTCCCCACAGACGGCGCTAGTTGATGAAACGAGAAATAATACGGTAAATAAAAGCAGTAAACGACACCGGATTTACGTGGTTCGGTCGAGAAGACCTACGTCCACGGGGGTTTTGGGGGTTTTCCACTATAATTGAGAGAGTATTTTACAATTTACAAGTTGTAAGCTAAGAAAAAATGACTATCCCCCAAAATGAGAGCAAAAAGGAGCTATTTATAGGAAAGGGAGAAAGTAAGGGCCCATTAACCCACTAGCCCTAAATAATTGGGCCCAAGCCCCTATTACATGAGCTTCGCTCTTTAATCGAACCGAGAGTCGTGCTGCGCTGCTGTAGTAATTCCCTGTCAAATCCAACTGAACCAAATATTAATAATAATAATAGCATTAATAATAAAGATAAAAAGGAAAATATTGTAGCCTTGTTTAGCACAACGCTGGGGCATATTTCAGTCCTCATCACACATGTTGTATCCTTGGTGCGCTATATGAATAAAATATGTGGTCCAAAAGTGATACTAGACACTATCTAAAATTTGAGTACTATATAATTTCATTACTATATGTGTGTGTTTATCTGTAAGAAAGAGTTTAAACCTCGTAATTATTGTGAGAACCAAGAATCAATATATTTTAGTTGAACGAATTTGCCTAATCCAAACTCACTTCTACTATTTCTTATGAACCCATTAATTAACAAATTGTTGCAGTTATTAAATTTCTTTTTTCTTACGAATAAACTTTTATGAGTTTTAGCTGTAGCTAAAGTTTACTTTTCAATAAATTAATACGCCTAGTTCCATTTAATTAAGCATTAGGAACATAATGACTCGTTCAAGCAATAGAAGGATATAGTATCGATTGAATAATTGGGAGTTTGGCAACATTCAATTGGGAGCATTTTGTCGTCCTCTATTTAAGAAATCTATTTTATATAAATTTTAAATTTCACAGCAGTTATATAGTCGACGAAAATATGTATTATATAAAAGTCGATCGATGTAATGTTATGAATGCTAACTAAGCCCACATTTGATTGGATATTTTTAGAGGTTGGAAAAGGAAATCAAGTATTTGGTTTGGGTAATAAGATAATCATTACCCTTACTTGAGGGTAACTGAATCACCCAATTTGTTACCCCTCAAAATAGAGAGGAAATAAAAGAAATAGAATCCTTTATTAATGATTTCTTTCCATTATGAAACCAAACACTCAATAAAAATAAGGGTAAATCTATTCATACATAATATGTATAAACATAATTGGACATTTTAGTAAATTCTCATTCTCTAAAATGTGTTTTGACATTTATAGCCTTCACCAATTTTATGGAAATAAATTTAAGTATCAAATTTCACATATGAAAATAAATGTCTGTCCTTAATAGTTAAAGATTATTTCCCTATATACATTAAATTAATTATATTATGCTTGACTAATTTATTACTCCTAATATGTATGGATTTATTTTTTGATATATTGACTTGATTTTTTTGTCGTTTATTAATTTTATATAAAGCTTTATATTGACTTGATTATATATCATTATTAATTTTATATAAAGCTTTAGGAATTTCGTTCTCCTATAAATTGACTTATTTAAAAGATGCATTGTTATTAATTTTATATGTGGTCATTTCAAAATTTAGTTTTTGTAAACAAATATTGCATTACTAATTAATAATTTATATTCTTGATTAAATATTTTTGTAAAATTTAATATATTTTATTTTATATAGAAAAAAGTGCATATAATTTGACATATATACAAGATTTATTTTATTTATTTATTATTGAATATAAGAAATAGGAAAGATCACAATGAGTTAGGTTAATATTTGATAGGTCTTAGGATCAATTTCTTTTAGAAGCATTACTCTTTTTCATATTTTTTCATTTCTATTTTCTTGTTTTGAATCTTAATTTTATTTTATATTCTTCTAATATTTTTTTTGTTTTATTTTATATATACAATGTGCGACTCTCTTCATTTATATTTTAAATATCTATTCATATTGAAATTTGAGCGTTAGAATCCAATTTATACTAATATGTTGTTATTCTACTACACCAGTACGCTCATCCGTGCTATGCACGGCGAACACCGAAATTAAATGACATGTTTAAATAAATAAGTATAAATATTAAATAGAACTAGAATATAAATAAATGCAAAATATATTTTAAAAATAAAATAAACATATCAATTCCTCTAAATTATTTGATAATGAAAATTAACATTACACATTTTTATTATAGAGTATTACACGTCATAATAAATAAATAAATAAATATTTTCATACACAAATATAAATAAAAAGATGTAAAATGTTAACAACGAGAGAGAGAAAATAAAATATTTTAAAGTTTTAATAATTTATTCGTCTTAAATTCATTTTTTTATGATTTTTATACAATATTAAATGTTTTGTCATGCACTTATATATAACATGCATATTAAATATTTATGCGTAAATTAAACAGAGGAAAAAAAACTCATATTTTATATATATTAAATTAAATTATAAATTAAATTATATAAAAAAATTGGTGAGAGAAAAAAGAGAGAGAAAAAAAAAACAGAGGGAAAAACTCATCTTTATATATTATAGAGATTATATTTTTATGTAATAATTAAACAATGTGGTTGATGATGATTTATTTTTGAAACGAATCAATGTTAAGCTTTTATTTGTATTTAAGTATAAAATTGTAATTTGTAATTTCATCATACTCAATTCAATTTAATCTTATCTAAGTTGAATTTGATAATCCCCAATTCAATTTCACTAAATCTAACTTGAATTTCATAATCCCCAATTCAATTTCACTCGATCTAACTTGAAGTTCATAATCTCCAATTCAATTTCATCTTATCTAAGCTGAATTTGATAATCTCCCATTCAATTTCATCTTATCTAAGTTGAATTTCATAATCCCCAATTCAATTTCACCCAATATAATTTGAATTTCATAATCCTCAATAATCTTCAATTCAATTTCATATTCTCGAAGTTGAATTTCATAATCCCCAATACAATTTCACCCAACATAACTTGAGTTTCATAATTCCCAATTCGTAAACCTTATCTTATATTAATATGATTTTTTAGTCATAACACAAATAACACGCACTTTATACGTAACTTTAAGTATTTAGTGAAACAATAGTATTCGTAAACCGATCTTATTTTTTCATTTCTATTTTCTTGTTTTGTATCTTTAACTTATTTTATTAAATATTTTTCTAATATTTTTTACTTTTTTATTTTTATTTAATTTATCCAATGTGCGACGATCTTCTTAGTTAGTTATATATCTATTCATATTCAAATTTAAGTGTTGGAATCTAATTTTTACTAATAGTATTGTTATTCTACTACACTATATTTTTATGTAATAATTAGATAATATGGTTAATGCACGAGACTCTTCAAATTACTAGTATGGTTGTAAATGGGTACCTAAAGCTTGAGGATCAAATCGATACAAAACGATCAATGTTAATTAAGGTTTTATTTGTATTTAAGTACAAAATTATAATTTATAATATAAATTTACCTATTAATTAGTTTTATAAATATTAATGATGATTTATTATTAAAAGATTGTAGCATTGCATATTGACATAACTTATAATCAATATTAATATGATTTTTAGTAACATAAACACTAACACTTTACACATATAATCAATATTAATATGATTTTTTTATTATATTAGCACTTTAACACAAATAACACTCTATATGTAACTTTAAGTATTTAGTGAAACATTAGTATTCGTAAACTGATAGTATTTTTTTCATTTTTTTAAATGATATTTTAATAATATTTTATTTTTAAAAAATACATGATAAGAAACAAATATTTTCATTTTTTGTTAAACAAATATATAAAGGATAATTATTATTACATATTTGCATTTTTGGTTATTAACAAATATTTTTATTTATTATCAACAAATATTTACATACTTTATTAAATAAAAACTTAAATATTCATTATTTTTTTAATTAAAAAATATATTATTGATCAATATTAACAAATATTTTTTCTATAAATATTTGCAATATGAAAATATATAAATTTGGGAGAGAGACAAATCAACCTATAATATAATACCCATTTATTCATAATAAATATTGCTAATATTTATTGCTAATGAATTTCCATATTGCCCGATTTGATAATACAAGCTAATGGATTTGTTGCCTAATGAATTAATAAATATTTATGTAGTAGCAAATTCGCATGTTTAGAAGTACAAAATATTCCCCCGTCCCATTTCAGTTGGCACTTTTACTTTGGACACGGAGATTAAGAATAAAGGGTTGGGTGTGTAAAGTGGTTGGGGACCATTTGTTTAATGTGTGTAGAGAAGTTAGAGACCACATATTATTTTTGAAAAGTGTCAATTGAAGTGGGACAAACAAAAAAGGCAAGTGTGCCAATTGAAGTGGGACGGAAGGAGTACAATATAGACATATAGTTGGCAGCAGGGGCAAATTAGGATTAGAAAAATATTAAACTTTCCTAATTAAAATATAAGGGTATTATATTTATACATACGCAAATTCTTCTGTGCTCCATGGAGCACCATGCTCCTGGGTGTGCAGTGTCATTTAATATTAGTGTCATTTCAATATAGTGTTAGTGTCATTTCGCGACAGTGTTATTTATAAACCATGATAGTGTCATTTGTAAAACATAATAGTGTTAGTGTCATTTCAAGATAGTGTTAGTGTTAGTGTCATTTAGTGTAAGTGTTAATGTTATTTTGCACCCGGGAGCATGGTGCTCCATGGAGCACATAAGAACGCCTCTTATACATATTGTGTATGAATAACACTACCCTAAAAGTAATGGTTATTGTTACCATTCCACTCCTTTATTTGATTTCATTTCCTTTCCATTCCTCTACTTGAACCAAACGAGCAGTAAGTGCTCGTTTGGTTCAAGTAGAGAAATGGAAAGGAAATAGAATCAATTAAAGAAATGGAATGATAACAATAACCATTACTTTTATTGAGTGTTTGATTCAACAATGGAAATGAATCATTAGTAAGAGATTTCATTTTTTTTGTTTCCCCTCTATTTTGAGGGGACAACAAATTAGATGATTGGGTTACCCTCAAGTAAGGGTAATGATTATCTCATTATCCAAACCAAACAACAAGTAATAGATTCAATTACTTGAATCCCTTTCCAACCTCTAAAAACATCCAACCAAACGTGGACTATTAATAATGCATTCGGGGTGTTACCTTCTAGATGTTTTTCACAATACGCCATGTTATTTACTTCTCAAATTTTTATTCTCAGATAATATGCAACTTCAAAATTGTTGGCCTTGAATTTGTTGAGTTTTTCCTTAAATATGTTGTCTTTTTGTTAGCTTCTTTTTATTTTTTGCTGGTTTCTTTGTCATAAAAATTTTCAAATGTTTTTCTTAATCAAATTTTAATAAAATTAGTGAAAGCAAAAGAATGTTCGAACTAGATCCTTTATTTCCTAATCGTATTTTATAATCTATAGCAAGATTAAAATTTAACGGTATTAACTAATAATGTTATAAGGAAAGTTTTCATTCAACATATTAATATAGATTGTTTATATTCATTTTTCTCAAAGAATGAGAAGAAATTAGAAAAAGAAAATTACATATTAAAAAATATCCAGACTAAAAATTTATGGAGGTTGGTATATTTCTTGAAAAAATGACCTTACATTTTTTTTTATGAAAAATCTTGTAATACACATTCCTCGTAAAGTAGCTAGGGGGATTCAAATATTATATGGAATTTATTCTAGCCAAATAAGTACACTTCTTAAGATATAAAATAAGAATAATTTTAAGTCCTTAGATCATCAAGATCTACGGTTGATACATCATCCTGTTGGATGAATTCATGGTCCTAAGTTCGAATCCCAAAGGTAGCAAAAATTTATTTTTCGCAATTCATACCTTTATACAGCAAATTTATACGTGTTCTACATAAAATTCATACATTTTTCCTAGTTCTTATTTCTTATTTCTTATTTTAAGAGGTGCTCTCACGGTTGCCCTTCCTTATATATATATATATATATATATATATATATATATATATATAGGAAAAAGTTCCGTTGAGAAAGCTAAATGTGTTGAGAATTGATGATGCGTTTTAAATCTGTCGAATAAGTCAACAATTTTGATGAACAAGTCAATATATGAACAAACATGTTGGTATGGTGGTGGACGTTGTATTCCACCACATAATTCCTGCAACTCTATCAAGAATTAAATGAGTATAGCAATAAGTAGGGTCGAACCACAGAGAACGGGTAAAAACATTCAATTTCCTAAAGATCTAATTTTTGGTGTAGCCACCACGCCTTAAATTTGAGAAAAATAATTATAAACTAAGAAATCGATAAATAACTCAAATAAACAATCTAGAAATTAATTAATAAAAGGTAACTCGCCTCGAATAAATCCATATCAATTTAATATCCCTATTCATCGACGCAAAGATAAATTAATCTCTATCAATCAACCAGTTATAGGATACCGTGAACGCAACAGACGTACTCCAATCCCTACTTACTGTGTCGATAAACAACTGGAGACGCTAGACCTGCTTATTTCCCTTATTAAAATATAACCTAGTTGGAGACGCCAGACCTAGATTTAATATTCTAATAGCATTACAATGAAGGAATCCAGTTTAGACCAATTATCCTTGATACGCTAGTAATAATTAATCCACCAATTTATTCCTACTACGAACACGGTAGTTTTATCACTAATCAGTCATATTCCAACAATTACGGATTGGAGGTCGCTAGTAATAATTAATCCACCAATTTATTCCTACTACGAACACGGTAGTTTTATCACTAATCAGCCATATTCCAACAATTACAGATTGGAGGTGCTAATTGACTATAATCCAATTAAATCTAAGTTGATCAAACTTAAATAAAATCAGAATTATCTTTAAACACAAGGAACAAATCGGAATCAACAGGAATCAATTATATACTCAATTAGGTCTCGCAAATTATTAAATCAATACTTCATTATTCTCGCCGAATTAGAGATTTAACTACTCATAATTAAACCAGAAACAATCAAATAAATAAAAACAAACATAAAATTAACAAACACTAAATAAACGGAATAAATTGCAATTAAAAGAAACTGACTACACACCTTAAAATCAAAAATTAAACCGAGTAAACTAAATTGAATTGAAATAAAAGTCACCGCAGTTGGAACAAGTATCTTCTGCCCAAGTCTTGATGCTAGCCGCCAATTACCAAAGCAAAACAAAAGTAAAGTCAAATTAAGTTTAATTCTAAACCTAGGAGAATAATAATGTGTGGTGTAAAAGTTAACAACTTAAAATCTAATCTATCTCCAATATATATGCGGCTATGCTGAAATGGAAGTTTAATATAAAAAGAAGAAATAAAAACCCTTGAATGCACAAGACGCAAGCAAGGAACAGAGACTCTAAAAGAGTCCCAAAAAAAAAAAAAAAAAAAAGTCTAAACGTTACCGCAAAAACCAACAATCAAATATTAAAATCCATATTGGAATGATAATCATCCTTGTTGCGATCATTTTCCATGGCAATTACATCCGACCAACGGAGGTTCGCAATATTGTTCATAGTACGCATCGTGTTGCTGCTACTATGATCAACAACGAAGTTGCTCGGCTGAAATCCAAGACCCTCCGCATTTCTGAGGCGGTTTTTAATGCTATCAGTCGGAACTGCATGACCAAGCTCACTTCCTTTTCCCGAGCCTTTTGGACGGCCACGTCCGCGCTTCGGCTCCGAGAGCAATAACATCCCTTGATTAACCTGCTCCTCTAACCGACTTATACGACCAGCAATATCCTCCGGAGTAGGATTGGACTCCTTATCTCCAACAACCTCCTTTTGAATCGGATAATGAACCTGCTCACTCACAAAACCATCTGTCCCAACCTCCGACTGCTTCTCCGCCACTGCATCCTTAAGCGCCAAAGTTTCATTCCGCAAGCTATTGCCCTCCTCTGCAGCAGCTGCCACATTCTTCGCAAGATTCACGACTCCATTCGGTGTCTCCATCTCTATATCCTCATCCACATCCTCATCGTTGTCATCCAGTTGATGCTCCGAAGTTACCGGGACTAGCACAACTTCCAACGAATCAGGCCCTGACAAAATACGGTCATCCCTCTCGTTCACATCCTCATGGGACGTCACAACCTGCTCACTTGACTCTAAAGCAGCAAAACTATTCTCAATAAGGGTTGCAGCGCATGATGAGACCTTCTGCTGCACCGCATGCTGTTCCTCGACAACCTCTTGTCGTATCAAGTTATTTCCATGTGCTGGTGAAGCCCGCACCTGTTCCGATTGTAGCCCCACCGGAATCGATTCACCCCCAGAAATCCCTGGCTCAGAAACCTCCTGCCATTGTTTCGCTATTGCTTGTTGTTTTCCAGACGGCTTCATAGTAGCCTCCACTGGCAGATTAGCTTTACGACACTTATCGGGAGAATGCCCCGTGATCTTACACTTGGAACAATAATACGGTAAGTACTCGTAAGTAAACTCAACATGAAAAGAATAGTCACCCCCATCAAATAGAAGCGTAGTAGGGAGAGATTTGGACATATCTAACTCCACAAGAACACGAGCGAACTGTCCAAAATCTCGAGTAATCGAAGCACCATCAATCTTCAGCGGATGGCCCACGAAACGTGCAATTCCAGCCAGCACCTCCGCATGCCAATATTCGATAGGCAAATAATGTATACGAATCCAAACGTTTGCCAACGACGAGAGTTCTTTAAACGGATCAAAGTTCTTCGCCCACTCGCGAAGGCGGAGATGTCCATTAAAAACTTCCCAAATCAACTTGGCTTTAGCTCGTTGTTTATCCTCTGCGTTCTGGAAGATTATGGTATAGTATCCTTTACCCAAAGGAATGAGTTGCCAAGGCGAACTGATATTCCACATGTTCTGAAGCTCCTTTTTAATCATCAACGCAGGCTTGGGCGTTTCCCCTTTGTTTAACAACAACCTTCCCGTCAAAGCATGATTAAGGTCAGAAATCTGCTTCAAATGAAGCTCTGTAGGCATCTTGAAACAGTAGTGATCACCTTCTTTTGTAGGGCGTAGAGCATGATAATGATGTGCAGCAACATCCGGACGACGCGGCGTCCGATTCGCAGTAATATCGACATATGATTTGAGAAGAGGTGTGTTAGCCGTCTTCTGTTGGGAGCGGTTATTTGCTGGAACAATATTAGAATTCTTCCCTGGAAGATTGGCATTAGGAGCCATGTTTCGACTGCGCTGATCGGCAGACGAGCCATCCACACGAAACTGGTGTGACGTAGGCTGAACAGATGCCGCCAACCCCACAGGCGGGCTTGGGTTCCGGTGCAGCTGAGATGCCTCTGGCAGAACAGAGCTTGACACATTAGCAATTTCCCCCGATGGGTTATGATTTTTCTTGTGTGGCAGGGAAGAATTATGAATAAAATTGTTGGAGACAACCGGTAGGTTAAGCCCACCCGTCGACATGATTGCAGAAGCGGCGACGGCGGCAAGAGGCGAGCAGCGTCTGAGGATCTGGAGTCTCCCCAGAGAGGGGATCTAGATCGGGTTGTTGACGGCGACAAGTAGCTAGGAGCTCCTGCCGGAGTGGTCGACGCTCCGCTCCGACGCAGCTTTGAGCCGCGACCGGCGAGGATCTTTCCAGAGATCTCGCGCGGTGGTGGAGAAGGCACCAGATCTGCCGGATCTCGGAGGAGGCGCAACGGGATTCTGGAGAAGAGACCGGAGGTGGCCACTGCTGCGGGGATCGTCCGTCTCGCCGTTTGAGAGCACCGAGCAGCAGCGAAGGAGCTGGGCAGCTGGCTGACGCGCTCACTGATGAAGCGGGCCGGCTAGGTTGCTCCGAGCGTGGCGTGGCTGACGGACAGCAGCTGGTCAGCGGGAACAGCAACAGCGATGCTCAGCTGGCTGACTGGAACCGCAGCAGCGAACAGCAGCAGCGAACGAGCAGCAGCGAACAGCAGCAGGGCCCGGCGAACAGCAGCAGCGGCCCGGCGTGCGGCGAGCAACGCCGGGCTGGTGGCTGGCAACGTTGAAGCTTTCAACGAAGCGTGAAAGTTCCGCTTTCGGTGGGAGAAAACGCGTGCTATATATATGCGGCTATACTAATTCCCAACTAAAGGATTAAAAGAATCCTAAAAGTGTCGTCCAACCCAAAGACATGGGCTTTTCGGCCTTTTCAATAAGCTCCAAAAAAATAGAAGTAAGAATTTTGGACGTAATTAAATGTAAAATAATTAATTCAAAGCCTAATCTCTAAATATCTCCATAAAAACACGCTTTTTTCTTCAAATTCATGTTATTCTCGAACTTTCTCCTTCCACGAACTTTCTTCTACACTCCATACAAATTCTGCGCCAAAAACACCACAACTTGGATAATATCGAAGCAAACCAATGGTAAACGACACGAAAATAGATAACTAAATCACACATATCATATGGGCTCGAATCCTGGAGAGAACGAGTTTTTCATCATATTTAAATAGATATGTATGTTCATCAGATTTATTGATTTATTTAAAGAATTTATTGATTTGTTCATTATTCTCAATTCTAAACACATTTAGCTAGTATATATGTTGCATAAAATGCTTGTAATTTGCATAAGATGCTTGTAATGACTGCATAACGAAATTAAATTAATTAGATGAAATTTTCGCTCCCTCTGGAATTCGAACCCGGGTAAAAATTTTATACAGTATTATACTGCAGCTTATGCAACACTATATACTGGCTTATGCAATAATTCTCATTTCTTACGAGAGAGAGAGAGAGAGAGAGAGAGAGAGAGAGAGAGAGAGAATCACGTTAATTTAATAGAAAAGTTAGTTAAATGAGAAGAGAATAGTGGGTGAAATGAAGAATTGAAGATAATAGTGGTAGAGAGAAAACTTGGCGGTAAAAATTTATTGTTCAAATTCTCTTTTCATATTATATATAGATATAGATACGAGTGTTTGGTTTGTAGAAAATAACATCTTTTTATATAGATTTTAATTTGGTGAAATCTTATAAAAAAATCAATGTAGATGAGAAAATACACTATTATTAAATATTTAATTTACCGGCCAAACAAAATTGAAGAAATAATTTATTTAGTCAAAATTATTTATTTTTAAAAATTAAATCAAACAAATTTTTTATTTAACCAAATAAATTTGATAAAATTAAATTGACAATGTGTATGAATCTTAACCACTAGTGGATTATTGATTTATATACATTTTTGTATATAGGTTTTCATTAAGTGAAATCTCATATAAATTCAATATGGGATGGAAAAATACGCTAGAAATATTTATTTAGGTTTTCCAATAAGTGAAATATTATAAAAAACAGATATGAGATTATTTGTCAAGATAATTAAAATGAAGGAGAATGCAAAGTTTTTAAAAAGAGGTGATTTTAGGATGCATGTAGGCAAATTCCATTTTCTTATTATATATAAAATTTACTTCTAAAATGAATGATTATAAATATTCATAATAAAATATAATAGGCGGATACAATAAATTGTGGGATACATAATCTCATCAATCTAGTAGAGTAATAGTAATGTTTGAATCGTCACGTAACTATATTCAAGATTCGTCTATACTTTCAACTTTCAAGTTTCAAGATCATAACATATATACTATTGAATTTGAGGGTGGGACTTTGTGGCACAACAAACAAATCAAAGAGTTAAATTCTTAGGGGAATCGAGGACTAGGAGATCAATAATTAACCTGCAGCAGCTCACAATATTGACTGACTTACTAAAATGCTGTCTCTGTCTCTGATCCTCTCTATCTCTATATTATTAAATTACGATTTTATTAAAGAAAGAAAAGAGAAAAAATCTAAGAACTATTAAAAGCACAAGACAGCAGCCTAAGGGCCGAGCTTCGTTAAAATCTTTCTAAACAAAACTCAAAGGGAAAAACTTTAGAGAGGGAAAAAGAGTACTCGTCTAAGACGAAACTAGCAAGAGAGAAAAAAGCGGAAATGGGACCGTTTCCAGAACTCCAGCCTAACCATCGTCCTGAAGCAGACCCGGCTCGTTTCCCTAACAAAAAACAGTAGACCTCTCTCTCTCTATATATATATCACCAATGTATATCTACTACAATAAATAGGAGTATGGAACAGTAGGTAGAGGCCAACCCACCGATTCTTGCCTTGACTATTAAAAACAAGACAAACTCTTTGAGGTAGAGAAAAAAGAGACGAAGTGATGGCCGTGGGATTTGCCATTGCAAATGGAGGGAGCCAATACAATGGAAGAATTACATCATATTTGGTCTTATCTTGTCTTGTGGCTACCATGGGAGCTTTCATTTTTGGCTATGATATTGGAGTTTCAGGTTTAATTTCTCGTAGTAGAGATGATTCTTCTTCTCTTCTTGTAATCTATACAGGATTTTTAATATCTTTGTGCACATATATATATATTTACTGGTTAGGTGGTGTGACATCTATGGAGCCTTTCTTGGAGAAGTTCTTCCGAAAAATTTACAAGAGGATGAAAGAGGACACTAAGATTAGCAACTACTGCAAATTCGACAGCCAATTCTTGACACTATTCACATCTTCACTCTATTTGGCCGGTCTCGTCTCTTCCTTCTGCGCCTCTTTTGTTACCGACACCTTCGGCAGAAAACCGTCGTTGCTTGCTGGTGGAGTTTCGTTTCTTGCTGGAGCTGCCCTCAACGCTGCTGCCCTTAACATGTACATGCTGATTATCGGCAGAGTGCTACTCGGAATCGGCGTTGGTTTCACCAACCAGGTTGGCCTCACAGTCACAGCGAGTTTTATTTGGCCTCACTGCCGCCTATACTTACAACCCATCTCATCGGATGCTTGCAGGCGGTCCCGCTGTACCTCTCAGAGATGTCGCTACCCAACCACAGAGGAGCAATCAGCAACGGCTTTCAGCTCAGTTTAGGTATCGGTTTCTTCTTAGCTAACCTCGTCAACTACGCAACAGAAAAGATCAGAGGCGGCTGGGGCTGGCGGATATCACTCGGCATAGTCGCGATCCCAGCAGCGATCCTAACCGTCGGCGCGCTCTTTCTCCCCGACACCCCAAGCAGCTTCATTCAGCGGAGCAACGATCACGACAAGGCGAGAGCGATACTGCGACGAATCAGAGGCGCAACCGATGTCGAAACAGAGCTAGACGATCTCGTCGCAGCTCGAGATGTCGCGAGATCTATGGAAAGCCCCGTTAAAAACATCGTGAAAAGAAGGTATAGGCCGCAGCTGGTGATGGCTGTGGCAATGCCCTTCTTCCAAATACTCACAGGTAAGTACTCCCATCAATATTTTTTTTAATTATTATTCTTCATTTTGTCATTTTGGTCCATCCACAATAAATATACTTTTGATAAGTGTTCCGATCACAATAAAATGAGATAATTATTCCACTCATAACCACTCATAACGTACATAAATTGTGGATAGGGAGAGTAAAATTTTTATGTTTGCATAAAATGATTTTAGCTCCAAATTAATTTTCTGCGTCTGCACTTACTCACAGGGATCAACGTCATCGGGTTCTACTCACCGATACTCTTCCGAACCCTTGGCTTGGGGGAGAGCGCATCGTTGTTGTCGACGTTGATGACGGGCGTGGTGGGCTCGACAACAACATTGATAGCGATTGTCATAGTCGACAAAGTTGGTCGGAGGTTTCTGTTTATGCTTGGTGGTGCAGTGATGTTTGTGTGCTATGTCGGCGTTGGAGGGATAATGGCTGCGAAGCTAGGTGATCATAATGAATTGAGCAAGGGCTATGCTTACATGGTGCTGGCGCTGGTGAGCTTGTACGTGGCCGGATTCGGGGTGTCGTGGGGCCCGTTGGGATGGCTAATCCCGAGCGAGATATTTCCGATGGAGATACGGTCGGCCGGGCAGAGCGTCACTGTGGCGGTGAATTTCCTATTCACGTTCGTGGTGGGGCAGACGTTTTTGGCGATGATGTGCCGTTTTAAGGCGGGGCTTTTCTTCTTTTTCGGAGGGTGGGTGGCAGTGATGACCATATTTGTGTATTTGCTGTTGCCGGAGACGAAGAATATTCCTATTGAACAGATGGAAGGGATTTGGAGGGAACACTGGTTTTGGAAGAAGATTGTAGGGGTAGACCATAAGGAATTAGTCAACACTAGGATAGATCGCGAGTAGCTCGTGTTTATTCAATTACGATAAATGCACAAATTCTCCTTTCATGGGCTAATCATAAAAAATATTCATCCGTCCATAAAGATTGTGTATTCATTATTATTTTCGTTCGTCTACAAAGATTATATATATGTTTTCCTTTTTTAAAATCATTCTTTATACTTTAAACTCCATTCACACTCACTATTTATAAAATATTCACCCTTTACTTTTACATTTTGATGGGTCCAATACTACTCTTTAACACTAAAATCAAATCTTTTAACTTTTTTATTAAAATATGTGCCCTCCACTTCACCACACACTTTTTATGGACGGAGAGAGTACTTTTTTTTGGGATAGCAAAAATAAATAATAACCATAAAAATAAAAACATATAAAAAGTACTCCATCCGTCTCATTGATCTTGTCTCATAGTCATTTTTTGTTTGTCCCACTGATCTTGTATCATTTCTATAAATAGTACTCCCTCTGTTCCATTAAAGTTGGTCACATTTTTTTCGGCACGGAGATTAAGAAATGGATAGTTAGTGGAGATTATTTTGTGAAATTTAATTAAATTATTAATTAAGTAATTCTTGAACCTAAATATGTGTCTTCTTCTCCATTTTCCGGCGGACGACGACGACGACAATCGCCCCAATTTTTTTGGCTATGCGAGTTTGTCTGTCACCAAAATACCAAAAACCAAAAATCAAAAATCAAAAATCAAAAACTAAAAACCAAAAACCAAAAAAATAAAAAATCAAAACCAAATCAGACCCCAACAAGGCTGCCAACAACCGGAACCCTAGGGGGTCGTGGCGCCGTCGAGAGGGGCAGCGGCCATGGGGGTCGCGGCGGAGGAGATGCGAAACAGATAAGAGGGAGAAGAGGAGAGGGAGATAGTGGTCACAGCGGAGTCGAGAGGGCCGGCGGCCATGGGGTCGCGACCGAGGGAGATGCGAAACCCTCGATTTTCACCATGGATTCGTGGCGGAGCTCTCGACAAGTGAAGAAGGGAAATGGCACCGTCAAACAGAGAGTACAGACGAGAGGGCATGGCAAGGGAGGTGGAGGTTGAGCCCTAAGTCACCTACCATCGATTTTGGGGGTGATGGCGAGGGAGGGAGAGGCTGAGAGAGAGAGAGAGAGAGCATGGGGGTGGCGAGGGGGAGAGAGCAGATCGGTGTTGTTGTCGTCCGGCGAGGTCAGGCGGCGGGGATCAGAAGGGGTAGGCGGAGGCTGTGTGTGTTTTGTGTGTGTGTGTGTGTTTATTTAAGAGGGTTTAGGTTTAAGTAGAAATTTAAATTAAATTAATTAATTGAGCTTAATTAAATTAAATGTTTCTATTTTAAAAAAGTGACCAACAATAATGGGACAGACCGAAAATGAAATGTGACCAACTTTAATGGGACAAATGGAGTAATAATTAACTAAACAATAGAATTCTTAATTACCTTCTCTCCTACTTTATCACTTTATCACATTCTCTCTCCTACTTTATCACCTTCCATCTCCTACTTTATCAATTTTATATTTTATTACCTACACACTTAAAAAACTTAAAAAACTAATAATACTCTTCTTAATAACCGTGCTGAAATCAAATGGGACAAGACCAATGGGACGGATGGAGTATCAACTTTGAAGATGAAGAAACAAAACTGCGCCCTTATTAATGCTTTTCCTAATTTTGTTTTAAATATTTATTATTTTCTTTAATAATTATCATTTACTACAAACAAAAGCACCCTAAATTATTTGAGAAAAAAATAATTTTGTATTTTGAAGAGAAACCCTATCCCACATTCGTTTCAGCTCCACCAACCTACCACCGCTGTCACAGCCCACTATCCCAATGACGGGTTAACCGGGGTTATGACTTGGGTGAACAATAAGAAATGGAAATTTAAAAGGGATTTACTAAATAACCAACATTAATAACAACAAACTAGTGGTATATATATATATATAACCACTTGGGTAATTAACAAACGAGCCAGCCATAACGACTAAACCCCAAATGAAAGTTAAACAAAATGAAGGGGTAATAAGTTCCACAATACGATAACAAATTCAGAGTGTTTGCAGCGGAAAAACGTGTGAGTTATGCATATGGAGATGCATACTCAAGGTTTCATTACATAAACATCAAAAGGAAAATCCGCTCAACACCGATCCATTCCATCGCCTGCTCAACCTGCACATTTAGAAATACATGCAGGGCTGAGTATAAAAATACTCAGTGACATAAGCCGAAAATACAACATGCATACATATATAAATTGAACTGTCATAACAGTAACACACAGGGGTTTTCATAAATGACCTGCGCTTACTAAAACATTTCGTTCATTTTCATAAAGGTGGATGCATCCCATTTTCAGTCTATATGATCCATATCTGTCCTTTCTGTCACGCGCCGGGAAGGAGGCCTCCTTACCACGGACGCCAAGACCGGTCGCAAGCGACTCGCGGTCTCCATGAGTGTACACGTTAACCCTAGCTAGCGACCTTTGTCTAGCATAGGATCCCAATTGGATTTCCTTTAAAGTTGGCGAACCAACACAGATAGGATACATATAAAAACATAAACATTTTGGCAGTCAATCATTTCATAAACATTTCATTTTCATAACATTTTCATTTTCATAAAGGGCATTGAACATATAAGCATTTTATAAGAACTGAATAAATAGTCAAAACATATCATGCATATATATTCGCATATGAGGCCTACGTCACGCAGGGGATCTCTATATACGTAATAATAAAATAATGCCCACCTCAATTGTTCTTAAAGCTGGCGTGGAGTCGTTTCTTCTTCTGCTTCACTTTCTGTCGCCCGGACCTTCATTGATGAAGAGTCGATAAGTTCGTGAAGAAATTGTCATAAGACAAAGTCTAATTCTACGTGCCTAGGGTATCTTTTAAAGTTTTAGGGTTCTAGCAGCATCCATATTAATCTCGTTTCATTCAATCAATAAAATGTAATCACTTATCATGTAACTATCATATAGGTTCGAACCCAATTGTTCGAACATCAACATGTACATAATCTATAACTTCCTTCTACACCCGTCATTTAGTCAAGTACTCCATCAATTAAGAACAAGCTATATATTATTACCCTAAAAATTTAATCATTATAAATCATGCTTTCTCATACTTCGCACATTTTCATCACTTAAATAAATAAATCATTTATAAACATATGCTTAGCAATTTAATATCTCAATTAAATCCCAAGCTCATTTGATAAAGTAAATCATATACTTAATCATTCTATAACACAATTCCACATAAATAGTCTCAATATTTTTTTTAAAACATGAAGCCATTCTAATAGGACATTTTAATTCCATTATAATGGAATTACTCATAAAATAATTTAATCCTTTTTCTTTTAAAAGAAACCATATTTATAATATTCTATACATTTCATTTTTTTTATGTAAATAAATAAGAAATTCCATTATTCATTTATAAATAATAAAACATTTTAAAATCCATTGAGATGAAATAAAACATTTTAACCATTTAAAAAAAAATCCATACTCGTAAGCTTTGAAAATAATTTTATCATATAATAAATGGGGCTTAATCCCAAAATATTTGCTTTAAAGTCCATTAATAATTTAAATAATAGAATGGACTTCATTTAGAATAAATAATCCCAACTTTAAATATTAAAATTTAAATCAAGAGATTTAAATTCACAAAAATAATTTAGTGAAAATTCAAACATTTTTAAAAGAAATAAGGCCAAAATTCGTAGGCTTTATTAATCAATTAACAGCCCAAAATTAATAAAAATTGGGCCCAATTAATTTAAATCAAAAACCCATCAGCTTTTTAAAATAAAATGGGCCCAGTACATTTTATTAAATAAAAATCGGCCCATTCATATTAGAGGGCTTAAGCCCAATTTAAAACCCTATCCCTAACATACATATACACACATAACACACAAACACACACATAAAATGATGGCTTAAGCTCAAATTACGTAGGCCTCCCCCTCCGGCGCGCCGCCTCGCCGAGCGTCTCCCTTCCCTCTCTCATTCTCTCTGTTCTCTTTCGTCCGCCCCTATCTCTCTGTTCTTTCTCCCTCGCCGGTAATCGATGCATGCGCCGCCTTGATGACCACAGCCGCCGCCTCGCCGTGAAGGAGCTCGGCCGCCGTCCGTCGCCTCCTCCGTCGTTCGTCTGGCTGGAATCGCGGTGGAGGCCGAGCCTTGCCTCGCCGGGAAGGTAGGCTCCAGATCTGAGCTCCCCCTCTTTTCCTCTTTTCCGGCCGACCAGGAACAGCTCGGTGCTCCCGCCGCCGTGTCGCCGCTGCCGATGCCGCCTCCGGAAAGATAAGTTCTCTCTCCTTTATCTCTCTTTCCCTCCCCTGTTCTCCCTTCTCTTCTCTTTTTTTTACACAGAGCCCTAACCATCTCTCTCTCTCTACCCTCCTCTCTCTCGTTTTGGCAGGACAACCGCCTAGCCGTCGCCGGCCATGAGCAGCCGCCGGCTGCTCTCACCCCCATCACTCCGTTCCCGGACACACATACAAGACAGAGTACAAGAACCCCCAAATTCAGTCCAGATTCACAAGTATAGCAAAGCTAGGGTTTTGTTTAGAAATCTGTTCTTTCATCATTCATTTATCATTTTCTTAGCAAAAATCAAACCTTGTAAATGTAATAGCTTAGAAAATATATTAACATGTGTGCGTGCGTGCGTATTCTTCTGTTCTTTGATGCTTGAATCGAAATTAACAAGATGAAGTGGGGAGAAATTGGAGTAACCTCGATATGAGGGGTGGTGTTGGCAATAGTTCGATTCTGCAATTTGTTGATCAAAAAGTAAGAATGAAATTTTGGAATTGGAACTGGAAGATTAATGAAGAGTAAGACATTTAATTACCTACCTTCTTGATTTGAAATTTTGGAACTGGACTTGGAATCTCTTTCCTTGTTTTTGGAACAACTGTGAATGGGGATAGGGAAAGTGATGTTAGGGAGAGAAAGTAGGGATTAGCTTAATGAGAAAGCTAAGACTTTGAAGATGAAGGATGGCAGAATACTTTGGAATTTTATTAACTAAAGCAGGGGCAGTGCTTAATCAGAAAGGTATAAAGTTAAAGGATGGCAGAATACTTTGGAATTTATTAACTAAAGTAGGGGCAGTGCTTAGTCAGAAAGGTATAAAGTTAGGTGGAGCAGAAGAAAGAAGTGTAGTGCTTAGTCAGGAAGGTATAAAATTAGGTGGAGCAGAAGAAAGAAGTGTAGTGGTAGGGTTCCACATTTTCTTTTCTTTGTACTAGTTGTTGGTCTAATTAGGAAGATATGAATGAGATTTGGTTGTGAGTAAAAGGTTGTAAAGCTTGGAAATGATGGAAATAATTAAATAAAATGAATCAAGTGGGTGGACGTGGAATGAACAAATTAAGAAAACAAGTGGTTAAGATATGAAGTCAATTTTAAATAAACTCATGATTTCATTTAAAAAAAAATCGCAATTAAAATCATTGAGGTAAAACACTTTATAAAACTTAATATTCCATTTAAAGGGAATTTCATGACTTCATGCCCACTAAAAAAAAATCCATGTGGCTCATATAAATATGCTCAAACCACTAATTAAACTTGTGCACCATATTTATAAAGATCCTTTAAATCTCAAATGGATTTAAATAACAATAAGAATTAAGCACATCAAAACACATATATAACAATTAAATCATATCAGATAAATCAAATCAGTTTTATTATTAATGGATGCCGAACCCTAATTATTAAGTCTTTAATCAGTGATTAAAAACTGGGATATGACAACCGCTGCCACATCTATTTCAGCCACCAATCCACTACCGCCGCCACATCTGTTCTGACCCCACTATCGGCCTCCAGTTATTGTGACGCCACCACCATTTGTTGAGAATAGGCATTGATTCCACATCTGTTCTAACCCCACCACCATCCATTCGTTTCCGTTGGAGAGAGTTGTCAACTGGAAGAAGCACATCGCTCGGCGATTTGCTTCGAGATTCATCATACAATTGTTGTAATATCATGCGAGGGTAGCATGGAAAGATTTTATGATTCGAACGGTGAAGAACAAAATGAACAATTAATACATGTTATTGTATGCACGCCCGTACCATAGCACACCACTTTAAGTGAGCGTGCTTTCGTGTATTTACTATATAAAGCATGATACACGCGCTCACGGAACACGCCTCATTGAATGAGCGTGCCTGTAAATAGTAGTATTATAAATGTATGTACAAAGCATTATACACACACGCACGGAAGCACGCCTCACTTGAATGAAAGTAGTATTTGTGGAAAAAATTGTCGAATTGTGTTTAATTTGAATAGTGTATATGATATTTCTTATATATATGGTTATTTCGTCATGCATGTGTGGAAAGACTTTTGGATTCAAATGGTGAAGAATTTAATGAATAGATAATTCATATTCTTGTATGCACGCACACACAAATGTACATCATTTTGAGTGAACATACATTTTTGCATTGTCTATGCAATATACCATAATATTATGCACGCTAGCACGTCATTTTGTGAGCGTACTATTGTGCATTGTCTGTATTATATTCAAAGCAGTATGCACTCTAAGTGAGCGTGCGTTCTTGCACGGTCTGTAAAATGTAGCCCCATTAATACTGACAATATAAAGTTTTTGGGGTGGTTTTTAGGTGAAAGTTGCCAAAAGTTTTGAATTTGATGTTTCTTTTGTTTTAGCTTGTTCATATGAATTGTTTGAATGTTTGTAGTTTGATTGATTGTGGGCTTTGGGAGTGGATTGATCTATAGGTTACATCATATTACAAGCTTGCTTTTCAAAAAGTGAAGCATGAAACAGACAAAGCAATTGAGCAACTGAGAAATCGAAACTTAATGAAACGCGGTAGTATTCTAAGCTGATGCAGTTTACTGAAGAAGTTGAAGGCTGCTGCAAGACACCAGTTAAAGATCAAGCTGAGACAAGATTCCAACAGAAGATCTAGTCATGGTGTTCCAGGCTGATGGGAAAATCTCAGTCTGAAGGATCAGTGATGCGGCTAAACTGATTAGGGTTCGTGCCCATCCACCAAGCACAAAGAATTTGCTACTCTCAACGCTAAACTAATGGAAGCATCAATTTAATCAAAGCAGAATGACCGAAGAACATCAAGTTGACTCATGCTCAAACTCACTCATGCCACGTCAGCCATGAGGTCAATAAGTTCAAAGCAAAGTCAGTATTTAAAAGCGTATTAACCTTTCGAACATTTAAATGCATCTAAATATGCATTAAATGTGAATCCATCTTTTCAGAAAAAAGTACAAGGATGACTGTTGAACGTCAACGTCAGAGTATGGATGTGCAGATCTAACATCTCAGTCATTCCTAAATACAACGAGAATAATTTAAAGAACAACGTATCGAAATTTGAAGAAGGCTCCCTCCAACGGCAAGATTTATTCTTCAGTCTATATATACATCGGAAGAACAAGATGCAGTGGTGGTGGTGGTGGTGGAAAATATGAAGTTAATGTTAGGTTAAACCTTTAGAGACTAGCAATTGTCATAAATAGGAACTAGATCTTCATTGTAAATTCCAAGTTCATAACTTGAGCATAAATTTGTAGTTCCCAGACTAGGTGTTCCATGCTAAGCCTATAATTGAACACACTGATCCTTAAAAACTGCTCTTCATTGTAACAGTGTGTTCACTTAGTTGGAAACCCTTCCCTCCCTCTGTAGCTTGTCACGAAGTTGTAAAGACTTAAGTGAAGAAGTAAGGAGGAGTAGTAAGTTTTGAGTGACAAGTTTGAAGGGTGGCGAAACAACGGGATCGTAACCACACAAATTTTCAAGTACGATATTGCAACCACGTAAATTTCTAATAGGGTCGCAACCGTATAAATTTCCAAGTAACGGGACTGCAATCATGTAAATTGCTAATTCATGGGATTGCAACCGCGGAAATTGCTAAGTTAAGTTAAGGGATTACCTTGAGTGTCAAGGTCGTGGATGTGGAGTTGCTCCGAACCACGTTAAAATATTTGTGTGTTGTACTTTATGTTTATTTTCTTGTCTTGATTATACGTTGTTGTCTTCAGTAACAACTATCTTAATTTTAAACAATCACTACAAGAAAAATGAGTATACATGACACTGCATACATGACGGTTTTTCATAAAAAGGGTCATGTATGAGCGCATTTTCAGTATATATGACGTTTAAAAAAAGAAGCGTCATCTATGCAGTGTCATGTATATAATACATGACGCTGTGCTGACACTTTTGAAAAAAACGTCATGTATGAACGTCGTTTATTCATAGCATACATGACATTAACTACAAAGCGTCATCTATGTGCGTTATTTTAAATGCTATACATGACATTTATTCAAATTGTCATGTATGTGGTTAAACAAACTGTCATTAATCGTATATATATTTAATATTTTATTTCTTTTTAATTTTATATAATTTAAACTAACATTCTAAACCAGAATATCAAATCCCTAAGTTCCTAACTCTCTCTCTCGATCGAGCACCTCCTCCGCCCCCAGTCCGCTGCGCCGCCTCCCTCGGTCCGACTCACCTCCGGCAGCCTCCCTCTGGTCCGTCCCCCGATCTGACTCCGTCTGCCCCACCCCGTAATCCGCCTCTACCTCTCATCAAATCCTCCGCCCCATCAAATGGAGACTTAAATCGAGCCCTAATATCCCAACCCTCTGCAATCGACCGTGGTCCGAGCATCCACCAATGCTGCCAGAAGCTGACGCCGTCGACCCCGTTGCACGTGTCGTCCGATGACTAAGCCTCTGCTCCCATTCCCGGCGGCGAAGCCGGACGAAGCCTCTACTTCCGCTCCACACGCTGTCGCACCGACGTTTCTCCATCTCTTGTCTCAGGGTTTAGGTCTCTCTCACACATTTTCTATCTCTCTCTCTTACGCAATTTCTATATATCTTCTTCTCTATCTAATTGCTCTTCATCTTTCTCTCCAACAATGTGTCTTTCCCTCCCCAGGCCGATTGCAGCTGTGAGTTTTCTTCCTTGCATTATTTGTCTCCAAATGTAAGATTGGGCTCTTTTTTTTGGATTTCTAACAGTTTGCAACTTTGCTTTGTTTGTGAGGCTATTGTTGTTGATGAATTTTGGGGCTATTACAGTTTTGATGAATTTGAAATTGGTGGTGATGGTTGCAGCTGTGAGTTTTTTTCCTTGCATTATTTGTCTCCAAATGTGAGATTGGGCTTTTTTTTTTATTTCTAAAAATTTGCAACTTTGCTTTGTTTGTGAGGCTATTGTTGTTGATGAATTCTGGGGCTATTGCAGTTTTGATAAATCAACGGGGTATACAGATCTCACACCCTCTCTATCTATTCTCTATATTTTTGGTGTAATTATGTACTTAGATTTCATGTATAAAAGAATAAAACACATAGAGAGAGTTGGCATGCTCTGACAACGATTTGTTTATCTGCTGTGCTGCAGCTGAGAGGAGCAAAAATTCTGAAAATGAATTCAAAACCCTCCCAAATGGTCTCAAGTTAGTATATGATAACAACTCTCAAATTCTTTGCTTTTACATTTTAACTATAAACTGCTAAGTCTTATAATCATTTATGTTTCTGTATTAGTATTAGCATTATTAAGCTATTTTGTAAGGCATGTAGTTGTTGAATTTGATGATAGCTAGGCTTGATTTTGGTAGGTACTATGATTTGAAGACTAGAGACGGACTTGAAGCTGTAAAGGGATCTCGGGTTATAGTATGATTGTGGCACAGGTGAAAAATTTCAGTCTAGTTCCTCAATAGTCTCTATTTGCTTACTCTGCTTTCATTTTAAAGAAGTAGTTCAGTAGCAGAGGCATTCTGTATTTTGTTTAGTTGTACTTGTTGATGGATATTTCTTCGATTCATGTTAATGGTAGCTATTTCTCAGAAACTGTGCAACTTACTTAGTACTAGAAAACTTACTTAGTTTCAATTATGGTCTATGTTTGATTAGGTCTCTCTTTATGTTTATGCAGTTAACACTTGGCTATGCTCCTAATTGGTAAGTCTAGGAAGAAGTTGCTGAGTATATGTATTTGATTGTTTATATCATTTAAGCTGATTTGGCTCCGTTTCTGAAAAGGAATTGCCAAGAGAGATACAACAACCCTAGAGGAAGAGAGCTGGCAATAGTCCGAGTGCTAGCACTGTGTCGAAATGCAATCACCCATGCCAAGTTTGCAATTCATTTCTTGTTTTTTATGTTGATTCCAATTCAATCTTATTAATCTGTTATGTGCCATTGTGAATGTGATTGATGGTAATACTACGGTGGCAGTAGGAGCAATCGATGTGAGCTTCTGCTATCGGACACTCACAAAGGTGATACCCTGAGGCTGCTCTACATTTACAAAAGATGGGGCATCTTGAATTTACACTATCAAAGGTAAATTCCATTTACACTATCAACCATTATGTATATGTAGTTGGTGTTATAGTGAGTCTCTTTGTTTTTTGTTGAAGAAGGGGCTGGATCGGGGCCGGGGTCGTTTGTTGTGAGGAAAACCTATTCAGGTGTGGCAAATGCAAAGCCAACATCATCTGCTAAGTACTCCATAGAACAAAATAAAATCTCTAATGATGTAGTGAACATTCGTATACTAACACAACACAAACATATTAATGAGAGATGTTATGATTCTGTTTAAATAATGCTGCTCCTTGATTTTGCATTTATAATGCAATTTGTGATACTGCTGCTATACCCAGAGAGAGAGAGGAGAGAGTTGTGGCAGTTAACTAGGACAATGTCATATTGCCTATTGCATAGCTGCTGCCCTTATCCTTGGCAAATATACTGAAAATTCGAGGAGAATAGTTGTTTTGTGGTAGTAGTATTTGTGAGCTCTTTCTGTTCTTTTACTCCATACACCGTTGAGATTTTGTTTTGTTGTTAGTTTTTGTATTCTGTATCTAAAGCGGTTGCTGAGAAATCTGCATGACAATTTGCGGAGGAAAATGGCTTGGACATAGTCGTGCTGAATCCACGAGTGGTGGCTGGTCCTATTATGGTGCAGCTTTTTAGATGTTGTAGGATTGTCATATGAAAAATACTATTATGGTGTAGCTTTTTAGATATTCATTATGGTGTTGGGACATGTTGTAAAACAATGGATCTTGTTTTGTGGATGTTGGATTATTAGTTGTTATCAATGTTTAAATGAGCATTTTCAGTATGGGTTAGTTTGTTATTTAATAGTACAATGTATTCATATTTATAAATATAAAAACAGGAAAAAGTCAATATAATAGGAAATATTATATTTAAATTTTGAAAAAGCATAGATGACGGTTTTCAACTGTCATATATATACCTAAATATGTAAAAAAAAAAGGGCCCAAAAATGACGGTTTTCAAGCAATTAATGACGGTTAAAAATTGTCGTATATGTCAATATACATGACGCTTATAAAGTGTCAAGTATGACAAACATATTGTCATGTTTTTGATTTTACATGACGGTCAGAAAGCGTCAAGAAAAAAATATGAGTGTCATGTATTATACAATACTTGACGGTTTCAAACCGTCAAGAAAAGTGATCATACATGACGGTTATTAACCGTCATCTATACTAGGGACTATTCTTGACACCACTATACTTGACGGTTCTGGAAGGGCATAGATGACGGTTTTTAGCCGTCATGTATGAGCGTTTTTCTTGTAGTGAATCTAGACAACTGCAAAGAAAAACTGATTGTATTTTTATAATCTGTACTTATGATCAGTCTTGTTCTATCGCCAAATCTTTCAGCAAGCTGACCTCATGCATCACAAATTGCACTAGCACCCACTGATTATCAAACCACGCATATCAATTTGACTCAAGTCATTGATATGAGGTTCACACAAAAGATTTTTATTAAAACGAGTCTCGTTGTCCACCAAATTTTGCATGTAAGATTAAAAAGTAAACCAGCTTTGTGTTTATCCTTCTGTTGATATCTTAATTACTTGATGCATCAATACGGTATCTTTCAGTCAGTTGACATATCTTTCACTAGAACATTAGAAAGACAAACTAAAGCAGATTCTTTTTAGTAGATATAAGTAATTAATGTATAATATTTATATAGCCCCTTTCTATAAAGGATACATATGAGATTTTTCTAGAATTTGTATGTTCTTTCCTGTATCGTTTTGTTACATTTTTATTACAATATAATGTGTCTTTGAAAATATTCAATTATTTATGAAGAATAACTATGTTACATGATTAGTTAGATGGATAAATATTTCCACCGAAGATCGTTTAATTGCCTGACACTTTTATGCGGGGTTTAGATATTTTTCTTGAATTTGCATGCACAGACAAATCAACACTTTTATGTGTGAACTTCCTTGAATTTGCATACACTAATAAATCAACAGAGACGAAGATAAAGTGTTCCTGCACTGAATGTAAAAAATTTAGATTACACTTAAGAGATGATGTGAAATATATACCACGTACATTATGAGACATGGTAAATTTCTCTCAAGGTTACACCAACTGGGTGCATCAAGGTGAAAAATCATATCAGCTTCACAAAAGGCATCACTTCACCATGGTGAATTTCATGCATGAAAATACTGGTATAGTTTATTCCTCCTATTTTGATCTTCTTCTGATAATACTTGAAATCTCACTCTCTTACTAATGTTAGTTTGTGATGATTTGAGCTCATGGTAACTATACTTCAGAGCATTTAAAATTGATTGATGAGATCACAATGATTTTTGGTCTGTTGCATCAGTACCATCCATCTCAGTCTCACCTCTCTCCACCTTTGTTACTCCCCACAATCCTCTTCCAAAACCAATGATGCCTCCACACCTTCTCCATCTGCTCAATCGGCACATTCTTGGTCTCCGGCAGCAAGGCGTAGACGAATACCGTCATCAGCGCCACCCACCCTCCGAAGAAGAAGAATATCCCCGCCTTCAAATGGCACAGCATCGACAGGAACGTCTGCCCCACCAAGAACGTGAACAGAAAATTCACCGCCACCGCAATGCTCTGCCCCGCCGCCCGTATCTCCAGCGGGAATATCTCGCTCGGAATCAGCCACCCCAACGGCCCCCACGACACGCCAAACCCAGCCACGTATACCCCTATCAACACCAACACCGCATCGCCATACCCTTTGCTCAGCCCGCCATGATCGCCTAGCTTAGCCGCCATCACGCCTCCAACAGCCATCTGCGCACCGAACATCAGCGCCCCGCCCACCACGAGCAGCGATCTCCGCCCCGCCCTGTCCACCAGCGCCATCGACAGCAGCGTGGTGGCGATGCCCACCACTCCCGTCATCACGGCCGACATGAGCGACGCGCTCTCGCCGAACCCGATGGTGCGGAACACTATCGGGGCATAGAAGGCGATGACGTTGATCCCCGTCACCTGCTGGAAGAAGGGGATGGCGATGGACATCACCAGCTGAGGTCTGTAGTTTCTCTGCAGGATTTGGATGTAGGGGTTTTTGAGGGTATTCGAGTCTTGGGTGGCTTTGATGAGATCTCGGAGCTCTGTGTCGACGTCGGTTGCGCCGCGGATGCGCTGCAGCATATGCTTGGCGTCGTCGTGGCTTCGGCCGCGTTGGATGAGGCTGTTTGGTGTGTCGGGGAGGAAGAGGGCGCCGAGGGTTAGGATGGAAGCTGGGAGTGCGGCCATTGCTAGGGAGATGCGCCAGCCGTAGCCTTGCTTGATCTTAACAGTGCCGTAGTTGATGAGGTTTGCGGATAGGGCACCGATGCCAACGCTCAGCTGGAATCCGTTGTTGAAGGCTCCTCTGTATTTGGGTGGCGCCATTTCTGATAGGTATAGTGGTACTGCCTGAAAGTTGCTTGTCAAGAGAATATACATATTCATCAGTTTCAAAAAAATGATGGATTACCAAAATGTTATGCTATTGAATATCTTTCGCAAAACAAGTCACAACTCCCAGTACTTTTAATTTTAATTTCATTAGTTCCTTTTATAATACTAGTATTTTGTTTTAACAGGTTTTCCTATTTTTATTCTCTTTCAGTCCGTAAAAGAATTACTCTCTCCGTCCACAAAAATATGATATAAAGGAGAGTGATACCAATTTCAAGAATTTTTTTATTGTTTATTTAATGAGTAGAGAAATGATTCACATATGATGTAAAATGATAAGTTATGTAAAGTTATTCATTATGTATGTATTTTTTATTTTAGGAAGTGGTCTATTAAAATGAAAAGTCCAAATAAAAAAATGTGACATTGAATTGGGATTTGGGGAGTAGTCTATTTCCATCTATAGACTATAGACGTTACTCCACAACATATTACCTTCAATATATCAACTTATTTATCTATTATGTTATATGGTGGAATCATTTCTTAACTCATAATACAATCAATTACTAACACTATCCTTTATGTATGACTAATTGATTATTAATTTTTCTACTCACAATACATTCAACCCATAGTTATGAGTTAGCTACTACTCCTTTGATCACTTAATTGATCCTTACTGCTTGTACAAGAATATCTTGAGCTTTTGCGAATTTAGAGCTACCATGTACAGAGAGAGATAGTAGAATATATAGAATGAACACATAACTCATTTTGCTATTGTAAAGATAAAAAAGTATAATAAATAGTTATTCTTACAATTTTATCCTTATTATTATAATAACTTACAACTATAAAGTTGCTTAGTCGTTAATTTACTTTATTTTGTCCATAATTCACAAACACTGAATTCTTAGTCATTAATTTGCCCTATTTTACCTTCAATTTATGACCAAATTAAATGTTTTTTAATCTTGAATATTCTATAATATTTTTGTCTCCAATTCACGACATGAAACTTTTTAGTTGTAAATTAAGGTTAATTCACGATAATTAAAGGCAAAGCAGAATTTTAAACAAAAAAAATAACTTTTTACTTTTATTATTTTTATATATCTTTATGGTTACTTTTTATAGGAAAATGAATATTTTGATAGAAGTCAATATATAGAAGTACCTGATTAGCAAAACCAACACCAACTCCAAGAAGGAGTCTGCCGAAAATGAGCATGTATATGTTGAGAGCTGCGCCGTTAAGCGCTGCTCCGGCGAGAAATGCAGCGCCTCCGATGATGATAGACGGCTTCCGCCCGTAGGCTTTGGTAGTGAAGGAGGCGAAGAACGACGCAATGAGGCCTGCCAAATATAGTGAGGATGTGAATAATGTTAGCAATTGGCTGTCGAATTTGCAGTAGTTGCTAATCTTGGTGTCCTCCATCATCCTCCTATACACGTTGGGGAAAAATTTCCTCAAGAACGGCCTCATAGATGTCACTCCACCTAAATATTTACAACCAATAATTAATACTCATTCAGTAATCATGGTGTCCACGCAAAGATTCTTATAATAATAAGAAGTTCTTATTTAAATCATATTATTGGAACCTGAAATTCCAATATCGTAGCCAAAGATAACTCCTCCCATGGCAGCCATCATACAAGATAAGACGACGAAGGTGGTGACTTTTCCATTGTATGGGCCTCCTGCTTCACTTGCAACTGCAAATCCTCCGCCCATGGCTTCTTCTGTTATTCAGATTGCAGAAAAAAAATCAACTTCATCAAAGTCAAGAAGATGAATGGAAGAGACGAGAGTGAGCTGTTCAAGATACTAGTCTATATCGACTGCTAATAATAATGTCAGTATCTTGTGGTCCCGTCTCATTTGAAAAGTCTTTAATTCACATTTCATATATATATAGTTTTTTTGTATCTTTCGTGGAATCTTACGAATTTTTTGTGTTAATATTCTCTCCAATACTGCAGGACCCATTTTGAGTGTGAATGACTAATTGGTTTCACGTGCATTGACTCACTGATTGATCTTTTTTAGAATGTATTGTGATGGTTATATATTCGATGAAAACTCAAGATATTCTGTGTTAATTAATATTCTCTCTATTCTAATTCATGTGTGTACATTCGATGAAAGCTCAAGATATGCGTAGGGATGGTAGTGGATCTTGGACCCAGTCCAGATCTGTGGATCCAAATTCGTTTTTACGGATCTGAATTTCAATTTTTTGGACCCGACGGATCTGGATCTGGATCTCAGTTTTGAAAACAGATCTGGATCTTAAAATTTTAGATCCGGATCCGGCCCAGATCCGATCCGTGGATCCGTTTTATTTTATATATATTTTTTATATTTTATATTTAGTTTACTAATAATATTAACTAAATTATAAATAATAAATAAATTATATTCAAAAGAATAAAAACTAAAAGTAATTAGATAAAAATATTTTGTGTTATATTTTTCATGATGGAAATTAGATGTTATTGATTTTGTGAATTTTTTTAAATTTAATTTAAAAATAGTAGATCCATGGATCTGGACCTGTGGACCCGCGGATCTGGATCTGGATCCAAAATTTTTAGATCCATGGATCTGGATCTGGTATATGAAAACGGAGCTGGATCTGGTATTGGCCAGACCCGGTCCAGATCCGGCCCATTGCCATCCCTAGATATGCGTTGTGATGGATCCCCGACATTGTTGTTTTCTAATCTTCGTGGTTAAACATTTTAGAACAACAATTAACCAATGGAACTTGTTCTTCAATGTAAAATTTATTTTAAGTTTAAACTTGTGAATACATTAAAAGTTTTTAAACTAAGCGTTCTTCATTGTAAAAATTACTATAAGCTTAGATCTGAACACACTAATCCTTTCAATTGTTCTTATTCTAATAGTGTATTCACTTAGTAGGAGAAACCCTCGTCTGTAACTCTCACTCATTGTAAAAGATAAGTGCAGAAGTGAAGAGAAGTCAACAAGTAAGCTTCAAGTGAGAAGTCTGAAAGTTGGCAAAGTAACGGAAGCTACTAAAAAACAGCGTTGCAATCGCATAAATTGCTAAGAATGGTCATGACCGTGTAACCAATGTGATCAGTCAAAATGTGAACTGACCGATCAAGCTGATTTACAGCAATAAAACAAAGAATCATAAGGCAAACTGGATTCCCCTGTTTATCAGGATCATGGATTTAGGAGAAGTTACTCCGAACCACGTTAAATTGCTTGTGTGTTATACTTTATGTTTGTTACTCCAGTTTTGTTGTGTTTGTCCAATCTCTCAACAAACTGAAAACATTCAAACAAGAAAACCGCTTTTGTTTTTACAATCATCATTTTGATTTATTGATGCTTTACTTAACAAATCTTTCAGCACACTGATCAACACCATTGCTCTCAACATATATGCATTAAAATGATTTTCATGATTGTATCAGTATGACTCAAGTTACTAATACTCAAAATTGAACTCTGCATGAGCTGAAATGAACACATGCTTGAGTTTCTATTCTAATTGACTTGCTGACGAGTAAATCAATAGACTAGACACTGGCAATCTGTTAGGTAGTGCGTTGAACTGTATCCTTCAAACTGACTCATTATCAGTCCATTTGTCTTAAACACTCAAGTTGTAACATAGCAAATAGTTTTCAAATATGCTAATTGATGTATTTTTTCACTACACCGGTACATACTCGCTCCGGAACCAACATATATAATATTACTAAGGATACTAAGATAAAAAAAAAAAGAATGACGTGAGGTGATAGAATATTTTATTTTTTAGTCTCAACAAAAATTTAAACTTTATTATTAATTTCAAAATATTTAATTTGATAATATTATATTGAAAATTTTATTTATTTCAATACATCTAAATTATCTTTTACTTATGTTTTTAATTGGTGAACTTTAATGACGATGAAGCGCAGTCTGTTGGTAAATAGATCGGGGGTTCGAGTCACCCTAGGAGCTAGAGTGTGAGTGGATTTTTTCCTTTCTTTGATTGTAACAAATTTAAAAAAAAATGGTGAACTTTAATTAAATAGTAAATTTGGTAAATTTTTAACGTAGGAATAAAGATTTAAGATAAATATTCTTAAAAAAAAAAGATTTAAGATAAATAAAAATAAGGAACGAAGAAAATGTCAGTATGAAAATTATTGTGGTACCTTTAATATGTTTTGTTATATATAATTAATAAATTTCTATTTATTTGCGGATATTTTATACGAAATTTTAGTTTTAGCTTATGTGTACTTTTCACTGTATTACTGTGCCTAATTTCGTTAAATTTAGCTCTCTATGAGTAATTGAGTATGATGGCTATTTGAAGCTTACAAAAGACATTAGATCATCTAGTAGTAATAAATAATCAGGAGACTTGGCAAATTGGACTGGGAGCATTTTGTCATTCTTTATTTAAGAGATATAAATCTCACTGCAATTATTGTACCATTGACAAAAACGTTCACAAATTGAAATACTTAATTTGCGGTGTTAGCTAACTTAGCTAGTTAGCTTCATAAATAAAATATGTAAGGCCATCATGGAAATCTATAGCTAGTTAGCTTCATAAATAAAATATGTAAGGCCATCATGGAAATCTATAGCTATATCTATATCTATATCTACGAATTGCTTTAAATAGAAACTTCAATTTTTTATTTTTTCAACTTTTTATTTTTAGAATAATTTTAATAAATAATATAATATATTAAATACTTAATTATTAGCTATATTAGTTTTAATTAATTATCTTTATTACATTTCAAAGTATACTATTATACTGCCATAAATTAATTTAATTAGTCACCATGATTTGTTCAAATAACAATTTTGTAAAAATAGTACCTTTAATTTTCTCATTTTTAACTATTTTATTCTTTGTTGTAATTAAATATGTATATGTTTTTTTTTGAAGCAAAATATGTATAATGTTTCTATTAATTTTCTCTCTATTTTTTCTCTCTCTTCTCACATCAATTTTTTAAATATTTTTTCTCTCTTTTTTTAAAAAAAATTAATTAATTCTTTTATAAATATCGTCAAATTTGATTTATGAATAATTATTCAATATGCATCTTAAGTTTAATTAAGTTTGTAACAAGATCTTTAATACGATATAAAAATCATCAAAAATGAATTTAAAACGAATAGGTTATTAAAATTTTAAAATATTTTATTTTCTTTCTCTTTGTTAAAATTTTACAACTTTTTTATTTATGACCGTGTATGAAAATATTTATTTATTTATTATTATGTGGAATACTTTATAATAATAATGTTTATATTAATTTTCATTATCAATAATTTAAAATTATTTAATAACTATAACTTTAAACATAGTTGAAAATTACGTTTTTAAATTCGAGATTTTATTGAGTAAGTATTTTATTTTTAAACCATATTTTGCATTTATTTATATTTTGATTCTATTTAATAATTTTATTTATTTATTTATTTAAAATATCATTTAATTTCGATTTCACCGTGCATCGCACGGATGGACGTACTAATATTAATAAAGAAGAGGTTAGCATATATAGTTATATTTTAAAGGGTTAATTGCATAATAAGGCATCATCTTAGTTTCAAATTTGATTTGCAACATAACTTCTAAGATGCAAATATTAAAATAGTCATTTTACTTAAATAAAAGTTAGTTATAGACACAAAATTAATATTATATTAATTATAATTATTGTTAGGTCCGGAGGGTCTCGAATAGGTGTATGGGGGGGGGGGAATACACCTATAGGCTATTTTTGTTCGATGAATCAAAACGAAACTTTAAACACAAACTGACTCAACCTGTTTACTGAAAAGAGTTTTGACCAAAACCGGATTGACGACTGATACTGAATACTCTTCAGTAAGAAGTTATCAGTTAAGTTAAAGACCATAACTGATACACGTAAGACTTCAGTCGAGTTTGATAAACAGAGATATGTTATGAATCTTACTGACTATTAGAGGATAGATCAGTTAGACTGATAACACACGCAGCGGAAAACTTTTGTTTCGTAATAGCCTGTGAGTTAAGCAAGTTGTCAGTCTTTAGCCTATGAGTTAGACTGATTACTGACTATCTTCGAGGTTCCTTGTTTGGTGAGAACGGCTTCATTGAAGAGCAGGATATGCGACATCTCTGAAAAGGTAATCACCAAAAGGAATGGCCTCTGTAGAGAAAGGACGATCCTGAGATCTCTGCATTTAATGCGGCTGTACTTCGGGAATCGGGAGTGCGTGGCTTCCTTTGAACATTGGAGGTTCAGTCCGAGGAAGAATGATCAACTGATACTTGACTTTCGTATCTGTCACGACCGGCCTTAATTAAGGATAATTAATCCGGGAAAACCATGACTGGGGAAGGGAAATTAAGAAGCGGGTTTAGAAAGGGGTGCATAAAAGAATACTCAAAGAGCTTGGATACGCGTGAAATATTCCTTAAAAAGGAAAAAGGCATAGTTCGCATAAAAAGGGTACTCAAAGAACTTGTATACGCGTTATATTCCTTAAAAGGAAAAAGGCATCGTTAGGGGCTTGGCTAAAACATTATCAGAGTTTGCAACGGAAGGTGTAATTGAAATAATCAGTGTTTACAGCGGAATGCATAACTGAGATACATGTATGAAGACATGTATCCTTTCTGAGCCTTCTTTAAGTTCAACAAAAACTCCACTCAGCAACACTTCATCGCCCATCACAACTCAACCTGCACAAACATAAACATACGAAGGGCTGAGTACAAGAGTACTCAGTGGGCAGTGCCAAGCATATAACATAATATCAACAACAAAACACAACTTCGCATAAGAGGCATAAGTTTCTTTCAAATCCTTTGCTCATTAAACATTTCCATATTCATAAACAACATGAGCGCATTCTTCATCATTAACAATCATCAACACGCATCGTGTCGTGGAGAAGGCCTTCCCCAACGAACACGGGCATCGCGCCGTGAAGGGGGCCTCCCTCAGCGGTCACGGCATCGTACTATTGAGGGAGGCCTCCCCCAATAGACGCTGTAACACTGGCTTACTGGCATCGCGCCGCGAGAGAGGCCTCTCTCAGCGGACACGGGCATCGCGTCGTGAGGAAGGCCCTCCTCAGCGGACACGGCATCGTACTGTTGAGGGAGGCCTCCCCCAACAGACGCAAGCATCAATCACAGGCATAAACTTATCAGCGTAAAGCATTCAAGCGTAAATAAGCGTAATCAAGCGTAAATCATTTAGCGTAAAGCATAATAAAGCATACCATACTTGAAGATCCAATTTGCATTATAAAGCATAACACATGCATAACATTTTATTTACGCGTAAGAAATTGCCCACCTGATAGCAAAGTTTTGCTAAGGTGCTCTAACTCCTTGTGTAGTTCTTACTCTCGCGCTTGACCTTAATCACGAGAATATAAAATAAGACATTGCCTCGAGGAAAATTCTTAATTAATGAGAAATCGTAATTTAACTATGCATGAATCTGGTATGCATGAACTAATACTCTGAGCGATAATCGGGAATTCTACTATTAATCCTCGTTAATAGATTTAGCTAATTCTCGTCTAGCGCGGTCGAATAAAACTGTGATTCTTCCTTCATCATCGGAATATTCTAGTCGTAAAATAAACTTCGCATTTGTACTTGATTGAAAAAAAAACTAACTCGACTTTAAACGAGGTGTGACTTTGTAGAAATTATCGGGCTTTTCGATAGAAACATCATTACTAGCGTAACCTCAAATAATTAATAGGCTCAAACGAGAGTAGCCAATTAATTAAATAAACCAGTGGCTTTAAAGAAATAAAAGATAATAGTTCGCTTTGAAGTCCGAAGTCCAAAAACATTAATTAATAAACTGGGCGACTCATTTATTGAATAAGAATCGGCTCGCTCATTGATAAATAATTGGGCTTCATCATAATAGATACTGAAATGCTTAACTGAAAGAAGTAACTTCAGCTCAAGCTTTAAAAGAATTAAAGCCCAACTTAAAAAGTCTTCGACCCAAAACAATTAAAATAGGGGTCCAAATAATAATTAATGTGGACTGAAAAGAATTAATCTTAGCCAAAAAGGCAATTTAATCGGCCCAAATGATGAATTAAACTGGCCCAACGAAATATAAATGGGACTAGAATAATAGCCCATCATAAAATATGCATCAGCCCAACTCCTTAATTAAATCGAGCCCAATAGAAATAATGAGAATGGCCATTTAAATAAAAGACTGGCCTAGTTTGAATTTAAATGTAAGCTCATCAATTAAAATCAAGCCCGAACTTAAAAGTCTTTGGCCCAAAACAATTAAAAGGTGAGGCCCAAAATAATTAAAATTGGAAGCCCAATTTAAAAAAAAACAAGCTCAAAATTCGGCCCACAAAAAGTAGAGGAAAGCCCAAACAATTAAAATTTTAAAGCCCAACTCTCTCTCTTTCTCTCACAAACTATCGGACTCTCTCTCTTTCTCAAAACAATTCACGCCTTTCTCTCTCTTTTCTCTCTCTCAAGGAGCTGCTCGCCCCTTTTCAAACTCAGCGTTCGATCGGCCCTCCCAAAAATCGGCCGGCTTCTTCTTCCTCAGCCGTTCAGCCATCACTGCTCCGGTCAGCTTCGACCGGCTGACTCATGAAACCCCGGCATCCCAGAGCCCATCATCGAGCCCTGATTCTGGAAATCATCGCCGCTGTCGCACCTCCGTCTGGAATCCGGCGAGCGGTCGCCTCCTGGAAGCAGCGCCGTTCGTCTCCCTCGTCTCAAACATGGAATCGGGCGGTGCCGGCCGCTCTCTCTCTTTCTCGGCCAAGATCTGATCTTGCCGGCGTCAGCTGTCCCTGCGCCTAGTTCCGATGCCAACGGAAGCTCCTTCGTCGTCGTGTAAGTTCTGCTCCGGTCCCTGAAACCGGTTGGTCTCCTCCCTCAGCCATTCCGCTTCCGCTTTGATGTTCCTGAGTTTCCGGCGACTGGAGTAAGAAGGCCTACGCCTCTCACCGCGCCGCTGCTGCCTTTGGACCATTGCTGCTGTTCCTCCCGGCGGCAGGTGAAGGCCCGCCGATCCGCTGCTGTTGTCGGAGTTCGATGGAACAGCAAGTGTTTGCCGTTGCCATCGTCGGCTCAGCTTCGACCGAACGGAGCAACCGCCCTTCTAAAAGCTAAGTCTTTGTTCTATCTTCCTCTTCTTCTTTGTATAAGTCTTTATATAAACAATGGTGTGTGGTTTGAAGTTAAAGGGGTCTGTTCTGTGTTCCTATTTTGATAAAGTTAGAGATTAAACTAGGAACTGTGGTTTGCTAATGTCATAAGAATTCTCATCGTCTGACTCATGTGAAGAAATTGAATTACATATGAACTGATTTCTGTGCTTGTGACTTTGCTAAGTCCATAACCTATACTCATCTATACATTCAATATTTCTTCTTAATCATGCTTGTTGGATGAAATGCAAATGGGATTCGAATGAAGGGAGCTTAGTATATACCTGTAATTGCTTGTTGTTGGTGGCTGTTTGTTGCCATTGAATTTAATGAGGAGATAGCTGAAATTTTCAGATGCTTATTGACATATGCAGGGGAATCAAGAATGGACTGGTGGAAAAACTTAAACCAAAGCTTACATGTTCGAAGTTTGGCAGCAGTAAATGAAATCTCTCATTCCTTTGGTTGTTGAAGAACTAAGGAATGAGTAAAAGGGCTGATGATAGCCTTAAAGAATCGAATATGGTGGGGAGCAAAGGGTGGTGGGTAGCTGATGGAGTAGGTGGGAAGTTTGGTGGAGTAAAGGCGTGTAAACTTTAATTGATTGGAAAAAAAAAACTTTTGCTTTTGCTAATTGATTTGGTTGTCTTCTTGATTGATTCTGTATATTTAATCGCGTTTTTGCAATCAAATACTGGCTTCTGCTCATTATTCGTGTATAAATTAAATACGTATATTTAATCTGCGTTGCAGTCGGAATAATTTCTCGATTTCTATTAGCACTAATAAAATATAACTGCTTCTGTTTTTCGATTAATAAATAACATGACTTTGCTAAGTCAGTTATAACTTGAAAATAATGATTATTGAATGGCTCAATAATCCTCGTCGCGTTTTTCTCATACTTATAAAAGTATAAAGCTAAAATAATAACTTCGTTTTTGATAAAAAAAAAATCAGGACCATAAACTGGGTTCATATATAACTGGCAACTGGGTTTCATTTACTAAAAGATGCGATATTAATTATCGCGATACCATATTAAATAAAAATAAAAATGCGGGTCATTACATACTACCCCTCTTAACAAAAATTTCGTCCCGAAATTTGCATATATCTGCTAAAACAGTTCGGGGTATTTTCCTTCATCTTGTCTTCAAGTTCCCGCGTAGCTTCTCTTGTCTGCGGTGTCTCCATAAGATTTTCACTGATGTGATTGAGGCTGATTTCGCAAGTGTCCACGTATTGCTGGCAAGGGGGTATGGGTGTTCTCAATTGATGAACCTCGTTGTCTGTTGGGGCATTGCGTGGAGTAGTGACCTTTTTGGCCACAATTGTAACAACCGTTAGTCCCAGCTCGACAAACACTCCTATGCATCTTACCGCAATTTGGGAAAGGTGAAATTCCTCTCTGACCTTGGCTATCCCCAGTTGGCTCGAGGTTAGTCTGTGCCTCGTACCTTGGTTGAATAAACTGTTCGGCCCGTTCATATTCTTGCCATACTTGCTTATTAGTCTGATTGATATTGTCTTCGTTGTTGTCCCACTTGCGCTTCCCTTTGAGAGTATGTGAGGCTACTGGTTGATCATTTGGCGTTGAGATCAACGGTGGGGCTGACTTGTCTGACGGCATTGCAGCTTCAATGTCAAGTGCCCTGTTCAGAGACTCCGTGTATGAGAGTCCTCCGTGGCTTGCTAGAGCCATCTTAATTTCGTACCGCAGTCCGGCACAAAATTTCTCTGCCATCTTCTCCTCTGTGTCCACTTGTTGCGGAGCAAACCTAGACAGGTTGCAGAATTCTTTGTCGTATTCAACCACAGATTTCTTTCCTTGCTTTAACTCGTAGAACTCAGCTTCTTTCTTCTTCCTATAGCTTTTCGGAATATATTTATCATATAATCCTGTCTTAAAATCTTCCCAAGTATAACTTGCCCATTGTTCAGGTGTCAAAATTTTTCGTCGTGCTTCCCACCAGAAATCAGCTGATCCTGTTAGCTGGAATGAGACGCAAGATAGACGCTCCTCATCAGTACAACGTAGAAAGTTGAAAATGCGTTCCATTGCACGCAACCAAATCTCAGCTTCAGCCGGTTCACTCGTTCCGTCAAACGTAGGTGGGTTTTGCCTTAAAAAGAGTTCTTCGACTCTCCTAGTTGGGGGCGAAGGGAGTGGGTTATGTCCTCGAGCATCTTGTGGTTCTTCGGGTACAACGTTACGATTTCTGCGATTGTTATTGTTTCTCACAGGGCGTCCTCTCTTAGGCGGCATTCTGGTAGCAAAGATGTGCCAATTAGTAGACTCTAGCATAATCTAATACAAGCCTCAAAAGAATTCTTGTACAGGTTAACTTATTCTAACTTGTAAACAAGTCATAACTCCAATGACAACATTGATGTAGTAAGCTTTAAGGGTCCTTAGCATCTCATTTCCATGAGTCATATCAATTCTTAAGCATATAATATCTCATCATCTAAACTGGATACTTAGGCATAAGTCATGGAGATTTATAGCGGCTATAAAATCATGAGCTTAAAAATTATTCTATACGCATCACTTATCTTGCTGCCTTCACTATAGCCACCAAAAGATACAATCTAATTTCTTCTATGTTTGCTTCTATGTTCTGTAGTAGTGGTGATCTCATATCTTAATAGCTCTATGTTCATAGGGATTCATTCCATAGGCATACTTAATCGCGCTTGCGTAAATCATTTCATTCAATAACAACATAACATAGTTATTAACAGTTACTCACTTTGCTATTACGATAATTTTCACTTTTTGTAAACATTAACTCAAAACTTGGAAGAGCATACCATTCTGCTTCGTTGAGTGTGATACGATGAAGTGCTGAGCTTTGTCGATTGAATTATAGACACTTTAGTGATCCATTCTAAGTTTGGCTTAAATAAACTCTTAGGCTCAGAGCAAACGAACTGCTCTGATACCACTCTGTCACGACCGGCCTTAATTAAGGATAATTAATCCGGGAAAACCATGACTGGGGAAGGGAAATTAAGAAGCGGGTTTAGAAAGGGGTGCATAAAAGAATACTCAAAGAGCTTGGATACGCGTGAAATATTCCTTAAAAAGGAAAAAGGCATAGTTCGCATAAAAAGGGTACTCAAAGAACTTGTATACGCGTTATATTCCTTAAAAGGAAAAAGGCATCGTTAGGGGCTTGGCTAAAACATTATCAGAGTTTGCAACGGAAGGTGTAATTGAAATAATCAGTGTTTACAGCGGAATGCATAACTGAGATACATGTATGAAGACATGTATCCTTTCTGAGCCTTCTTTAAGTTCAACAAAAACTCCACTCAGCAACACTTCATCGCCCATCACAACTCAACCTGCACAAACATAAACATACGAAGGGCTGAGTACAAGAGTACTCAGTGGGCAGTGCCAAGCATATAACATAATATCAACAACAAAACACAACTTCGCATAAGAGGCATAAGTTTCTTTCAAATCCTTTGCTCATTAAACATTTCCATATTCATAAACAACATGAGCGCATTCTTCATCATTAACAATCATCAACACGCATCGTGTCGTGGAGAAGGCCTTCCCCAACGAACACGGGCATCGCGCCGTGAAGGGGGCCTCCCTCAGCGGTCACGGCATCGTACTATTGAGGGAGGCCTCCCCCAATAGACGCTGTAACACTGGCTTACTGGCATCGCGCCGCGAGAGAGGCCTCTCTCAGCGGACACGGGCATCGCGTCGTGAGGAAGGCCCTCCTCAGCGGACACGGCATCGTACTGTTGAGGGAGGCCTCCCCCAACAGACGCAAGCATCAATCACAGGCATAAACTTATCAGCGTAAAGCATTCAAGCGTAAATAAGCGTAATCAAGCGTAAATCATTTAGCGTAAAGCATAATAAAGCATACCATACTTGAAGATCCAATTTGCATTATAAAGCATAACACATGCATAACATTTTATTTACGCGTAAGAAATTGCCCACCTGATAGCAAAGTTTTGCTAAGGTGCTCTAACTCCTTGTGTAGTTCTTACTCTCGCGCTTGACCTTAATCACGAGAATATAAAATAAGACATTGCCTCGAGGAAAATTCTTAATTAATGAGAAATCGTAATTTAACTATGCATGAATCTGGTATGCATGAACTAATACTCTGAGCGATAATCGGGAATTCTACTATTAATCCTCGTTAATAGATTTAGCTAATTCTCGTCTAGCGCGGTCGAATAAAACTGTGATTCTTCCTTCATCATCGGAATATTCTAGTCGTAAAATAAACTTCGCATTTGTACTTGATTGAAAAAAAAACTAACTCGACTTTAAACGAGGTGTGACTTTGTAGAAATTATCGGGCTTTTCGATAGAAACATCATTACTAGCGTAACCTCAAATAATTAATAGGCTCAAACGAGAGTAGCCAATTAATTAAATAAACCAGTGGCTTTAAAGAAATAAAAGATAATAGTTCGCTTTGAAGTCCGAAGTCCAAAAACATTAATTAATAAACTGGGCGACTCATTTATTGAATAAGAATCGGCTCGCTCATTGATAAATAATTGGGCTTCATCATAATAGATACTGAAATGCTTAACTGAAAGAAGTAACTTCAGCTCAAGCTTTAAAAGAATTAAAGCCCAACTTAAAAAGTCTTCGACCCAAAACAATTAAAATAGGGGTCCAAATAATAATTAATGTGGACTGAAAAGAATTAATCTTAGCCAAAAAGGCAATTTAATCGGCCCAAATGATGAATTAAACTGGCCCAACGAAATATAAATGGGACTAGAATAATAGCCCATCATAAAATATGCATCAGCCCAACTCCTTAATTAAATCGAGCCCAATAGAAATAATGAGAATGGCCATTTAAATAAAAGACTGGCCTAGTTTGAATTTAAATGTAAGCTCATCAATTAAAATCAAGCCCGAACTTAAAAGTCTTTGGCCCAAAACAATTAAAAGGTGAGGCCCAAAATAATTAAAATTGGAAGCCCAATTTAAAAAAAAACAAGCTCAAAATTCGGCCCACAAAAAGTAGAGGAAAGCCCAAACAATTAAAATTTTAAAGCCCAACTCTCTCTCTTTCTCTCACAAACTATCGGACTCTCTCTCTTTCTCAAAACAATTCACGCCTTTCTCTCTCTTTTCTCTCTCTCAAGGAGCTGCTCGCCCCTTTTCAAACTCAGCGTTCGATCGGCCCTCCCAAAAATCGGCCGGCTTCTTCTTCCTCAGCCGTTCAGCCATCACTGCTCCGGTCAGCTTCGACCGGCGACTCATGAAACCCCGGCATCCCAGAGCCCATCATCGAGCCCTGATTCTGGAAATCATCGCCGCTGTCGCACCTCCGTCTGGAATCCGGCGAGCGGTCGCCTCCTGGAAGCAGCGCCGTTCGTCTCCCTCGTCTCAAACATGGAATCGGGCGGTGCCGGCCGCTCTCTCTCTTTCTCGGCCAAGATCTGATCTTGCCGGCGTCAGCTGTCCCTGCGCCTAGTTCCGATGCCAACGGAAGCTCCTTCGTCGTCGTGTAAGTTCTGCTCCGGTCCCTGAAACCGGTTGGTCTCCTCCCTCAGCCATTCCGCTTCCGCTTTGATGTTCCTGAGTTTCCGGCGACTGGAGTAAGAAGGCCTACGCCTCTCACCGCGCCGCTGCTGCCTTTGGACCATTGCTGCTGTTCCTCCCGGCGGCAGGTGAAGGCCCGCCGATCCGCTGCTGTTGTCGGAGTTCGATGGAACAGCAAGTGTTTGCCGTTGCCATCGTCGGCTCAGCTTCGACCGAACGGAGCAACCGCCCTTCTAAAAGCTAAGTCTTTGTTCTATCTTCCTCTTCTTCTTTGTATAAGTCTTTATATAAACAATGGTGTGTGGTTTGAAGTTAAAGGGGTCTGTTCTGTGTTCCTATTTTGATAAAGTTAGAGATTAAACTAGGAACTGTGGTTTGCTAATGTCATAAGAATTCTCATCGTCTGACTCATGTGAAGAAATTGAATTACATATGAACTGATTTCTGTGCTTGTGACTTTGCTAAGTCCATAACCTATACTCATCTATACATTCAATATTTCTTCTTAATCATGCTTGTTGGATGAAATGCAAATGGGATTCGAATGAAGGGAGCTTAGTATATACCTGTAATTGCTTGTTGTTGGTGGCTGTTTGTTGCCATTGAATTTAATGAGGAGATAGCTGAAATTTTCAGATGCTTATTGACATATGCAGGGGAATCAAGAATGGACTGGTGGAAAAACTTAAACCAAAGCTTACATGTTCGAAGTTTGGCAGCAGTAAATGAAATCTCTCATTCCTTTGGTTGTTGAAGAACTAAGGAATGAGTAAAAGGGCTGATGATAGCCTTAAAGAATCGAATATGGTGGGGAGCAAAGGGTGGTGGGTAGCTGATGGAGTAGGTGGGAAGTTTGGTGGAGTAAAGGCGTGTAAACTTTAATTGATTGGAAAAAAAAAACTTTTGCTTTTGCTAATTGATTTGGTTGTCTTCTTGATTGATTCTGTATATTTAATCGCGTTTTTGCAATCAAATACTGGCTTCTGCTCATTATTCGTGTATAAATTAAATACGTATATTTAATCTGCGTTGCAGTCGGAATAATTTCTCGATTTCTATTAGCACTAATAAAATATAACTGCTTCTGTTTTTCGATTAATAAATAACATGACTTTGCTAAGTCAGTTATAACTTGAAAATAATGATTATTGAATGGCTCAATAATCCTCGTCGCGTTTTTCTCATACTTATAAAAGTATAAAGCTAAAATAATAACTTCGTTTTTGATAAAAAAAAAATCAGGACCATAAACTGGGTTCATATATAACTGGCAACTGGGTTTCATTTACTAAAAGATGCGATATTAATTATCGCGATACCATATTAAATAAAAATAAAAATGCGGGTCATTACAGTATCAGTCCGCTGAATCCACATGGCACGCATTAAGTAATCAATCGAAACTGATCATTCGACTGATACTTCAGTCGGCATCTTCAGTCTTCAGTCTTCAGTCCTTCGTTCTTCAGTCTTCAGAACAACAACTAAACTAGAAAAAAAAACTCTGACACTTGAGTTCAAAATAGTTCTAGTCTATTACAATTGAGACCTATTGATTTTGGTATCATCAAAACTAGGATAAGGATATTTCATTAAGTTCCCAACAAACATTCTAAGCAAAATACCCTTAATTTTATTATTTTTATTTTAAATTTTGCTAATACTTTAAAACTCTTAAATTTTAAATTACAAAATTAAATTTTGAAAAAAAAATTTGACCCAACCCACCCTATATTTTCGATAGGAAGGGATTTTCGGTTTTTGATACGTTAATCTATAATATATAAAAGAGGAATTTCCCTCCGTTTCTTCCCTCTCTTTTTCTCTCTCTTCTCCCATCATTTTTTTCATTATTTTTATATATTTTTTAATTTTTTTCTAAACATTGTTACATTTGATTTATGAAAAACATATTCAATATGCATCTTAAATTTAATATAGTATAAAAATTATATAAAATAAATTTAAAACGAATAAATTGTGAAAAAAATAAAATTTAAAATATTTTATTTTCTCTCTCTTCATTAAAAATTTACAACTTTTTATTTATGTTTGTGTATGAAATTTTTGATTTATTATTTATGACGTGTAATACTCTACAATAATAATGTGTTAATGCTAATTTTCATTATCGAATAATTTTTAAATTATTTAATAACTATTATTATCATTACACTTTTATACAAAGTTGAAAATTTACATTTTCAAATTCAGGATGTTATTTAGTTATTGATGTGAATTAATTTATTCTATTTTATTTATAAAACATATTTTGTATTTGTTTATATTTTGATTCTTTTTAATATTTATATTTATTTATATAAATATATTATTTAATTTCAATATTTATCGTGCATCGCACAAATGAGTGTACTAATTTGAGCATGACTTATGTGTTCATATTATAAGTGAAGCATATATGGGAAAATTCTTTAGGAGTTAATCAAACCTCGAGGCCCGTTTTCCTTGAAATGGCAGAAAGTGGGAAACCCAGAGGGGCTTGTTCGATTTTATTTTCAAAGTTTTGATTATGCAATTGTTTATATAATATATAAATGAGCTTTTGTTTAATTCATGGTAAATTATTTCCATAATATGCAAATTTTCTAGAGGTAATATATGGAACTAGCTTATTGAGTATTCTATAGTAAATTTAAAAAATAATTTATGGGATAAATTTTTTAAAAATTGATCAATTTTTATGTAAAAATATAAAATTATCCCTAACATAAAAAATAAAAAAATGGTCATTCTATTTATCTCCCTTCCTCACAAGTCACACCATCATCTACTTCATTCCTCAATTATCTGTTGTTCGTGGCAGAACGACTCTCTTCTATTCATAAATTTGTTGCCGGCAGAGTCTTCTTCTATAGCAAGAATGCACCTGCTATTTGTTTTTCCAAGGCAGAACAACAATATGCTTTTCTAGAAAAAATAGCTTTTCCATCTGCTACTTGAGCCTAATCATGCGAATTTACTAGGTGAATTGAATTGTGTATATTTATATTTAGTTTCTTCATGTCTGTGCCAAGTTTGTTCGAATTTGTTATTTAAAAAAAAATTAGACACATATTTTTTGAATTTGTTAATTTTGACGTACGTAATCACCGTGAAGTGAGTGCTCACAAAATATTTCAATTGGGGCAAAGATGATTTGATGATTAGAAGTTGATTTTCAAGAATTGAGAAAAAAAATATGATTAATATTCTTAATTTAATAATTAGATCTATAAATTCATAACTTAATATTTTTGAATTCACAACCAGATTTATAAATTCACAACTTATTGTTCTTGAATTCATAATCAGATTTATAAATTCGCAATTTATTGTTGTTGAATTCACAATCAAATCTATGAATTCACAACCAGCTCGCTGAATTCACAACCGAATCGTTAGTGTTGGTTGTGATTCTTGTGAATTCAAGTTTAAAAGCTCGAATTCACAATTAGTTGTTTTGGTTATGAATTCAAGTTTTAAAATTAGAATTCACAACCAATTTATTGAATTCACAACTTAATATTTAGTGTTAGTTGTGAATTCGAGTTTTAAAGCTCGAATTCACAACAACTCTAGCTAGTTGTGAATTCAAATTTTAAAGTTTGAATTCACAGCTAGAATTAGTGGTAGTTGTGAATTTGAGTTTTAAAGTTTGAATTTACAGCTAAAAATAGTGGTAGTCATGAATTTGAGTTTTAAAGCTTGAATTCACGACTAACAATATTTCGAGTTGTGAATTCATTTAAACCTTGAATTCACGACTAACAATATTTCTAACTGTGAATTCACGCTTTAAAACTTGAATTCACGACTAACACTATTTTTAGTTGTGAATTCAAACTTTAAAAATCGAATTCATAACCAACACTAGCTATTCAGTTGTGAATTCGAGTTTTAAAGCTTGAATTCACAACTAAAATTAATGTAAGTTGTGAATTCAACTTATTGTGAATTCGTGGATAATTTTAATTTTTTTTATATGAAGGGTAAAATGGTAAGTGTGGCCAATTTTTAAATTTTTTATCTTAGCGACCAATTTTTAAATTTACTATTCCAAGTGGCTATTTTCAAAATCCACTCAATTTTCTATATCACGATAAGTGTCCGTGACAATCTCATTGGCAACACTTTTCAAGCCCAACCAGATCGATAAAATAACCAACGTGTTGGGAAATTAATGAAATATCTTTGTCATTGTTTTGATGATACCAAAACCCTTAGATTTTTCTTTTACTATAGACTAGAACCTTTTGAACTCAAGTGTTAAAGTTTAGTTTACTAGCTAGATTGAAGAATGAAGAATGAAGACCGCTGGACTGAAGATCGAAGAACTGAAGACACTTGACTGAAGATTGGAACTGAAAAGGCTGAAGACAAAATACTGAAGTATTTGAAGGACGAGATTTCGTTGAAGACTCCGTTATGACTGAATACTAGTGTTGGCCACGTGGAAAAAGCGGACTGATTCTTGAATCAAGTATCAGTAGACATTCTTCCTCGAACTGAAGACCTAAGTTTAAAACATGCCACGTATTCAAGCCAAGTACAACTACATTAAATGCAGTAGATACGAAGATCGTCCTCGCCTGAACAAGAGAGTTTCCTATTTCGTGCTATCTTTTCAGAAGCACCATGCTCCTACTGCTAAATACACCCTATCATCAACCAATCAGGAGCTTTGAAGATTGAAGCCTCAGCCGAAAATTCAAATTTGTCACACAACGAGGATCATCTTCAATCTTCACCGATTCAAACACTTAAGTTGAAATTCTGCCAAATTTGCAACTCAGCCTACTCATTTATTTTCAAAGTTTTATGCATTTTAAAGCTTTTCCGCTAGTTTTTAAAGTTTGTATACAAAACGAGAATTTGATGAAAGTTCAATAATTACTAAGCTACCCTTTAAAGTTTGTATGCAAAATAAGAATTTGGTGAAAGTTCAATATTTTGCAGGCAATTAACCCTAAATATAAAAACTCATTATAAAATATAAATATGAATCATTTTCAGCCTGAGATCATGAAGATTTATGGTAGATTCATAACTTTATTAGATGAATTCATGCTCTTGAATTCGAATCTCATAGATAACAAAAAAGTTAATTTTTGAAATTACAATATTTACCCAGCGAATTCAAACGTATTTTACATAAAAATTCAGACATTTACATAGCGATTACACAAAGATTAAATTTCAATTGTTAGATTATGTGTATATCAATGGTATAAATTCACTTTTATTTTATACTCGGGTTAAGTAGCAAATACACCCTTAACGTTTATCCCAAAAAGCAAAATGGTCCTTAACGTTATGTTTTGTGCAACTAAATCCCTAACATTCATAAATTAGAGCAAATAGATCCCTTAGTCTAACTTCTGTTAAGCTACAGTTACTGAATTCAGTTTTTATCATTTTTTGAGAGCCATATCATTCTATGCGGGTTTAGAAGAAGTTGGAGAGACTTCAAAAGTTCTTATAACAAACTTATCAAGGATTTCTCTGAGGGGGTTCGCAGTGGTGCCTAGGTAATTTCTCAAAAAATTGAACTCAGTAATGGTAGCTTAACAGAAATTAGACTGAGGGATCTATTTGCTCCAATTTATGAACGTTAAGGATTTAGTTGCACAAAATATAATGTTAAGGACCTATTTCCTTTTTAAATTTTAGGATAAACGTTAGGGGTGTATTTGCTACTTAAGCCTTTTATACTCTAAAAGTGATTTATAACCTAACCGCTCCCTGCCTATATATATATATATATATATATATATATATATATATATATGTTATAAACTAGAGAGAATAGAGAAGAGAATACGAATGAAGTGTATTCAATATGGGGGCTAAAGACCTCTATTTATATAAGTAGGAAGCTAGGGTTTTAGGGAGATTTCTTGGTCAACACACATAAGATATATCTAGAAGATATATTTACAACACTTCCCCTTGATTGACCAATCCCTAAAACAAAAATGTTGCCTCATTAAAACCTTGCTAGGAAAACCCAATGGGACAAAACCTAGTCGAAGGAAAAAGAGTACAACTGCTTCCCCTGAACTTGAAATCATTGAATATCTTTGAGTCGACGCATGCCGATCTCGTGTACCAACTTTCTGAATATCGATGTTGGTAATGCCTTGGTGAATAAGTCCGCCAGATTATCACTTGAGCGAATTTGTTGAATGTCTATATCGCCATCCCTTTTGAAGGTCGTGTGTGTAGAAGAGCTTGAGAGAAATATGTTTCGTCTTATCGCCTTTGATGTATCCTTCCTTGAGTTGCGCGATGCAAGCAACATTGTCTTCATATAAAACAGTATGTTTGGCCTTTGATGAAGCTAACCCGCACGACTCTTCACATTTCTCAATCATACACATTCTCGACTTGTTTCGTGGATTGCAATGATTTCAGAATGATTTAAGGATGTTGCAGTCAAGGTTTGCTTCACAGACTTCCATGATATAGCAGTTTCACCACATGTGAAAACGTATCTAGTTTGTGACTTAGCTTCATGTGGATCGGATAAAAATCCTGCATCCGAGTACCCCCACTAGAGTATATTATCAGATTTTTCTTGATAATATAATTCGAGGTCAATGGTACCCTTTAGATAACGTAGAATGTGCTTAACACCATTCCAATGTCTCAAAGTGGGTGCAACGCTAAATCTTGCTAGAAGATTGACAGAAAAAGCTATATCTGGTCTAGTATTATTAGTCAGACAAGTCAACGCTCCAATTGCACTTAGATATGGTACTTCTGGACCAAGTATTGTTTCACCCTCTTTAATTGGTCGAATTGGATATTTCTTAGTATCAAGAGATCTAACGACCATTGGTGATGCTAATGAATGTGCATTATCCATGTACAAGCGTTTTAACACTTTTTCTGTATATGTGGATTGATGGATAAACGTTCCTCCACGGATACGTTCCATTTGCAAACCAAGACAAAACTTTATCTTTTTCAAATCTTTTATCTCAAATTCTTTCTTCAAATATTTAGCAGCTTTATTGAGCTCTTAAGGAGTCCCAATTTAAATTTAAATAATCAACATAAACTGCTATGATTGCAAATCCACTTTCGGTTTTCTTAATGAAAACACAATTATTCTTGTATCCTTCTTTTAAGAGATACTCGCTCAGTCTATTGTACCACATACGCCCAAACTGTTTCAACATATACAACGACTTTTGCATTTTAATTGAATTCATGCTTTTGGGTTTTGACTGCAATCCTTTAGGCATTTTAAATCCTTTGGGAATTTTCATTTATATGTCATTTTCTAATGACACCTATAGATAAGCAGTTACTACATCCATAAGGCGTATATCAAGCCTTTGTGACACAGCCAGACTAATCAAAATCTGAAAGTAATAGCGTTCATTACGGGAGAGTATATTTCCTCATAATCAATTCCTGGTTTTTGTGAGAAACCTTGTGCTACGAGTTTTGCTCTATATCTCGTAACTTCATTTTTCTCGGTTCTCTTTCTAACAAAGATCCATTTGTTTTCAACATGGATTTTAGATTCCGGAGGTAGGGCTATATATTCAAATACTTTCCGATTATCACAGGAATTTAATTCCCTTTCTATAGCTTCTTTTCACTTTGGCCAATCAAGTCTCTGTTGGCATTCTGCAACAGCTTTTAGTTGAGGATCCTCATTTAAAACATGAAGAGCTATATGAAAGGCAAATATATCATCAACAATGATATTTTCTCTCTCTAGTATCTGATGTAAATAATTTATTGAGATCTCATGATTTTCAGATACTTGCAATTCTTCAGAAATTACATCATTTTTATTTGGTTGATTAGTCATTTTCGTCATTGTTTGGTTTCCATCTTGCCCCTTTCTTTTTCTAGGCATAAAATCTTTGGAACCAACTGGTCGACCATGTTTTTGACGAATTTTAGACTCATTTGCTGCCAAAGCTATATGTCCTTCAGGGACATCAATTTTAGCTGGAGTATTTGCAACATATATGTGAGATTGTGTCACTTTTCTTGTATCTACAAAAGCATCAGGAATTTGATTTGCAATCTTGTGCAAATGAATGATCTTTTCAATTTCTTGTTCACATTTGTTTGTTCTAAAATCAAAATGTGATAAGTTTTTCTCATTTCAAGAGAGTTCCTTGTGCTTTTCTGGATGTAGATTTGTTCCTCCTAATGTTGGAAATGTCATTTCGTCAAAATGACAATCTGCAAAACGTGCAGTAAATAAATCACCTGTAAAGGTTCTATATACCTTATAATCAAGGGTGAATCAAATCCAACATATATCCCAAGTCTTTGTTGGGAACCCATTTTTTGTTTGTTGTGGGGGTGCAATTGGGACTTGAACCATGCAACCAAAAGTTCGTAATTGAGAAACATCAGGTTCTCGGCCAAAAATAATTTGCATTGGGGAGTATTCATGATTGGCTTATGTCGAACTAATGTTGCAGCATGTAATATGACATGACCCCAAACAATAGTTGGGAGTTTTGATTTCATAAGTAATGGTCTAGCAATAATTTGAAGACGTTTAATCAATGATTCTGCTAAATCATTTTGAGTATGGACACAAGCTACTGGATGTTCAATTTCAATTTCAATAGCCATACAATAGTTTTCAAAATGCTTGAGACGTAAACTCACTAGCATTATCAAGACGAATTCTTTTAATTGAATTGTCTGTGAATTGAGCTCTTAATTTTATAATTTGAGCAAGTAGTCTAGCAAATGTTGCATTTCTAGTAGAAAGCAAGCATACATGTGACCATCTATAAAAAACATTAATTAATACCATAAAATATCGAAAAGGTCCACAAGGTGGATGTATAGGTCCATAGATGTCTCCTTTAATTCTTTCTAAGAAATATGGAGATTCAGTATTATCCTTCATATATGAAGGTCTAATGACTAACTTGCCTTGCGCACAAGTATCACATGGGAATTCATTTGTAGAAAGAACCTTTTGATTCTTATGTTGTGCCCATATGAATTATTGATTATTCAGCGCATCATAGTTGCTCCATGATGTCCAAACCTATCATGCCAAAGCTTAAAGCTTTTGTGTCATTGAACTTCACGTTCATGACATGGTTTGTCTCAATTGCTTTTATGAATGTATAATACATTCCAGAAGGTAGTGATGCTAATTTTTCTTTTGTCAGCTTATAGCCTGAAACAAAAGAATTTATGCAAAGATATTCATTTCTACCTTCCACATAATTGTCTCGATGTGGTATCCATTATTACGGATATCTTTGAAACTTAGTAAGTTCATTTTAAACTTACTAGAGTACAGGGCATTTTTAATATCTAATTTAGTATCATTTGACAAAATGATACACGCTCTTCCGGAGCCTTCAATGATGTTTGATGCACCTGATATTGTGTTAACATTATTCTCATCTAATGTCAAAACTTAAGGAAATACTTCTTCTTTTGAAGAATAATTTGTGTATTGTCACTATCACCAAGACAAATATCATAAGATTCTATATGATGTTAGTGTATAGATGTTTATGCCTTGTTAAAAACCTCTCCGCAAAAACCTTAAAGGAAAAATTCGGTAGAGGAAAAGAGTACAAGACACATATATTTACGCATATATTACACTAGTTGTCTCGTTAAAAACCTTAACTAAGAAAACCTCGTAGGAAAAAAACTTAGTAAGGAAAAAAGAGTACAACCATTTGGCCTTTAGGGCCATTTGACCTTCACGGTCTAATTTTCAAAAGCATGTAATATATGTTTCTATTCAAGAGCATGTAATATTCTTCAGGAATATTACTTGTGCTACTTTAATAGCATCAACTAAAGATCTTGAATGTAGTCCCCTTGGGATGGCCTAGTGGTTAGGGTGGTTGCCTGTTGTCCAAGAGGTCACAGGTTCGAGTACTCTCGGCCACAATAACCACTAGGTGGGGTGTGTGTGTGGTTTGTATTATTTACAATGTAATTTGATCAAAAAAAAAAAGATCTTGAATGTAATATTATTCAGAACACTACTTGTGCTCAAGGTCTAATTTTCATGAGCATATAATATGAATTGCTCTTCAAAAGCATGTAATATCCTTTAGGAATATTACTTATGTTACTTTAATAGCATCAATTTAAGATCTTGAATGTAATATTCTTCAGGAATAGTACTTGTGTTATTTAAATAACATCAATTATTTTTCAAGATTATATTTAAAAAAATACGCTGTATATATATATATATATATATATATATATATATATATATATATATATATAATATACAAAGTATATATCCACTATGAATTAAAAAAAATCCCAATACATGATAATATCAATACTGATTCAAGTAGTAGAGCATCGAAGTTTACTGATTATATAAAATAGTGCGAAACAAGAATTGCCACGTAGTAGTAAATCATATTCAAGATTTTGTAGAATAAGATCCAATCAAATTTTGCACTCTTAACAAACAAAAAAATTAAAACCCAATTATATATGTTTGTCATCTCACCGAAAGGGTGCACAAAAATATTGAGATTAAATCTATTGGCATCATAAATCAAAACAAGATCACAAATACTAAGTAATATATATTACATGAATCATTAAACTAAGTTTCTTTCGCTTACTGACATTTTGTATTGTTAATATAATATCATAATTTTTTTTGAGAAAATAAATTGATACAAGCTTTTCCAAGCTATTTGTCATTCGTGCAATTATGCACAAAAATAAGGGATAATCATATATATATTATCTAAATGTTTAATTGCTCAACAAGACATCTAATATTCTATGAAAATAATAATTATGCTATTTTAATAGCATCAAATTATAACCTTTAGGATTATTTGTATTTCTTCAAGGATAACGAAAATTATATCATTCGTAATAAACAATTACTCCCTCCGTCCATGAAAGAACTTCCTAGGAGGGAGTGACACGGGTTTTAAGAAAAAATATTGTTGAGTGTATTGAGTGTGGATAAAAGGTAGTTGGGTGTATTGAGAGTGGTGAAAAAGTGTTATAATTAATATTTGGAGTTGTGAAAAGTGAAAAGTAAGAGGATTATAAGTGGTGGGGTATAGTCCAAAAGTAGGTAGGAAGTTCTTTTGTGGACGTCCCAAAAAGAAAAGATAGGAAGTTTTTTCGTGGACGGAGAGAGTATAACATATTTGCATCAAACCACAAACATAAGAGGAATTTGCACAAATTTCAATAACAATCACTTTTATGCAAAAGCATATATGTTACCATGATTCCGTTTTCTGGTTATTTCCAAGCCAATTTATTGATATAAACATATTAAACAGTATAATATTCTAATACTTCAAAGTTTCTTTCGTCTGAATTTAGATGATTACTAAAATTATACGGATTGAAATTCAGATGAAAAGAAAATTAGTCGTACCTTATTGGAAAGACACAATTCTTTCCTAGGGCATACCTCCAATCTTTTTACGATCGAAGGAAGATGAGAGGACTAGAACTATCGTGCTGATAACGTGTTATAAACTAGAGAGAAGTGAGAGAATAGAGAAGAGAATACGAATGAAGTGTATTCAATATGGAGGCTAAAGATCTCTATTTATACAAGTAGGAAGCTAGGGTTTTAGGGAGATTTCTTGGTCAACACATAAGAGATATCTAGAAGATATATTTACAACAATATATATATCAGCGTTTGATTTATTGATTAATTTTTTTTTTTTTGAAGAAATATTGATTAGAATATTTAATCGGGAGATTATTTGATTAATTTGTCGGCAGGAATAGGGCCTTTTGATGATCTTCCAAAGCCTTTTGCATCAGCGTGGATTAGATTTCCAACAAAGCTGCCGTTAATGGTGGTTATTTGTCGTTGAAATCATAACCACTTCCTTTTTTAACATTGCTCATTTGACGGCCAAAATTCAATCTCCGGTTGCATAAAAAAACACATGACGTGTATTTGCATAATTTTATGGATGCTGATTTTGGTTTATTGTGTGTTTTCTATATTGTTTCGATATCAATTATAATAAGATATATGATGGCATTTTTGGCTTTGCTTAACTAAAATTAATGGGTCCCTTGGATACAATTAATATATATTTCAGACAGGGAAATCCCACCGACTAAATCTTGCTTTTATCATTTATTTTCTTTAATAGATTTTATCAGTAATATTTATTTTGATTTTTTGGAACGTACTATATAAAAATTAAGACAAAAATTTGGGTGACACTGAATGTATAGTATAGGTGAGACGGGTCGGAACGAAGTTGTGGTGGGGGTTGGGGCGGGTTTGGATGAGAGCCGGAGCGACTTGAACGCAGGTTGCGGGTCACAGGCCGGTTGAACACGGATAATTTAAAATAATTATTGTTGTAATGAAAAATAATAATCGACATGAAGGATGTCGAACATTTTTTTTCATTTTAAGATAATTATAATTTTTTACTTACGAAAACTTGTATTTTTCGTTTATTTGGTTAAGTAATTATTATCGTAAGAAAAAGTAATTATTAATATAAAAAAATTAATGTTTTAATGAATATAATAATACTAAAAAATAAAAGTAAAATACTATTGCTCTTGGAAATCAAACTCGGCCGTTGGCCGTTGAGCGCATGAGAGATGGTAAACAGAGAAGTATATCACTGAACAAGCACATATTAATTGTAAAAGTATAAATATTTTTTATTTATACTCTTTTGATGAGAATTGCTCATAATTTCACGGGAGAGCGCGGAGTCACTTTAGCCACGTATCTTCCACGCCATTTTTCATGATGAATTTTACCAATCAACGATCCAGTGACTTGCATGATACATAACAGCCAAATATAGATAACTATTGAATGAAAATATTCTTGTTACTGAGATTTTTTTTTTTGAGGGGTTTACTGATAAATTATTAGACTGTCTGTTATCTGTTATTATAGTAAATATGGATATGGTTTCATTTGATACCAAAATATAAAAATCATCATATAATGATGAATTAAGAAATCATTATTTTATTTCGAAGAATATGTTAATAAATAATCATTTTGTTTAATAAAAAATTAATAATAGTCATGATATATATATATATAAAATATTAATTTTAATTACTTTTTATATAAATAGACTAATTCACCTTTAATGAAATAGTAATAATAATAATAAAAAACATAAAGTTAAAAGAAAATATAATAAAAAATGGAAAAAGAAAAACTTAAACTAAATAAAAAATTGAAATTCAAACAAAACAAAACTACCCCCACCGGCCGTCCCCTCCCCAACTTTCTTTTTTTTTTTTGATCAGAAAAAGATTTCATTAAAAGAGAAAGAAACAGGTACCAGAGGTACCCAGGAATGGTTCTTACAGCAGCTTTGGTAACAAATCAAAGGAACACCAATTACAGAAATCAAAATCTTTTTCCAAAGTCTTGAACTCCTTAAACCAACTCCATGATCTAGCTTTAATCTCCATGAGCGTACCTTTGATATTCCACGCCTTCCCATCGAAGCGACTTGCGTTCCTTTGCTTCCACAAAACCCAAGTAATACACATCCACATCGCCTCAAGAAACTTGTCGCAATTCTTCCCCCTGCCCAGTTTAGTGAACATTTCGAAATGAGAGGAGATATGGCGGGGCCGCACTGAACTGCTCCCCAACCATTTTTGCACTTCATCCCACACCAACCCCGTTTTCGGGCAGGCAAGAAAAACATGGTCGATTGATTCGGGAGAATGAAAGCAGGCATTGCACATCATCTCTTCCTCATTCAGCTTCACTTTCCTCTTCCAAAGGTTGTCACAAGTTGGAAGCCGACTTCTCAAAATCCTCCATGCACAAACTTTTGCTTTATGTGGGGCAGGTGCATCCCAAATCTTTGCCAATGCTTCCCTGTTTCTAATAACGAACGTGCTAGTATTATCCCTCCCCAACTTTCTTTTCTTGTTTGTCTGCAACTCTGCAAGTATTATCCCCAACCCGCCGCGGTCACCCAACCCCCATTTTTTTTCTATGGGAACGGATCCAAGATTTGTCATTAGGGACTGCTAAATTTGTTAAGCATGAAACCTAAATGTATTTGTATGAGGGTAGCTAAAAATTTAATTTTGAATAGCTCGTATAGTTCGTTTTTGTGTCCAAGTAGAATTTTAATGAGCTTAAGAATATATATATCTCGTCACTTATTATAATAAATGAGAGTAATCATTTCAATTGATCTAACAACAACAAGTACATTGAAAGCACAAAAAAGGCTACATCTATGCATTTTTTTTAAAAAAAAACTTGTTTAATTTTGTACAAAAATAAACACTACAAAAAAAAGTTCCACTAGTGACATGAGGTTTGGTAGCTATTATGCGTGTCACAAAAATTAGTGACATTTGATGATGTATCTAATTACTATTAGTTACACTTTCAAACGCCACTAATTTTTATGACACGAATATTAGCTACCAAGCCTCACTAATATGAACTTTTTTTGTAGTGAAACTAATTTTCATTATTAATAGTTCATAATACTTTGACTACTGACTCAAACTCAGCATTTAAAATTAACTAAGAAATAAAAAGGAAACAAACATAATACAATTTTAACAAACTAATATAACAAATCACCGAAAAATGTTAAGCTATTATCCGGCCACCACCACCAGTACCGCTCGTGATATTCATGATAATTTATCCTATACATATTTAGGTGATTTACTTATGGAATTTTTGTTAAATGAGAATATGCCACCTATTGTAATAATTCTTAAAATTTTGAAAAATTGCATATTGTTATCCAAATTAATATTGGGGTTGCTTATAGGATTATGTTAACTATGCATATTCCTATAACTTTAATTGAGGTTTCTCCAAGTTAAAATTATTAAAAACATATATATATAATTTGAGATCGCAAGGAAGATTGAATATGATTTTTTCAATTTTGTTTGTTGAAAAAGTTGTTTTAGAAAAAATTTAAGCAAATGATATAATAAATGACTTTGCAAGTAAAGAACGTTCGAGAGAGGTCATTTTGTATGAAATATATTATATTTTGATATAATTGCCGTATTGTATTTTTTTATAATTGGCATGCATATTATATTATAATATATTTATGTAGGATCTACATTAGGTTGACTTATAAATGAACAAAATTTGTCCCTCTAAATAAATGTATTAACCATAGATCCTCAATAAATCTATAGAAGAAAGTAATGTCACTTCGCAACAAGTAACAACGACATCCAGGCCAAAAGGTGATGTATGCATAATATAAAGCGTTAAGTTTTTGCTAATGCAATAGTTGCTGGTATTCACTATAAATACCAAACAAAATTATGAGCAAGTAACTAAACTAAATTCTCAGAGCCATTGTTTCATTTACAATTTTGTTGGTCACAACCTTTATCTAGCTTGGTGAAATGACAGTAAGGTTAGGTCGTGAAATTTGTAAGCCACATTGGCTACTGACAAATTTAGTTGTATTGTTTTTTATGTGCAAAATATGCCAAAGCTTCAAACATGTACACAAGCATTTCAACTCGTCCGGGAAAGCTTTGCACTGGTCGTCTGCTGGCGCAACGTGGTACGGAAGCCCTAACGGTGCTGGAAGTGACGGTACGACCACGTATATATATATAAGTATTCTCACTGTAACCTAACCCTATATATATATATAATTAAGTATATGTTAAAGGAATTAAAATAGTATAGATGGTTGCAGGAGGAGCGTGTGGTTACGGAAACCTTGTATCAGAAGTTCCATTTGCTTCCATGGTGACCGGAATTGGGCCATCGCTATACAAGTCGGGCAAGGAATGTGGAGCTTGCTACATGGTACTATATATACTTAAAACTTACTATTGCAGAGTATCATTTAGGTAAAAACTTGTGAGCACCACATGGACGACAATTCAACAACAATAAGTATTAGTTAAATATTATAATTATAAATTAATTTTTAAGTTATAGTTAATTAGACGATATTAGGATTTAATAATTTTAATTAATGTCATTTTTTTAATCATAATTCATATAGGGGGGATGCACCTGTGTGGGGGGCCTCCTTTTTTAACTTCTTTTAGTTAGAAGTAGTGAGTTTCATGAATATAACTATTTTAGCAATTATTAGTTTGAGTATTGCTATATTTTTCCTGTTTTCAGTTTTTTTATTTGGTTCTGCTTTTTGATTGTTCTCTTTTGTCGTATTTTGTTTTATTCGTATAAGCAACAATACTTAATGCCACCTTAATTTCTAAGAGAGAGTGACACGCGTTATATGGAAAAAGTTGTTGAGTGTATTGAAAGTGAAAAAAAAGTTGTTAAGTTTATTGAGAGTGATGAAAAGGTGTTATGATTAATATTCCTGTTATGCATACTTCGTCAGAGAAAGTATAAAAAATTCACTCAAATCTGTATTATTTTATTGGGCTTTTAAATTTATAAAGAATCGTGTTTCGGACTACTTCTTACCAAATAAGATATTAGAGTGTCATGTATAGTTATATTATATACCCTAGTCACTCGTATCAAACAAGATATTAAAGTTTCATAGTTATTTTAAAAGGTCTCACCGTGACTTGGTCTTTAAATTTACTTGTTTAATTTATAAAAAAATTACTCCATCCGTCTATGAAAAATTTGCCATAATTTTCTTTTTGTTCCATCCACGAAAAATTTGTCACTTCCATTTATAGTAATAGGGTCCACGCAACTCTATTCACATTTCAAATGAGATTATTACTCCACTCACATTTTATTAAAATTCGTGGCATCCATCATGTGACAATTTTTTTATGGACACAGGAAATATAATTTTAATCTACTTCAATAAAACATGACTCGAGACTATTCTTTCTTTTCCCCTTCTGCATATGTTTGGTGAGCTAGATACTATTTTTGGTATATTTACATTTTGCAGTGATTTGTAATATTAGTTTGTTAAATTTATGTTATTTTTGTCAATTTTCATTTATTAGTTAATTTTCAAAAGTTAAATTTGAGTCAGTAATCTAGTTTTATAAACTATTAATAATGAAAATAATTTATTTTAATTTGTAGAAGATGGAACAAATTTAAAAAAAAAACGCATAGAGGAAGCTCTTCTGATATTTTGAATGTACGTATCTATCGTTGAATCAATAAAAAGAGAACAATAATTTACTATAGTACGAGTTTTTGTTCTAATTCGAAGTCTATATATTAAAACTCTAATTATACAAAAAAATGAACTATACGGACTGCCCAAAACAATTTGGACTCCAAACTATGTTCTAACCCCATCTAATATATCTTGAGCTTCATACTTCAATAAGTTTCTATCAACAAATTCTGGATCCACATATGATGCATGAAGTAGTTGGTTGTTTTTGTAGAATTTATATTTGGTGACATGGGGTATACACATGGCAGATAAAATGTAGGAAGCATCCGTCATGTTCGCGTAAAATGGTGAGGGTGGTGATAACAGACTTCTGCCCAGGAGGAGTTTGCTTATCTGATGCTGCCCATTTCGATCTCAGCGGGACTGCATTCGGCGCCATGGCCGTCCCCGGCCAACAAGACAAACTTCGTGATGCTGGCATGCTGCAAATCCGATTTGCACGGTTAGATTTCTTTAATTTTCTTACAAAGAATAATAAAATATATAGGGTAAATATCATGAAAACCCCTGAAGTATACCCGCTTTATCAAAAATATCCTGAAACTTTTAAAATATTTTCTAAACCCTCAAACTATCAATTTTTTATCAAATATATCCTGCATCTATTTTTCGGTCACCAAAAACATAATGTGGCTCGCTGGATGCCACAATGTAATTTATATATTATATTTTTTTAATGCAATAGCAAAAACGAGGTCGTTTCGTACCATATCATTTAAAAAAATTCTCTCTTAAATTTAAAATTCACTCATATCGTGTTTGAAATTCGCGCTAATAACCTATAATTAGGGATAAACACGATAAAATATAGTACGAAACGAAGTCGTTTTTTCCATGTCTTTTTTAAAAAAATAGAATATAAATTACATTGTGGCATCCGGCGAGCCACATCATGTTTCTGGTAACCGAAAAATAGACGCGGGATATATTTGATAAAAACCTGATAGTTTGAGGGTTTAGAGAACATTTCAAAAGTTTCAGGGTATTTTTGATAAAGTGGGTATAGTTCAGGGGTTTTCATGATATTTACCCAAATATATATGTATATAATCTTGTGCACCAAAACACCCAACTTTTGTCATTATTATATTACTCCCCCGTCCCAACTTTTAGTATCCATATTTTCATTTTAAATCGTCTCACATTTTAGTATCCATTTATATTTTTAGTAAAAGTAGGTGAAACCCTTATTTCACTTTTATTATTTTAAAACTTATGAACTTCTCTTTTGTAGAAAATGGGGCAAAAGGACTAGATATTTATAGGCATATATAAAAAATTTATTATTCTTCTTTTTCCTATGATAAATGTATCAATCAAAGAGAACGCACCTTAATAGAAAAAAGTGTATTATACATAAAATGTAAATTGTTTATTTTATGGACGAACGAAAGTAGAAATAAATCTTCATGAATGAAGGGAGTACTATATATTGTGAAATTTAGTACGGTTATTGAACTCTAACAATTTATTAATGTGAATTTCATGAAATGCGTTGAATGCACACACTCTTGCTACTACTTGAAATATAAGAAGATAAAATAATACTAGTGTATATTCTTAATTTAGTATATATGTTGTTGGATGTGGTGTGGTAGGGCTCCGTGTGACTACTCGGGGAAAAAAATCGCGTTCCACGTGGACCAAGGGTCGAATCCTAACTACATGGCGGTAGTGATCGAGTATGAAGAAGGTGACGGTGACCTGAGGCGGGTGGATGTGCAGCAAGCATCGAGTAGTGATTGGCTAGAGATGAAGCAGTCATGGGGCGCAGTTTGGCAGCTGAACCCGGGATTTGAGCTCCGCCCTCCTCTCTCCATTCGCCTCACCTCTCACTATTCACTCCAAACTCTTGTAGCCAAGAATGTCATCCCACTTGCCTGGCGCCCCGGTGCGACTTATAGGTCCCTTGTTAACTATCTTTGATTAATATTGTGGTTTTTGTTTGATTCCGAGCTGCACTTTCATATCTAAAATTGCATCATGGATTCATTATTTTAATTAGTGGCTATGAGTGAAATGTGGTGGTCATCTTAATTTGGCGAGCATTTTCTTTTTGTTTCTTGTCTTTTTTTGAGGGGAAAAAGAAAATGATTTGTCAAGTAGTTTTGGCCGCCAATGCACAGGCCAAGGTTTGTATGCCAATGTAATACATTCGTATTTAAGTATAATACACTAGTGATTCTCATACATATGTGTCTAATACTTACGACCTGATTGATGTAAATTAATTCATTCAAAATTGGCTCAACTTCATATCTAGCCTAAATGGTAAGATGTATAAATTTATTACCCTACTTCATAAATTAAAATATAAATGTTATGTAGCTATTTTGTGGAGTATGTAATTTATCAAATATATTTCTTATGATCTCTACTTATTTTTTTGACTTATTTAACATGTCACTCTTTATTAAAAAATAATTTAAAAACTGTCCACGTCAATTTGGAAGATTCGATTGTTTCAAAAAATAAAATGAAGATACGTAAAAGTGGTCAAATTTAGAATATTCCATCACTATTAATGTATTCATTTTTATTTTATTGTCTCTATTTCTCTTCCCTAAATCAATACAATATTAGTATATAACAATTAGTATATTAATTGGAGATATTTTTCGATGAGGGAGATGAACACTGGTCCCAAAATTCAGTTACAACCTTGGTTATTCTAAATGATTTTGCCCAATGTTGCAAAGGTACATGTTTTATGGGTTTGAATTATATAATTAATGGTGCCATTGTCATACATATATACCAGGGGTATGACCCTTAGGTCTTTCCATTAGATTTGTCTCCCTTTGTTTCTTGTACTATATACTCTCTCCATCCACGAAAAAGTGTCCCATTTGGGTGTCGGCACGGGTACTAAGAAAGTTGATAAAGTTGTTTTGAGTGGGGTAAAAATTACAATAGGGATAGTTCTAATGATATTGATTAGTTTGTTAATATTTTCTTGTCTTTTAGTTGTTGAGAGTTTAAACAATCCTATTCTTTATTGAGTTCGATTTTAATGTTAAAGACTAGTATTTAATTTTTATGCCTATATTAATTCTTGTGTTTTTTTTTTAACATATTCATTCTTGTTTTTTATGCCTTTTTTAATGTTAAAGACTATTTAATTTTTATTTTATTGTATAATTGTAGAGAAATCAATTGATTAGTTGGCACTAGTTAATATATAAAAATAAAATTAAATTTACTTTAATTTGTCAAAATATAAATATAAAAATTATTATCCACACATATATTATGTGTGGTTTAAAAAAATTAATAGAGGTGCACATCAAATATAAAAATAAACTATATACATTAAATAAAATAAAACTTAAAAAAGAATTACCGCTATATAATAAATGTTACAAATAAATTTTCTGCTACACATTTTAAATGTCAATAACTAATTGAAAGTTTCAAATTGTTTCACCTACACATTTTTCAAAATATGTGTGGGTAAAATATCAATTAAGAAAAAAGCTCGTTCGAAATTCGTTCGTTTTCTAAACGAGCCGAACTCGAGCCCGAATCCGAGCTCGATAAAATTATCGAGCCGAACTCGAGCCTGTGCATGTTCGGCTCGTGAGCTCGCGAACATGTTCGGCTCGAACCTATTCGCGAGCCTATTCGCGAATAGGCTCGCAAATATATTTGCGAATAGGCTCACGAATATGTTCGCGAATAGGCTCGTGAATATGTTCATTAAATAATAATTTTATATATTTTATTTGTTAAATATTAAAATATAAAAATAATACTCATAATAAAAAAAATACTACTAACTTGATAAATTATCTATTTGTTAAAAATAAATTACTCCCTCCGTCCCATTAATAAAGACATAGGTCTTTTGGGCACGGAGATTAAGGAGAGGTAGATTAGTTGTTAAAGTGTTGTGGCCCACCACTATTAGTGTAGTTGATTAGTTTTAATTTAGTGTATTTATTTATTTCTATTTAATGTTTTAGTTGAATTTTAAATTTTTGTAATTTCATTAATTTCGAAAATTTTAATTAATTTAAATGAATTAAATAAAAAATTTGTCCAACCACCACCTCCGACAACCACCACCGCCTCACAAATTCAATCCCCAATTCATACCCAAAATCGAAACCCAAATTCAACCCCCAAATCAAACCCAGAAATCAAACCCAGAAATTCAACCCCCAAATCCAACCACCACCTCCGACAACCACCACCGCGAACCACCACCGCCGCCTACGACAACCACCACCACCGCCACCTCACAAATTCAATCCCCAATTCATACCCAAAATCGAAACCCAAATTCAACCCCCAAATCAAACCCATAAATCAAGCCCAGAAATTCAACCCCCAAATCCAACCACCACCGCCGCCTACGACAACCACCACCACCTCAGAAATTCAACCCCCAAATCAAACCCAGAAATCAAACCCAAAATCGAACCTGCAAAATCGAACCCAAGAATCGAATCGCGGCAAACCCTAGCCCCTAACCCAAAAATCGAAGGAAGGCGGTCGCGGCGCGGCCCCAGTGCCGCCGTCGGCTGGAGAAGGAGAAGCAGGCGGCGACGGAGAAGGAGAAGAGAGGGGGAGGGGCGCCGCGCTGTTCGGCGGGGCTAGGGCTAGGTCTCGGCCCTCTGCCCCGTCAGTGGTCGGAGAGGCGAGGGGTGCTCGGCGGTGGTCGGAGGCTCGCCGAAGAAGCTGGATTGAGAGAGAGAGAGAGACGAGAGAGTGAGAGAGGCGGAGAGCTGGATTGAGAGTGAGAGACGAGAGAGTGAGAGAGGCAAAAACAAGATTAGGGTTTTTTTGTCTCTTATTTATACCATAATTAAGGTGCAATTAATTAGTGTATCTTATGTTCTAATTATTTCCTTTTTTGGAAATGTGTCTTTATTATTGGGACAGCCCAAAAAGGAAAGTGTGTCTTCAATAGTGGGACGGAGGGAGTATAAATTATGATTCATAAATAGTCTAGTAATATATGAACAAATATAATTTTTTATTTTATTTTAATGATCCCTTAATATATAAATAATTCGAACCAAGCTCGAATTCTAGCTTGAATTTGAAATCGAGCTTGAAATTCGAGCCGAGCTCAAGCTCGAGATAAACGAATAATTAACGAGCCGAAGAACCAAACTCGAGCTTGGTATTATATAAACGAGCCAAGCTCGAGCTCATTTTTAGGCTCGAATTCGAGCTCGAGCCAAACTCGAGCCAAACCAAATCTTCACGAACCGAGCCTGAGCCTGGAGGTATTCGGCTCGGCTCGGCTCGTATACAGCCCTAGCGAAGAAAGACAAAAGAAAAGGCAAGAAAAAAAGCGGTGTCATCCGACGAGCAAACTAGAGCTCTTAAGGTCATGGAGAACATGGTCAAGGTCATGAAAATTTCTCCTAAACCCAACACGACCTCGCAGATGACATCATCTGGGGTAGGGACACCTTTCAAATGAATCCTGACGAGTTGACGTTTCACTTGAAGAAAGTTGAGGAAATCAAACGACGCAATGAAATTTAGGATTTAATTTTTATTGTAATGCAATTTTAATTTCAATAATGTAGTGTTAAATTTTAATTTAAATTAAATTTATGTTGTTAATTTAATGTTAATGTTAATTTTAATTGAAAATAATATTAAAAATAAAGATAAAAATAAAAAAAAAATTTAAGAATCATGGTGCTGGCCCTCGAAATATGAAGGGCAAAATCTTAAATTATGGGGATCATTTTTAAGAGTCCATATTAAATTATTAACTCTTTAATGTGAATGCTCTAAGGAGTAAATAGTGAGGTAATTAGGGGTGAGCATTCGGTTATATGGTTCGGTTTTTGCTAAAACCAAATCAAATCATATTTTAGTTCGGTTCTAAAAAAATCGAACCGAACCGAATTAACCGAACAAACCAAAATTTTTATAATTAAAATCGAACCGAACAGAAAAACCGAATTAATCCGAAGAAAACCGAAATTTTCGACAAAAAACCGAAAATTCCAAAAAAATTCTATAAAATTAAAAAAATATTAGAAGTTAGATATTATAAAATTATAATTAAAATATTATATATATATTATAAATATAATTCGATTTTTCGGTTTTGTTCGGTTTTAAAAAATCCGAACCGAATCGAACTGAAAAACCGAAATTTTATGGAAAAAAAATCAAATCAAATCGACAAATCGAACCATATTTTAAAATTTCGATTTGAATCGATTCGATTATTCGGTTTCGGATTTTTTGCTCACCCCTAGAGGTAATGTCCAAAAATACTTGCGAAATGTTTGAAAATAGAAAGAAGTGCACTCTTGTGGGTGGAGGAGTATATTTTTTTGAGCATAATTCGGAGTTGGTAGATGCAAAGTCGTGGTCAGTGGCGTCATCAATTTTGTTCCGCCCCATTTCATTTAACTTAATGGACTGACCACTCCACAAAACCATGGTCTTGCTCCCACCTTCCAAATTCACTGCCAAATTCCACCATCACCGCTCGCTTCTACACAATTCCTTGCTTACGTGGGGCTTTTCATCTCTCAATCGCCGTCCATCGCCCTTTACCAGAACTATCCCTTCAGCTTTTGGACTACAAGTTGGAACACTTAGGCCCATCTCTTGTTCATCAAACATGATCAAAGCGATCAGAGTAAATGAACTCGGAGGCCCTGAGGTATTATCTACTCTGTTTATTTCTTCCAATTACTTCACTGTTACTGCTTATATTAAGCTTTGGAGTGTTTTTAAGTAATGTTTCATGATTTTTTACACGATAGTGCAAATGTGTTTTTGTCATTTGTGATCTTGATAATTAATTTCTTAGAAACGGCAGTTAGGGTTGCTCCACCATCTATTACTGGGTTAATCGATTACGAATTATTCTACTGTTATTGAACATATCAGAGTATTTTCTATTTATTCGCAGTGGCTTTTAGTATGAATGGTGTTATGTTTTGTGTTTGAAAAATAATATATATATATATATAGCTTAAGATGCTAACATGGTAACATTTCTATTCTATTGCTGGGATCAACATCAATGTTGTTTCGTATCGAACTTAGGGGTCCTTTTTGTGTTTGAAGGATCACCACTTTTATTTGGGTGTGGTCCGTTGATGCCAGTTGTTATTATCTATTAAATCAATGATGTATAGGCTTGGTGTTCTGTGTTGAACTTGAATTATGAAAATACGTATATATTTCCCTATTTGTTTTCAGTGAACCAGTTTTTACGCTGCTTCATTGAAATCATAATGTATTACTTACTGTGTTAAGCATATTTTGTAGGTTCTGAAATGGGAGGATGTGGAACTGGGGGAGCCAAAAGAAGGAGAAATCAAGGTGAAAAATAAGGCCATTGGTCTGAACTTCATTGATGTTTATTTCCGGAAAGGGGTTTACAAGGCCCCAACGATGCCCTTCACACCAGGTCCAGTTCCCCTTTGTTTCATATATTCACACCCCTTCCAAGAGAAGAGTGTCTTTGCATGAACTGGCTTTAATTCATTTCTAAGTTTTGTAGATCTTAATGATAGAGTTCCTATACTGCAAATAATCATGTATTTAAGACAAGTTTTCCAAATTGTTCTTCCCTTTGTTAATTGTTAAGACTTTCTTGTCGTAGAAGTGCTTCCATTATCACAAGAAAAGATCAATGAGAGTAATATTTCGTGTCTCTTTGAAGAATGCCGTTGCTTAGTCAGTTCTCAATTGGTTCATTTGACACTATGATTAATCTCATGTACTTTGTCAACTTCCTGTATTGTGGTTTACATGAGAATTCATTACAATCTAATATGAACTGCTCTTGATGACAGGTATGGAGGCCGTTGGTGTGGTAACTGCTGTAGGTCCTGGGCTTACTGGAAGAGTTGTTGGAGATCTTGTTGCTTATGCTGGTAATCCAATGGGTGCATATGCAGAAGAGCAAATCCTTCCCGCTGATAAAGTCGTCCCTGTGCCTCCTTCTATAGATCCTGTTGTAGCAGCATCAATTTTGCTCAAGGGGATGACTGCTCAGTTTCTAGTTCGCCGATGTTTCCAAGTAGGTTATGTTTGATCCCATACTAAAATCCTTCATATTTTACTGTGTCTGTGGGAGAAGAAGGTATTTAAGCATTTTGACTGTTTTATCCCATACAAAGCTTTGCTGATTCCTTTTATCCTAGTTAATTAACTGGAGGAGATCATCTTCGTAGTTTTATTTCTTTTCTTTGAATAGTTTCCTCTTTCCTCTTTCCTCTTTCAGTTGAAAGATTTATGTTTACTTGCGTGCACGGTAATGACCATATTTCTTTCCGCAACAATTTATTTGATGGATTGAATTATCTGCAGGCATAATTATCTTACGACAATATTTTATGAGTTACATTATCATACAGGTTGAACCTGGGCATACTGTCCTTGTTCATGCTGCAGCTGGTGGAGTAGGGTCTCTGTTATGCCAATGGGCGTACGCCCTTGGTGCCACAGTTATCGGAACTGTCTCAACTAAAGAGAAAGCAGCTCAAGCTAAGGAAGATGGTTGCCATCATGCTTTATTGTACGAGGAAGATTTCGTTAGCCGCGTGAACGAGATAACATCTGGTAAAGGAGTTGAAGTCGTCTATGATTCTGTTGGAAAGGATACATTTGAGGTAATGAAAATTATGCTTGCAAAATTACTTGCAAAGTGCCAATGTGGTATATTGTGATAGAGATAATAATTTAAGTTAAATAAACTAGCTTTGATTATGCTATGATTAGGTATTATTGTTTAATTTCTAGATCTCTGTTTAGTGCAATAAACGGACTACCTAACCAGCATGAAACATGGATCTGTTTTTTGCAAGATTTGTATAATCTAGTATTAATTTATGTCATTACTTGTAAAACCCGCCCCTCGATACATAACGAGCAAGGCAGTGATTCGTGGTTACCAGCTTAGGTTGCGCAACAATATCTCTATCTATGGGGATTATCATTTCTTGCTTTTGTTCAACTTTTTCCGAATCAATTAAGAAATCTTTCTCTTACTTTCTCTTGGCTTTGAACTCATCAATATGTTAGCATGATTTGCAATGAGATTCATTTAAACTGGTGTGGGAATTGTGAAAAGTGTCAACATATGCCCTTATTTATCATAAACTCTTAAACTGAACAGTATCTTCATTGAGCTGTAATTGCTCTGATTTCTCTAATCTTAGAAGTCTCTAACTGGAATACTTATGATCAGGGCTCATTGGCGTGCTTGAAAGTCCGTGGGTACATGGTGAGTTTCGGTCAGTCCTCTGGTGCTCCAGACCCAATACCCTTATCGGCACTAGCTGCAAAATCTCTCTTCTTGACAAGGCCTTCTCTGATGCAATACACCGGAACGAGGGATGAACTGCTGCGTGCTGCATCAGAGGTTTTCACAAATGCTGGCGCAGGTGTCTTAAGGGTTCGAGTGAATCATACTTACCCCTTGTCACAGGCCGCACAAGCCCATTCAGATCTTGAGAACAGAAAAACATCTGGATCCATTGTGCTCATACCAGATGGGTGTTAGTGGCAGTATTTCAGAAATCTAAGAAACTAATGATGCTATCGCTGCGTGTTCGAGGCTGCGTCATAGTTGAACAAGGAGAAACTACATCTGAAAAAAGTGTATAAAAAAAACTTGAAAAAGTTTGAATATAAATTTTTCAGGTGGATTTCTTCAATGTGTTCTCAATAAATTTTTGTGCTCTTAGTGCGATTTAGGATGCATACCGTTTTAGCGTTAATTTTATAAAATATTCGCGAAGCATTTTCTAAACTAAAGAGAAGGCAGCTCAAGCCAAAGACGACGGGTGTCACCATGTTATATTGTACACTCAGGAAGATTTTGTTAGCCGTGTAAAAGAGATCACATGTGCTCAAGGAGTAGAAGTTGGGAAAGACACCTTTGAGATTAAATTTTCTACTCTTAATACTACATCCACACTTGTTTCATTTTTTGAGATTGAGAGTGAATTTTGTTTGTAATAATAATATCTTAAGAATATTTTCTTCGGTGGTCTCTTAACTTGGCGATAGGGATCAATGGCATGCTTCAAAGTTGGAGGATACATGGTGAGTTTTGGTAGGGCTGGCAATTTTCGACACGACACGAAAACACGACACGAAACCGCACGAAATTAATGGGTTAGTAACACGCACGATAAGGTTCGGGTCCTTATCGGGTCGACCTAATAAGGACCTGATAATTTCGGGTCGGGTTGGGTTGGGTTCGGGTCGGATTCAGGTAACCCGATAGTGATATTATTATTTTTATTAAATATTTATTTTAATTTTTAAATTTTCGATTTCTTAGTTTAGGCCTTAGGGTTTCATTCATTTCAAATTTCAATCAATTATTTGCACTAGAGATTGGTTGTTTGGAGAAAAAGGTATGAGTTTTTTGTGTTATTAATGTTAACATTTTATATTATTGATATATATTTAATACTAATTCATATTTTTTTTCGTCCAAAGCCTTCAAAAGCGAAGTACCAGCATCTAAGTTAGCCGAAGACTTTCTACATGGCGATGATGAACCTCAAACCGAATCTTCTTTGGTCTCCACTATTGTTGTTGCATGAAGGCTGTCACTTAGTCTAGTTATGTTTTGATTTGTTAAGCTCACTTGGATTATGTTGTAGTTATGTTAGGGATTGACGACTCTTGGTTGATGCATTGTTATTTTCATTTGAGCTTATTATATTTTGTTAAGCTTATTGGTTTAATGCTTTATATTGATTGGATTTTTAGTTTGGCATATGTTGAATTGTTGATTTATTGGATATGTTGATTGTTGAGCATATGTGATGAATTTTGTATTATTTTTTTATATTATTATTCATGTGAATGAATCAAATCAAATTTGTGTTGTTATCAGGTCGTAATCAGATCGTGTCGCTATCGTGTTGTGTCAACCCGATTCAAATCGGGTTGTTATCAGGTCGTAATCAGATCGTGTCGCTATCAGGTCGTGTCAACCCGATTCAAATCGGGTTGTTATCGGGTTCGTGTCGGGTTCGGGTTGGGTTCGGGTTTAGGTGTATCAGGTTGGGTTCGGGTTGGGTTCTAGCATTCCCTTATCAGGTCGGGTTCGGGTTTGGCCTTATCAGGTCGGGTTGATATCAGGTCGACCCGATAGCGATCCAACCCGCACGATTTGCCAGCCCTAAGTTTTGGGCAATCATCCGGAACTCCAGACGCGGTCCCTTTCTCATCTCTATCAGCAGAGTCTCTCTTCTTAAGGATTACAATGTCACTCGAGATGAACTGCTCGAAGCAGCCTCCGATTTTTTCACTAGTGTTGCAGCAGGCGTCCTACGGGTTCTTGTAAATCGTACGTACCCCTTATCCCAGCTCATTCCGATCTTGAGAACAGAACGACATCAGGTTCCATTGTTCTCATACCAGATGGATGTTGAGAGTGGTGATTCTAATATGTTGTATGTGTGTTAACCTAGAGTGGTTAATGTTTAACGCTAAAGGTTTTATATTCAAATCCACCATAACACGATCTTTATCTAATACTCCGATGTTTTATGTGATTTGTTAAAAATTGTTTGCTAGGTTTGATAGGATGAGAATTAACAAAATGATTTTTGCTAGACAGTATTATTTTAGTGTCATTTTTAGTTTACAAGTGTGAATATATCTCTCTCGATGATTAATATGCTATTAAGTTCAATATATAGTAATACAGTATATAGTTCTTATGAAATCCTTATTTGGGATGCCACAATTACTCATGGTTATCTGGTCCTGGGTATAGTTCAATAAAGTACAGTCTTTTATTTTTACTTATTTAATTAATTTAAAGATAATACTATTATTATTCATGGTATAACATGGTCTTTAAAAGCTGATGATTTTTTTTTTTTTTTTGGAGAGTGGTTCTTCAAAATTATGATAAAATAAGATAGTTATCAGTTGGCAAAATAGTCAATTATATTGCAAAACTATCTTCGTCATAATTTTAATTATATTTTGAACTATTTAATATTCAAATTACGTGAAATTATGCAAATTTATCACCACATGAGATTCACCTTGAAAGTTAAAACTGTGTAGATCTTCGAAAAGTTTATGTGCCAATATCTTTGTCAAAATTATTATTTTTTCGACAGAAGAAAAAAAGACAAATTTGTGTGCAATGTGATGATGTAAGAAAGGCATATATATTAATTGATGAGAATATTTCTACAAGGTCATGGGTTCGAATCTCACTTGCAGCAATGAAATACTTTCCCTCTTCAGATCGATCGAGGCTTGGATCGGTCCGTTTCGCTTTGACCGTACTGATTTTTTTAAAAAAAATAGTCTGACCTTTCTCGGCCTCATTCAAAAATATCATTTGCATGCAATAAAAGTATTACTTACATGCATTAAAAATGTTATTTGTAATTAACCATCATTTATTTTTACACTATCTTCGTCCCAATTTAATAGGCCACAAAGGATGGACACGGATATTAAAAAATAAATAGTTTATAATAAAACAAGAGAGAAAAATTAATTTTTTTTGAGGATATATTTGTTCGAAATATATGAGGAGAAATGAAAATATTCTTATTTAAATGAAAAGAAAATAATTATGTGTTGCACACAATGACATATAATGTAAATAATGAGTTATGTATTGACTTTTCATTTTAGGAAGTGACATATTAAAATAGGATTTCCATATAAGCAAGTGTGGCCTATTAAACTGGGACGGAGGGAGTACAAAATATCATTTTAATTTATAAAAAATACTCATCCGTCCCAATTTAATATGCCAAAAGGGCTGCGCAATGATGTTAAGAAATAAATAATTTATAATAAAATATGAGAAAGAAAGTAATTTTTTAAGGAATATTATATTTGTTCAAAAAGTAATTGAGAGAAATGAACACATATTTATATTCTTTTGAAGAAACACATATTTAAATACCAAAACATAAAATCAATAAGTTTTATATCATCTCCTTAAAACTCATTCTTTTGCATACTAAAATTTGTAAAATGACTAAAGTCCCCACCACTTTTTAAAGAAGTCAACTCTCTCTCTCTCTCTCTCTCTCTCTCTCTCTCTCTCTCCGATTTCCGCACAGACATGACATATGGTTACGAAGGTAGCATACGGATGTGCCCACGATCGTGGGTACCATCGTGAGCATGATGGCAGACCACGATCGTGGGGTGTGAATCGATTGATTCCCATTGTTGCGTTTGTCACCTTGTGAAGGGTTAGGCCACCAATGTTGGCCTTTATTTGCCCCTTCCGATTCTAACTCACCCTTGGACCAATATCTATATGGACTTTAAATTTGGTCTCCCACGTACTCAATGCAGCTTTGATACCATCTTTGTTGTGGTGGATCGCTTTTCAAAAATGGTACATTTTATAAGTTGTAAGAAGGTTGTTTATGTTGTTGTGGCCCAATTATATTTTCACGAAGACATTCGCTTCCACGGTTTGCTCACTTGTACTGTTTCAGATCATGTCTCCAGGTTTGTCAGTCATTTTTGGCGTAGTTTGTGGCGCATGGTTAATACTTCTCTCCATTTTAGCTCGGTGTATCATCCTCAAACGAATGGTTAGACTGAGGTTGTGAACCGTTCGTTGGGAACTCTTATTCGTGCATTGGTTGAGTACTAAGTCTTAGGATTCAAAGTTGCCTCAAGAGGAATTTGCACATAACATGGTTGCCAACCGTTCTATCGAACATAGCCTCCTTCACATTGTGTACGGCTTCATTCCTCACGGACCATCAGCGTTAACTCTTCTTCCTGATGGTGTGCGTTCCCATGGAGTTGCTGCAGATTTTGTATCTGACATGCAACGAATTCATCAATTGGTCCACACCAATCTTCTCGCCGCTAGCGCCGCCTATAAGGTCACAGCGGATGGGGCCTGTCGTGAGGTGTTGTTTGATGTGTGCGATATATTTGGTTTGGGCTATATTACCGTTTTCCTCCTCGTGAGTATAACAAGTTGGCTACTAGAAAAATAGGTTTAGTGGAAGTGGTGGAACAGATTAATCCTAATGCTTATCGCCTTGCACTTCCAAGCCATCTTTGTACTTCGAACATATTCAATGTCAAGCACTTGATTTTGTATGCTGGTGAGTTTTCCTCTCATAATGATCCCGTGGATTCGAGGTCGAATCTTCCTCACCGCCGGGGAAATGATACAGATCAAATTGCATTTATTGACATGTTTGATTTTTGTTATTTTTTTGCTAAGGTCATGCTAAGTTTCTTTTCAAATTTCCTTATTTTAGTTGTTTAATTTATGTGATTTGCAATTTCCTTAGTTAGCAGGGCTAGTTTGCAATTATCTTTAATTATGAGAGAACTATAAGTATTTTATTCCTATGTGTTTTAGGGAGTTGAATAGTTTATACATAAAACCCTTAAGAATATTTCTTCTCCGCGAAATTCTTGGGCATCATCTTAATCAACAGATTAATTGCTTGTTTGATTGAGTGTATTTTTTTTTTGGTGCGTGTGCATCAGATCTTCATGATCGAAGGGTTATGAATGGTTCTTTGTTCTCCTTTTAAATAGTTATTTTTTCATTTAAACAAACGTTTGGTTTGAGTGATAATTAATGTATGACCGATCAGTAGCTTGTGGTAGATAATTCAACCATCACTCTAATTTTTGAAATAAATATTTTTTATTAATTTAAAATTAAATAAATTATTTAATCATTATTCAATTCTATCATTATTATCAACATTTCTCATCCTCAAAATCAAACGCACCATAAGCATATATTATGGATAACTTATATGTTTATAAATTACTAATATTTAAATTTAAATACCACGCCAAAAGCTTTAGCATAAAGCACTAATCAGGGTATCAACTTGTGTTTTGAAACGAATCGATGTTGATAAAAGTAGTTCGAACTCAAAAAAATTAAAAATAAAGTAAATAGCGGAAAGGAAAATGAGGGCAATATATGTGCAGCCACGGATTCCGTGCGTATGTTTTGTGTTGAGCAGCAATAGTCAATAGGGGCATATCTGTCATTTGATCTTCCGCGGGGACCAGCCCAGCTCTCTCCATGCTTGTTGTGCAGTGCATGTAACTTCTCATCTTATACAGATTTTTTAGCTCAATCCATTGCCTTTCTCCCTCGCACATACAAACTCACCATTTTCACAAAGCCTCCGCATTTCTGGTAGCTTCTCCACTTTTTCTTCCATTTTTATCACAAACGCTTACACTCATTCGACCGAAAATCCTCTTATGTTTGCGGAATTCTCCAAATATTTTTCACAGAAAAGGTAATCTTTCTCCCTCATTTTCTCGCACTATATGTTCTGATTATTCCAACACCAAGAACAACTACTTTTTTCCTTGCAAAATGGATCCGCTCATGCAGTTTTATATGTTTTCTGTTCAGAAACTAGGGTTTTCTGCAGTTGCATGTTTACAGTTGATCCTAAAATCTTCGCAGTCTTCCATCTCGTCATCCAAAAACGGAATCTTCATTCCCACCATTTATAGATCTTCGAACTCACTGCTTTACAATTTTCCGTTTCTCTCTTTAATTTTTCTCCATCTTTTTCTTTTCAATTTTAAGTTTTAGTGCATCATTAGGAGCAGATATTTCTGGACCCCTTCATTCGAAAAATCACCCTCCCGAGAAATAAAAATGAAAAATTAAAAAAAATCATGTCAAGCATTTCATTTCTTTATTTATTCTTCTTTGATCATCAACTGCTTTCACTTTTTTTCTTTAATTTGGGTTTGATTCAAAACTTTTTAGCCCAATTGTATCTACGCGTTTCAGATTTTCGCAGCTTTACTTTTTCTGTTGGTGTACGTGTGTGTATACATGCTGCATGGAGTGTTGTACTGTCCAACATTTACAGGGCACTCAATTAATTTTCCAGGTTAATTGTCTGCTATGATTTCTATAAGAGTCTCATAACCTTTCTGATTCCTCGCAGCTGCCCAAATTTGTTACTATATTTGGAAAATAGTGCTTTCAAACAATTTTCCACATCTTTCAAAAACCCTAATGCTGTTTACTAGTTTTTTACTCTTTCTCTTGATTATTCTTTTCTCAACAAAGCCCATTTCCTTGTGTGTGCGTTGTATTTTCTTCACATTGTAGTTTCTTGATCAAAGGGTTTTTTGTGCTGAATGATGACAGACAATGGTAATGGAAACCTACTACAGAAAACGCTCAAAGAAAGCCCATCAATCCAGCATGGTTCTCTCTCTCTCTCTCTCTCTCTCTGCCTGTCAATTCTCAGAAAATGATTATGCATCAGAGAGTTGCGCTTCGTGTCTGTTATTTGTGTCTCACATAATATCTCACGCGCTCTCAAATTGCACTGCCGTTTGAAAGCAACAGCAAAATTAGTATCTTTAGTGATATAAGTATTTTAGTTATGCTTGAATGCACCGTGTGTGATGTCACTATCATACACAAAATAAAGGCGAAATCTTTATTCATGATGATGCTCCCTGAACACATAGTATAAAACCAGCAATTCATTTTCACGTAGCCCTAATTATGCTTTTATTTAATTTATAATTAATTAATAGGTTTATTTATTTGTTATCATTGGTTTTTAGTATTATAATTCCTTTTTTTTTATGCTATAATTAATCTAGCTGTGTGTTTATGCTACAGCGTCAGGACAAAAGGTGAATAACTAACACTGTTTCTGGTGCAGGAATTGGATCAGTGTCGCCAGAAAGAAGCAGTGCAGCTTCAAGGCAGCGTTGCTGCGGCAGCGCCTCCACAACAGTCACCTCCATCTGGATGCTGCGCCCTCCTGCTTCAAGGTATGTATTCTTGCTACCATTTTTCTTGGTATATACCTTCTTTATGCTAATCAGACAGCTAAATGTGTTTTGCAAAATTGCAGAAAGCCAGTTCTTGATTCCGAACGGTGGTGATGAAGATGAATCCCAGATGCAAAACCATATCAAAGAGGGGTTTCTTTACGAGATCAATCACGCTCGTTTACCCCCAAGAACCCCGGCCCAGCTCCGGTCCATCCGAGTTGCTATGGCAAGCTTTCTAACACTTAATTGTTGTTTGTTAGTTCTGTTACAGCTTGTTATTTATGGGTAATTAATGTTTTGGTTAACTTAAGGTTTGCGAGAAGACGGAGGTGAATTTGGCTGTGAGGTTTCCGAGTATGGAGTCGCTGAGAGCATTCTTCAACTACAGCTCAAGAGAATCGCACCCAGCTTTGGATGAGAAGTTTGTGATGGGGTCGGCGCTAGCGGAGAGAGTTCTTGTTAGATCAGTCCCTGCCGAGATTTTCGCAGAGAAGAAGAGTGAGTTAGGTTTCTGGCTGATTAGTTCTGCGGAAGCTGCTGCTTCTAGTAAAGGCAAGGCAGGAGGTAGTTGTCTCTCTGAGGCATTAAAGGGGAATGGATGGGGGATAAAAAGGCAAGTCAAGTATTTGGGTAGACATAAGGAGAGTGAAGGTAGTGATGTTTATATCGCTCAGAACTCATCTTCGAGCTTCGTGAATGGAGCTGAGGAATCTCACAAGCGTTTAGTTTCTGCTTGTGATGATGGAGAGAAAGATGGAGATATGGAGAATGGTGAGGATCAGGAAAATGCTGAAGAAGAAGAAGAAGAAGAAGAAGAAGAAGAAGAAGAAGAAGAAGAAGAAGAAGAAGAAGAAGATGAGGAAGAGGAAGAGGAAGAGGAAGATGAGAAGATTAAGGTTAAGAAGAATAATGAGAACTTGAAAAGAAAGAGGTACTCTTTCAGAAATTTGAGTGCAAAGAAAACAAAGAAAGCAAAGCTTGAGATCAGAAATCAAAAGCAGAAGCAGACACAGAAGAAGAACCAGATGATCAAGAAAAACAAGGGTAGAAAGAGATCAAGGGAGTCATTAATTCTAAGGGATCCAAAAGATCGTTGGTCTGCTGAAAGGTACATTCTAATTAAACTCTTATGTGCAGGCTGCTTCCATTTCTTTGATTTGTTAGTTTAATTGATTAAATAAAAAAATGTGAAGGTACAAGCTTGCTGAGCAGAATCTTTTGATGGTGATGAAAACAAAGGGTGCAACGGCTGATAAACCAATCTTGAGGCCTCAGTTGAGAGCAGAAGCAAGAAAGAGGATAGGCGATACAGGGCTGCTTGATCATCTTCTGAAGCATATGGCTGGGAAGCTTGCTCCAGGCGAGCAAGAGAGATTCAGGAGGAGGCACAACCCCGATGGAGCAATGGAGTATTGGTTGGAAGGTGCTGATCTTGTTAGAATCAGGAGAGATGCTGGTGTCACTGACCCTTATTGGGTGCCACCGCCTGGTTGGAAACTTGGTGACTCCCCAACTCAGGACCCTACATGTGCTAGAGAGCTGAAGATGCTCAAGGACGATATTTCAAAAATAAAAAGGTGCTTAATTATTGGTTTGATCATTGATGATGCATTTAGTGTTAGTTCTTTTCTTTTACTATTATTTGGAACATTAAATTTAATGGTATGTTGAACAGAAGTATAGAACAGATGGCAACAAAGATGCAGCTAGAGGAGGAAGTTGGAATGCTAAGGAGGTGATGTGTGTCTTATATACTAGTGAACCAAGTTGCATATTTGGCTTTCTTTTTTCTTTTTTTTTTGTATATTTAAATTACTGATTATGGTACTGCAGGGAAATTGATGAAATTTCTTCCAAGAAAAAGCAACAAGAAGATCAAACAATCACATCTGAATCAAACCATTGTGGTATAAATCAAAAGCTGGATCAGCTTGCTGCTTCATTGGAATCCTCAAAACGCGATTTTGGCTACGTACATGTTTCAGTGGTATGGTTAATGTACACACACACACACATATATATAGCTCATTTAGCTTATGTTTTCTCATTAATACTGTATCTTAATAAATTGTATTTAATGTTATGGTTTTTTAGGAAAAGTACAAGGAACAATTGATGACCATCTCAGAGTTTGTGAAAGAAATAGAGGTATAAAATAAATGCAAGAGACATGATTGTGATTATATTTTGTTGATTTATGTGAAACCATTTGAAGCATTACAATTTATTGCTACTGTCCATTTGGAATGATCTGAACACTATTTTGTTTTCTAGTGATAGTATAAACTATATTTCTTGGAAATATATGTAAAACGGTGGCAGTTTTTTTTTTTTTCACCATTTGTTATGTACCTGATACTGATTTTACACATATATGTAAACCATGAAACAGGGAAAATTTGAAAAGCTAATCCCCAGTCTAACAGAAACAGCAAAAGCAGGCTCTTCATTAATGGTGGCAACAGATGCAGATACGATGAGAGAGAAAACAGAAGTGGAGAGAGAGAGGAAGAGCACACATGACCAGCAAGTACAAGATGCATTAATTGCTAAAAACCAGAAGAATGGCCAAAGTGCAGCAGAGGAAAAAGCAGCGAAAATACAAAGGCTGAAGAGTGGTTTCAGAATCTGCAAGCCACAGGGCACTTTCCTGTGGCCAAACATGGTCAACAACAACAACAATAGCAGCAGCATTAATAACTCCACTAGTTTTCTGCAGGTTCAAGTTGAGGTTCCTACCCCTCCTTCAGTTTCATCCTCCACTGTGCCACCTCAGCTTCCCTATAGCTGCGGTGGCGGCCTGTATCAACCACCACCACCATCCATAGTCAAGCCCTTGGCTGAAAAACGTGCAGTCACAGTCACTGTCTCCACCTTGTCTAAGGCCCAGAATAATGAGGGTAGTGGCGATAATGTTAACAATTCCTTCACCACTAACACTCCTGCTTTAGTCAATCTAAATCATGCCCCAATCAATCTTGATGATGACATGCCATTGGTAAGCATTTGTGAGTAGTATAATGTGTGACAATGCAAAAAATTATAAAAATGTGATCTTCAACTAATTTCTTGTTAATTTCTTGTAATAGAAGCTTGCTGCTAATAGATTGCCATGGGAGAGTGGTGGTGTGTACGACGACACAGCGGCGTGCTGCTGCCCGTCGGCTTCTGAAGTGGGAAACTGGTTGGCACTGTCGACTAATTTCAAGTCTGCATCTGATGATTCCAGCCATGGTTAATCAGCTTGAATTCATATGCTGTTGCTAAAGATAAAATATTTTGTAGTTTTTCTTAAATTGTCAGAGTAAAACAATGTGGTTTTTTAGTAGGGCCTCAGCTAGTATTATGCATCAGGCCTGCATATGTCCAAGTACTTGATAGAGAATTTGGAGAAATATACATGTTTCTGTTGATGCTATGTATATCTATAGGAATGCTATGATCTTATGAACTATGAGTATTTCTTAAACTGCATGGCCTTTGAGGTAATAAACATGTCTTCATGGAATTTGCATATTTGTTTGTTTAAATCTATACTAATAGAAAAAGAGCCTAAGCCACAACTCGTGGATTGCCTATTTTATCTCTATTATATATTTTATTTTAAGGTTATTTTACATATTATATATTTATTAATTCATTAGATATTATAATTAATTTATGTGATATATATCTATAGCTATTGATAAGGCTTATAGATAAATATATCCATTCAATAAATATCTAATAAAAGTAATGAATTAATAGATTTTCTAAAATAATAAATTATCAAATAAAATAATATTAATTACACGTACAACGTTCTTTCTGCTAGTAAATTAAAGTAAAATGAGCATGTGTTTCAATAAATTGAAACATGGTGAGGGACATAGATAATATATTAGTAACTTTTTTCTTACCGAGCATTATGTTTACTTAAGTTTTATAATAAGAATAGCACATTAATTCATATTTTCTTATTAGATTAGAAGAATGTTAATATGACAAATGTTATACATTAATTGAATCTTAAGAGTAACCAATCCACAAGTACGTCTTCAAATAAGAACAAATTAAGATATGTATATGATGGACTGCATACCAATTATCTTCTAACAAACAAGAAAATTTTAAAGGTTTTAAGAAATAAAAGCGAGCAGAAATTTAAGAAATAATAAATTGCAAATATTTGCCTGATACTGGTCGCATGCTGTAGACCCATTTTATAACGTTTATAAATTTAATTTTCATGTGGTCCGATGAATAAGGTGTAGTCTTCTCTCCTTAAAGACTTTGGGAGTGTAATTTGGTAGGGCAAATATGCCCTGATAGATAAATAATTTGGGCTTATAGTTTTTTTGTACTCCATCAAATCATTTTAAAACATAGATACCAAACATACAACTTTGGGTTCAAAACTTAGTGAAAGCTCATTTTTGTATTTGACCTATTATGACAATTTATGGATCACACAACATGTAAATATTTTTTTCAGAAAATCAAATAAGATTGTTTTTACTCTCTTCGTCCCATTAGTAATGTCCCAGTTACTATATTGGGACATCCCATTAGAAATATCTTATATCCTTTTTAGTAAAAAAAATTAACTACTTAAAACATTATTAATGGTGGGCCCAACTCATTTTATACACTAGCTCACTTAAAATAATCTTTAAATATCTTTCACCAACTCACTTTATACACTAACTACACTTCTTCTTAATCTTCGTGTCCAAAAGTAATGGGACATAGGGGCAGTAATCTTCTTATTCAATGAGACTTTTCTTAAACGTAAATAAGACTTTTATTTAGAGTAAATTAGACTTTAAGATATTTTATTCGTAAATGAAACTTTGCTGAAATAAGACTTGAGTTTTTATTTGCAAATAAATATAAATCAAATAAGACTTTTCTTAATAGTCAATAAGATAATTTTTAATAGCAAATAAGACTTCAAGTGCATGTTTGGTAGGCTTTATAAGTCTCGATAGCTAAATAATTTGAGGAGCATTTAGTACCCCAAATTATAAATCGTGTCTGCATAAAACCAATGCTCTCTCTTATTTCACTATTCATCTTTAAAAACAATTTCACCTCACCCATGAGATATATTAATCTTAACAATATAGTAACTACTCATATTCCTCTTTGTATTACTTATCTTAGTTTTATTAATCAGTTCATTTCAAACATAGATACCAAATGAGTACTAAGAGTTTTTATTTGTAAATGAAACTTTTGCTAGTAAATTGTAAATAGGATTTTTTGTAAAATCAAATAAGAATTTTTTTTAATAGCAAATAAGACTTTAAAATTGTTAAAGATGAAAAAGGCTTGCTGAGACCATACAAGCTAAAAAGATCATTCATGTTGAAGATGTTTCAACTTAAGTGAACGAGGTCCCAGCCAAGGATCCAGAGAATGGATGTTACCTTTGCTGATGTGCCACTAATTGCCGAAACTCCAAGGTAAGAAGAGGCTATAGAGGGGTTGAGCTCCCTATTGTCACACCTACATTGGCATGGCACGTCTTGCAGCTGACTAGGAGTGAGCAAAATTTGATTAAATCCAAAAAGTCATAACCGAAATACTAATTCAGTTCGGCGAATTTAATTTTTGATTCGGTTTTGATTTTGAATTTTGAAATTTTGGATTTTTGGATTCGTTTATGATTTTTAACAAAAGAAATTTGGTCCAATAATAATTAATTTAATAATTTGTATATTTAAAATTAATATGATTATTATTACTATTCAATAAAATAGTCAATAATTATTCTTAATTTATACTCTTAAGATGTTTTGGAATTTTGGATTATTATTATTTGCGGATTTTGAATCTTGAATATTGAATGTTCATTAGTTATTTAAAATTTAGAAAATATGTTGTGTATTTATTTCGGTCATTTGGTTTTAATCGAAAGCGGACCGAAATATTTCGGTTCGGTTTTATTTAATTTTAGGCATATCCGGTTCGAATTTGATTATAATTATATAATTTGATTTTAATTCAGTTTTTGTTATTTGGTTCGGTTTAGCAGGTGGTTATAAGACTGCCATCAAAGCACTAGTTGAAGTGAAGACGAAATCCCAGGTATGGCACATGGGGCTTGAGATCAAAGAAATCGATGAACACTTACACAAAGTTGAAGAAGGCGTTTGAGATGTGAGAAAATGTGGTATCCATGGATTTTGAGATGCGTGAGAGGAAGCAAAGATTAGCCAGTCTTGACGCCTTCCCAGTAGATGCAGCTCCTTCATGGCTGAGCAACAGACCACAAAGACACTCACTTGTCACTAAAGTTGATGAATCGCGACCACAACAACTCTTGCTCCTCTTTGGAAAGGGACTAAATACGTCTTTCTTGTACCAAAATTTCAGCATCTATAGTACTAAATTGAATAAAATGATAATACATTTAGTTTCGTAAAAGAGGAACATGTACGCTTTACATGAAAATCTAAAAGAATGTGTAATCTACATATCTTGAACAAGGAAATAACCAATCAATAGAAATTTGGGTTTTCTGTGTGTAAAAGAATCCCAAGATTAGAGAGGTCCTTTCGTAATGAATCCGCAGTTTTGAAGTGGATACCATTGAAGCCAGCATGAAGCGCAGCCTCAACATTTTTCATCCTGCTAAGAAGAATAGAATAAGCTAGCTTGTATTCATATCTATGCTAACAGCCAAAACTTTACATGAACTTCCTATCAATCAGATTCAAGCAAATCGCAAGCATTCCCATTCAATTACTAGTACCACAGTAATTTGACGAACCTAAACTACTACTATGTCTGTTTTATCAGAGGCTTCACTTTAGAATCACGCGGTATCATAGAAAGCAAATGGAGAAGAACTATCAAGCTAACACCATTACCATAGGAGTCGTCTACTACAGTGCTATGTCTGTTCACTAAAACATTTTAAGCCTAATATTCTGAAACTAGTGACGCCAACCTCATTTTGCATCTAATTTGGAGATTTTATAGCTTATTTTCCTGCTTGGGACTTGGGAAAATTATTTACATGATAATAGCCACTTTTGTGTAGTTATTCAGAATAGTAATCTTACCTGTCATCAATAAAGACACAGCATGTAGGCTCAACCTTCAAGTGCTTCAACATATCCATATAGAAGTCGGGATCAGGCTTCCTTTTTCCTGCATTGATTCAAGTTCATCATCCCACTTTTGCATTGTGAAAATTGGGCATAGAAGCAACTAAGAATGCAAAACAAGAGCTTTCAGCCTGGTTTTTCATTTTTACAACAGGAACTACTTAGGAATTAATATTTCCTATAGAGATGGATAAACATCCTATATTGGTAGCAAAATATGAAAAGTAGGAATCATATTATGGGGAAAAGTAATTTTCACGTGGGCACAACACATTTATGGAAATAAGCAAAATGCACTGCAGACCCAGACATCCTCCAAAGTTAACAAAATAATAATCTTACCAATATAATTATTTAGCATAAAGCTTAGAATGGGTTCCTAATTCATATGCCTATCGGTCCAATACAAGCAAATGACATTTTCAGTTCTGGTCCATCATGGTGAAAAAATGAATCATTCTATATCTAGAGAAAAACATCAATAGCAGTTTCTCCACACCTACACATATATAGCAATGATGATTACCCAATTCAGTTTCACTGCCATCACATTAATGAGTGTAGCAAGTAAAAAAGGTCGGGGAAGAAAAAGGTACCCATTGTGCATGAACAGAATGTCCAAGATAAGTAGGATGAGAGTTTTAGCTTTTCTTCAATGATTTCATACCTGCAACAAAAAAGTTCAGAAAAAGAAATTAAAGGACAATGCCTTTTAGAGCATTCATAAGAGCATCTTCATTTAAACAAACCAAATGGGATAGTTAGTCGAAGTATGCATTTCATATCCATTGTTCTTTAGATCAGTAAGTAAGTCTTCAACTCCTTCAATGTAGGCATATCCTCTTCTCATGCAGCTTTTGAGACCTGCAAGAAAGCAGTCATGATCATGACTATAGACTATCCAGCCAAAAGGATGCTTCCAGTAGGTACTTTTAGTTGTTGATCTCAACTTCAATGAGGAACCATGTATATTATGTCTAACGAAAATAATAAAAAATAGATGCAGCCTCAACACATTCCCTCTGCTGTTAACTTTACCTTCCAAATCAAGTGGCCTCCCATCCTTAAAAAACTTTTGAGCTAGCTCGACCTGAAAAAAAAAATTACTTATATGTACTTACTTATAGATAATATGTGTGGGCAAGTTGGTTTGACAGTATGAACATATCATATGGCTGTGAACACCAAAATTCAATCAAAAAAGTGAATGGTGAATTCTAATATTAGGCTACGGAGAGTTCGTCAGAATAAATGCTCTAATATAATATCAGCTTGTTTGAAAAAACTATCTACTACAGGTTAAAAGATATATATATATATATATATATATATATATATATATAGTACCTATAGGTGATGGTTTTCTCAAGTAATAGTATTTCTGAGAGTTAAGCTAGAGGATATGGGTTTCGTACTAATATAACAAATATAAGCTGAAGAAAATGGGGTTCAGTTACAATGAACCTTTGCTCATATTGTGATAACCGAGCAGGTATCCATTTTCACATTGCAAATAATTTTGTTTTTCATGAGAGGACTATGTCCCTGTGTAATGAGCCATAAAATCTCTACGCCCTTCACTTCAACGTCCAACGAGGTTGCTAAATATCTTCACTAAGCCGTTTGGAGGGGAAAGATTCTCAATACTTTGTGATAAGCTGAATAATTCATATATATGCTCCGTCATGAGGGGACTGAGTTAATTCATATTTATGTTTCTTTGTATATATTTCTACTTATATTTAGACTTTAGATGGTACATAGATCCTTTTAATTTCTCCCTGAACAGAAGCATATATAGGGACACAGAGTGTAAATTTCTCCAATGTCTTTCTTTTATTCTATTTACAATAAAATTATTATTATTATTATTATTATTCACAACATTTTGATCCATTCTGCATATAATAGAAAGGACTATTGATTATGAGCTGGTCTCCTGTCACGACGGTTATACCATGCGACCAGGTTTCTGTTTAAGATTAGGAGGCAGACCCCTGTTAGGGCTATGGTTAGTAATCTTTACTTGTAGCGTCTGATAGTTAGCAAGTCAGTTGTCTTTTGCAATTCAGAGTTCGGAATGGTACTATACCGTTGGCCTCAGATTGAGGAGAGTTATTTCATTTTTTCTTATTCGTTTTCTTGCAACAAATCGCCTTTACTCACATAGCTACCATACTCAGCTCTAAAACAAATTCCTATGGACTTATTTTCATATTTCAGGAAATGAGTCAGATAGATAAACAATCTAGCATAACTTGAGTGCAGTCACATCTGATAAATCTTTCATGTGTGCAGCAGGAATATCTCAAGGCAGTTTGGACAATATCAAGTATGAAAGTGAAAAACTGGATAGGTTTAGCACAAGATGGAAGGCGTAAATGGAGAAAGATGAGTCAGAGTTCAGGAATCAAGGGATTGGTAGGTAGGAGTCTTCCAAAAGACTCATAAGAAAAGGAGAGATTCAAAGGGAATGAAAAAATACTTCAAGCATTTCAAGCTAGTGAATCATATTTTAGCTTCTAAAATAGCAAGGACCTTGAACTCATGGTTAACATAATACTCTGGTAATCAACAGACTGGTAGTGAACAATATTATATCTTATACATTGTTATGAAACTCATTACAATCACACATTATACGCATATAGAGAGATGGGGATCTCTCACAAAAAGGTTCAGACCTACCAAAATACGCGTCTACGAATACATAAAAACATGCCTAATGCCTTAAGCACCTAAAATACCCATTCTGCAGAGGTTGCTAACATTCCAGGGCCCCAGGCTACTTAAAAAGGTTTACACCAACCCCGCCCACCCCAGCTCCTTAATCTCTCTTTTTTCTTTGTGGAGACACAAGTCATTTGTTTAGATTATTTCTAACAAAACTTTTAAAGACATGCTTGGTATGTTGGAATGGTGATTCCTACCTCCATTCCATTCTTTGCTTGGTACATTTTTTCTTAGGATCCACCATTTCTACTTGTATGGGAATAATCATTCCTTCCACTAACCATGGTATTAGCCATTCCATTCCAATGACAGGTTTGTCATTCATTTTCCCCCTCCATTCCATTCCTACCTTCATTTCATTCCATCATACCAAGCATATACTAAGTCTCACTCTCACAACAAAGCCGTGGAGTTTGAAGAACCAGTAATTGATCTACTGAAGAGTGCCATGAATTCATCCAAATACTATGTACCCAACCTTGCTCCCACGGAATGTATGGCTCCATCCTCAGAGGTTAGGCTTTAAAGGAACATTCTGTTTAATCAGTGACCTACAGCATTGGTGGCTACCGGAAATAGATCCACTAATTTTAGTATTCTACAGTCCATTGCCAACTCTATAAGAGGTAGCGGTCCCATTTATTATATCGTCATATCATCAGAATTATACTTATCAAGCAAGATTGATGAATACAAAAAAGAAAACTCTGAATCAACAAATAGCAGAGGAAGTTATTATATTCAACTAAATTAAACACTGAAAGGAACAGGAGGAATGCGTTTGCTACATGTCATTTTGCCATTCTATACAGCATAGTTAATTTCATAGCTTTTCCATTATACCTCATTTATAAGACCCTTCTCAAACTCAAGCCAGGCAGTAGGATGCTTGCATTCTAGAAGTTCTTTCATAGACATTCTGCAGAAAGGAAAACAAAGTAACACCGATTGCAAAATGGTACAGCTAGAATAAGCTAGGCACGGCACGTATTCTAACATCTATCTTTTGGGTGTATGATGAATACATCTGATGATACGGCAATTAGTCTAACAATATCGGCAAAGCCACATGTAAACCTTTAATTATGTAATCTATGACAAAATAACAGTTTTCTTCCACCAATTTAGCCACAATTAGCAACAGCGACAATTACTTCAGTAGTTCCAAATTAATTTTAAAAAAACTTTCATGATTTACCAATGGCAAGATAAAGTAGGGGAGGATGCCTGCTGCCTTGCTTCCCTTGCAGAGAAGCTGGTCCCTTTCTTCACAAGCATCAGAAACTGGATGAGATTTCACGCCCATTTGAACGCACTGCCCACCACCCCTCATTTATTTATTAATACTAATAAAAAATGGCGAAGGATGTTTTTGCAATCCAGCTTAAAATTGATGGAATTAAAATGTGTGCATGAAAGAATCATGGACTGAGTATAGGAGAAATGGATTAGAAAAAGGGAAAGGGGCAGAAAGAGTAAGAATACCCGAAAAAGGCAGGGATGTCGTGGTAAAAAGGATCGCGGACGATTGTGTCCATAATGTCGAAAAGCAGAATGGGCAGCTTTCTTGTGGTGTCATTGGCAGCGACGGTGGTGGTGGTGCTTTTGTAAAAGAGGGGCATATCCTTTTCACGGCTAGTAGAATATGGGGATGCTGTTAATGGCGGCCGTTGCTCTACTTTTACCACCGGAAAGCTACTGAGTCTCCACACCAATCTATGAGCTGCCATTCACCGCCGCAGCAGATCCTCTTTCTTGCCAGTTCCCTTATCTTAATTCTTCGATTGAAATATTAAGATGGATATTAGTTTAGCAAAATAGACGGATAAAATTAGATTTGTGGAACCAAAGAACATGATTTAATTTCTCGACTTTTTCACAATTTTTTTATTTTTTTGGTTTAAATTTTTTTTTATTTTTTATCTCACTATCATAATACTACAAAAAAAAATTAATTTCTTTTTCTGCTCTTAACTTACTCATCTAATATTTATTAAAATTCGTGCAACTAAAAATAATGTATACTCTTGTGGGACGAAGCAAGTACATCATTAAATCACTTTATTTTAATCGCTATTTCAGCGTTCGACCCGATTCGGCAACCACCCTATCTCGTCGCCGCCGCCTCCTGGCTTTCGGTGCTCATTGGATGCCATTCGCTGTCAGTTAGGGTCGCTCGCCAACACTCAGGCACTCACCAACTTTTGTAGTCTCACTCAAGTTTTTCTTCATTGTGGTCCACGCTAAGAACACTTCCCCTATTGCTTCTTGGCGACAACGTGTTCATGAGGAAGAGGTCGAGCCTGAAGACCCTCATTCGATTGATGACCATGTAAATTATGGTGCCTATTTTGCCATTTTTTCGACTCAAGAAGGTAGCCAATTTATGAATCTAAAAACTCAATCCACTACTGAACCACGTTATTCTTAGTGGAGTGTTTTGAGGAAATTGGGAATCGATGCGAATGTCATGGCATATCTTAAGTGATTAAGTCCGAAGCATTTTACTCAAATGAGATTGTCAGGTCATGAACCGTTGTGTTATGAATTCCTCTATACTATGGTGCTTAGCTATTATAAGAAGATTTTGACATGTCAGTTATGTGATAGGGAGGTAAAGGTTATATATAATACCATGAAGGAGGTTTTTGTGTTTCGAGCATCGAGAGCTAGCCTCGTCCACCCAACTTCGAAGTTTTCAGTGCATGAATTGAAATTGTTGGTTATCTCAATTTAACCACATCGGATCTGCTAAGTGGGCGTTTACTTTGCATGATTGATAAGATGCATGACTAAATATTTTTATCCTTCATAATAGGATTTGTTTCAATCCCACTCTTTTAATGGGATGTGAATCAAACAAAACTAGGTCAAATGATAAAAGTTATCAAGGGTCTTGGCTTGGGATATCCCAAAGTTATAATCCACATAAGTAAATAAGGGATTAGCCTTACTTTTTTTATCTATCTAAACTAATCCTCCAAAGTAAACACCCCCTAAATGAGCATATTAAGGACGCAACATTAGAGGTACTGCATAAATTATTGGCCTTCAATGTCTTGGGAGCAGGCAAACAAAGTGAAGGCAGTTGATGAGTCTAATCATTGGAGGAACGAAAGTCATGATGGGGAGAAAGTCGAAGAGAAGGTAGAAATAAAGGCAAAACTCGAGCCCAAATACATCAAGCTCATTCCACTTAAAATCAAACCCCCTATTTCAGGGAGATCGACGAAGAACCAAAAAGATGAGGAATGGAATGATATGTTTCATATTTTCAAAAAGGTGGAAATCAATCTGCCACTCCTTCAGCCATCCGTAACATTGTCAAATGGACAATTTTTTTGAAAGAAGTATTTACGAATAAGGTAAAGTATGATGACAACACCAAATTTCTTGTAGGAGAAAAAATCTTAGTAGTGAAACGAAAAAGAATGCCCGAGAAGTGTGGAGATCCAAGGATATTCTTTATTCCCTGCATAATGCATAGTAGAAGGACCGACAAAGCCGTGCTGGATCTTAATAACTCAATCAATGGCATGCCCTTATCCTTGTTCAAAGAACTGAAGTTGGGACCATTAAGCCACACGTATTGTAATTCAATTAGCAGACAAATCTCATGTTTATCCTGAGGGCATACTGGAAGATGTATAGGTCAAGGTGGATAATCTAAGTTTCCAAGCAGATTTCTACGTGTTGGACGTGGACAAGACAAAAGCTAAAACATCGATCATACTCTTAGGAAGAGCGTTCATGAAAACCGCTCAAGTACGTATCGATTGTGATACGAACAGGCTAACTTGCGAGTTTAATGGGGAAAAAGTAGATTTCAATATTTTTCAAACCATGGAGCATCCCATTGACACTGAAACTATGGAATATGTGGACATAATCGAGACCATGATGGACAACGACTTTTCTATATTAGGGCTCTAGGACACTCTCGATGCAGTTATCTAGGGAGGCATCGCTAATCCTTACACATATTGTGCGGAAGTTTATCAAGCTTTGATATATCTTTTTTTTATATATAGAATACATAAGTAAATAAAGAAATTCAAAGACCGTGCGATGGAGGAATCGAACCCAGGACCTCATCTTTGATATATCTAAGAAGTTAAGATGAGGGTCAACAGCAGTTAAAACCCAAAAATCTACTCATCCTAAAACCTAAAGATAGATTGGTCACATTAGTGGAGAAGACGCCAAAATTGGAGCTTAAAACCCTAACTAAACATTTAAAGTACATCTATCTTGGGAAGGGTGACAACTTGACTCGGAGCTAAGCATAGAAGAAGATGACAAGGTGTGCAATATTCTTCGGTAGTACAAAGAGTCAATAGGTTGGACTCTAGCCAATATCAAGGGCATCAATGGAAGAGGAGGCCAAACCAATTCATGATCTGTAAAGGAAACTTAATACAGTCGATGGAGACTTTCTCATATTAGAGGTCGTGGGTTCATCATTTGTTGCATGAAAAAGTCACTCCATTTTTTGCTTATTCTAGGTGTTGCAGCAGATTTCCTACTATGAAATGGAGGTCTTGGATTTGGGGCTCACACATTCCTAAATAGTGCCTGATCACTTGTTGGCAAGTGATCCTTTCTTGCTTTCCCACGTTTGATATGCTTTGCCGTCATGGTCTTCAAGGTCGAAATATTTGTTTGGTTTGCATATGCGATCAAGTATCTATTGATAATTTCTTTTTGGAGTTGGGGTTGTGGATCAGATTGGTAATTTTGCTCATCACAGTTTTTCTAGCTTTATTTCTCATGCCACGAATTTGCAGTTTAGCACATACATTATTCTCTTTGGAAACTAAGAGTTGTTACACTAACTTGGTGATTTGGATTAGGTGAAATAAAAAGGTGCTTGAAGGGATTTGTCTGGAAGCGCGTAGCTTTGTTGCTATGGTGAAGTGGGTTTTGAAAGAGGCTGATATGTTTTTTCCTAAATTTTGGTGATGGCGAACATTTGCTCTGATTTGTTGATTATCGGTCGGCTTGGGATTAGATGTCAAGCCACTCCACCTCCTAAGTTTATTTGTGTTTCTTCGGGGCCTCCACTTCCGCATTGGATTAAAGTTAATATTGATGCGTTGGCGATGGATCTCTACCTGTGGTGTTTTTCGGGATTGCATGAATATTGTACATGGTTATTTTCATAAAGCTGATTGTATTAGTTTTCCTTTTGAGGCTGAGCCGCTAGTAGTTCTCATGGCCATCGAATAATTACACACAATATGCACTGAAAAAGTTGCACACAACTATTGGGTACTCATTATTGTGATAGATGGAAGTGAGCTTTACGTCTTTAGAGGATTTATTGTAAAGGTCATGCGGTTGCTCATATAATGGCACATCATTTGGTTCCAAACGGACGGTGGACTCATGATTTGCCTTGCATTACTGCGGCACTTGCTCATGATTTTGGCAATTCCTAGGTTCACTCAAACAGTTTTCTGAGTTTTTGTGATTTTTAAGTGAATATTTATTACTCCCTCCGTCCGCCAAAAGTATTCCACAATTACTATATTTGGCGTCCGCAAAAAGTATTCCACTTTCCTTTTTAAGCCATGGTCCCACCATCCACCTTTATATTTTATCCTTACAAACACTCTTTATTTACAAAAAAATCCACCTCAAATTCAATCTCAACCACAAATCTCATAAAGTGGTGGGGCCCTTTCTCCACTACATCAACATCATCACACATTTTATTAAACTCCGTGCCCGGCCAAAGTGGAATACTTTTGGCGGACGGAGGGAGTATTGTTTTTTTTAGTCCACAAAAATTATATGCTTTTCTTTTCTAAAAACTATATCCCTTACATTTTAAACTCATTCATACTCCATATTTATAAAATACTCAATATTTAACACATCAACTGTGGTGGGCCATTTCTCCACTCAATTTTGGAGAACCCTCTTCTATACTTTATATACATCTCCTAATTATTTATTAAAATATGTGCCCTTCACTTACAATATAAGCTTCGCTTCGTGGACAGAAGGAGTAAGAAATTGAAAAATGAAACATGGGATGAGACACCAAAAATAGAACGAATATAGCGTTTTTGAGACCCAAGCATGTGAAGAAGAGTCATGGTTATGGAAATGCATAAATCAAACATAGGAAGCACGATAAGTAGAAGTGTAGAAGTAGGCGACATAAATAAATGTATAATTAAAGCTTGGAGTAACAACTAGTGCTAAATACTTGTATCTCCTTTAGATCAACGCACTCAGCAAGCGCATTCCGCAGCTTCCTTATGTCATCTATTGTGTGCACAGCGCTCAGAGTTACCCTTAATCTGACAAACCAGCCACACAAAAATAAACAGTAAATTGCACCTTCATTTTGTGCGATAGATTAAATTGATAAAATATTTGAAGGATTAGTGCTTAAGAAAGAGTTCAACATTAATCAATTCATCCAATAAATGTTAAATTAGCATATACCATTTTCATCTATCTGTGATTAAGTGCCCACATTATTTTACATAGTTTGCATGAAACACTTAATTATCAATGAGGGCACCATACATTTTTAATTCAAAAAAATGCGACTAAAGTGATGCAGAGCAAGTAAATAATTTATGATCAACTTAAAATCATTATCAAAGAGCACAAATACATAGTGGAATAATTGTCAATGGGATATAGAACCAAGCTAAACTACAAATGGAAATTATAGGGTTACTACGAAAAAATTCAAAATGGGATACAGGTTTTGACAAACCTGCAGGAGTTTGGAGGCACTGTTGGAGGTCTGATTGCAGTAATGTGAAAACCTAATTTCAAAAGATGCCTGTTTCATGAAGAAGAAGAAGTTAGGTAGTGCGACCACAAAGCCCAAATGTAATCACGCAGACAGAGAGAGTATGACCTGCTAGCTCGCAGGGCCTTTTCTTCACTCCCCACGACAAGTGAAATGATGTGACTTTCTACAGGAATTCCTGTCAAAGCACGGAATTCATGCATCCGTTGCTGGATAGCAGTCCTACGCCATGATTCCTTCTTTGCAACGATGACAGAAGCTGCAAGTAGGGCAAGTATAAAGTAATGGTTCAGCATGAATCCTGAAAGCCCTGTATGGCTCTGCATTTCTACTATATATCCTAATTTTCTACAATGAACCCATTTATATGATGTAAAAATGGAATTATAGAGCAATTATCTCGATCTATTACAAGGGTAATACCTATGAAATAGCATAAAAATATGTAGTTACACATTAATCACACTAAATATGCAGACAAAAATCAAGAGCCTTCCTCAACAACTTATACAAGAAAACAGATAGTATAAACTAAATGACAAACATGTGCTGAGATAAATTTAAGAAACGAACCGTGGGCAGCAGCAGCAACTGGTACTGGTGTAGAAGTTGAAAATATAAAAGCACGACCACTAGATTGGATGAGCAACTTCCACATCTTGCTGCCATCCACATAAAATAAAATACATGAATAATTTACTCAGTGATTAATCAAACAATTAGTAATTGTTATATATGTACCAAACTAGAGTATATAGCACGGAACTTGATTTCGGTTGAATTTCTTCTTAAAACGACATGAGTTGTGTCACTTGTATCGGATATGATTTCAAGTTTTCCTATACAACATTGGCACACAATTGACTTAAGGCTGATTCGGATTAATATATTTGGAGTTACATCAAATCCATGGAACTTGTTCAGAAATACGCATTTATCATTAAGTTTAATCCTTAATTTGCAGTCGAGTTCATATATTGATGTATTTGAAATCCATGTTGCTATCCGAAATTCTCTGTGAACAAAAATTTGAATCCAGAATCATGGAAGAAATGATTGAGTCTGGCATGATAAAATATCTTAAACAGAAATCAAAGTGATAAATACTACCTACCTGCATGCGATGAATCCACCATGGCAACCCGCAGCTTTACTCAAAGTGCCTATGGAAATATCAACATCATCTTCACAGTCAAACATTTCAGCTGCGCCACCACCATTTTGTCCACAAACAAATGTAGCATGAGCCTAGAAATAAAAAAGAAATAAAATAAGTAAACAAATTAATTAATTAATTAACTAATTAATAAAAAAAATGAGCCAGCCAAATATATATGTGGAACACAATTACAAACTAAGACAGAATTACCAAGAGCATTATGAGGAACACAGTATCACGAATTATCTCCAGCGTGTTCCTTGATGCTATTAGCTTAAGTGAAAGCAAGTACTTTTCTTTTCTACAGAAATAGTAGCTAGCCAGCATGCAATTCATTTTGGCAGAATTCTCATAGTCTTCAATTGAAATAAATGAATAAGAACTTACATCATCAATTACAAACAGAAATCCATGCTTTTTACGGAGTTTTGCCAGCTCAACCATGGGTGCGAAGTCTCCATCCATGCTAAACAGGCTGGAAAATGAATCAATTATCCAAACTTTAATGATGTTATGATAATAAGTGATTTCAAAAGCTGAAGGAGCAAAGTAAGAAGCATTTACATATCAAGTGTAGAGCACACCACATACAGATGAATCATTTCTTCATATTATGTTTTAAAGACTGTCATAGAGTAGTGGCAGTGTGGCACTAGATTTGCACCTCAATGATAGGGAAGACAATGAAACTACAAAGGGTTTGGGTCTAATGTTATTTATCTAGGAGGAAAGGTACATCTGTCATCAACAACCAATCTTGACTCAAACTAGAATTTCACAACAAATGCCATATTTACAAAAAATATCTAAATTCTAATAGCACAAGATTAAAATTCAACCTGACAAGGTGCAAAACTGCCAGACACGATATGTACTTCAAATGCATCTCATAAAATCTAGTTCCTCCAAAATTTAATACCAAGGTGACAGCTAACTGAAACTTATATGAACAATTACAAATTGAACACAGAATACTAAGCAAATATATTTTCAAATCAATCATTGCAATAAGTGACAAACCTATCAGTTACAACAACTCTTTTCTTCAATGGACAGTTTGACCTGTTGTTAATCAAACAGTGAGTGGAAGCCTTCGAACTTATATTTTATCAAAGAGAAAATAAAGGCAAAGGAACAATAAACTCAAAAGAATCCTACAATAATTCATCGAGATGGCACATATCACAGTGCCTGTAGACAAATGCCACAGCATTTCCTTGTTTCTCAGCGAGGCGAACACCATCAATTATCGATGCATGATTTAGGGAATCAGAAAATATAGCAATTCTATCATCTTTTGATGGTTTGCGACCAGCTATGATCCTACCAATATTTCCAACTGCTGTCATGAAGGCCATGTTGGCTGAGAAGCCTGTTGGACAAAGAAGGCAATCCTAATATTTAAGATTAGAACAATGATGAATGAGTTTTCGGTAAAAGAACAAATAATGATATGAAGCAGGGGCTGACTGGCTTAAACAGGATGACACCCTAGCCACTGAGAGTAAATAAAAGGAAAAAACAGAACTGCCTTTACTATGTAAAACGGGTCATCACTGGATCCACTATAGATAATAACCTACTCAACAATTAGCTTAAGAATTGCCGCAATTTTCCAATCCTGTGTGTATTGTGAGATTAGAATCAGCGAAAAATGAAGTTATTCTTTTAATCATAATTAACACCAAAAAACAAATACATCTCTGCTTCTGATAACAAGTAGATTTTTTCTGCCGTAAAGGATATGAAACACCAGGAAGAGAGTATCAGTCTCCAGAAAAATTAACACACTCTATCTTATAGCTAAAGACATTCACAACATGGATACGCAATGATGATTTATAAATACATGAATAATTTATAAAAGCATACATTTATACAGAATAAGAATGGAAGCTGAAGACTTGTTCTAGCCACAAAAGCTTCAGCACTTGGATAGTTCACTATCTATTTTCAATGTGAAATCAAATCCCAGCATCTATAAACATCAAACATTTGAAAATCTCCAACAAATATGTTCTCATTAAAACTATGGGCATAAGCCATACCTCTTTTCGCTTTAGGGACGCCAGTGATGATTCTAGTAGCCTATGGTAACTAGTGTATCCACAGATCAAAGCAGAGCCTCTAGGACCCATTCCATGTTCTTGAGCTGCCTGCATAATGATCAGACTTATATCAACACATATGAATAACAACAGACACAGTGCAGTTAATAGTTAGAACTGAATGAAATTCAAGGCGTGCATTCGGGCATGCCTTTGTTGCTGCATCTCTAACCATCGGATGCGAACTCAATCCCAAGTAATCATTTCCGGAGAAGACAATTAACTTCTTAAACTCCTCATCTGCTTCATCAGCGGCTCTCACATTTTCATACACCACATCATTATCGTCCCCTACAAACTCAATAAATCGAAAAAGGAAATGATTAATATAGTTTCTTTCGAGGGTTACCGGGTCCTCCATTCTTACATATAGAATTCTCTCCTCAAACACGAGAAGCTATAAAACTCATCGAAAAATATATCTTTGAATTCTCGTTGCTATTTCTTTACCACCCCAAAATGTGCGGCACAAAGATTTACAACTCCTTAAAAAGAAAAGAAAACCATTCGATTGAGTACCCAAAACAAGTAGAAAATGGCATACAAAAGAAAAGGGAGGGGGGAATTAGAAACAAACCTGAACTGGGAAGGTCGTGCAGCCATTTATGGAATGTGGATTGAGAAATTTGGAGTTCAACGGAAGCTCTGTCCCATTTGTTGGGAGCATCAAAAACTCGAAATTGGTCGTCGGGATTGGGAATGGAGGCGGATTGAAGAATGGGTCTGAGAGAACGTAAAATTTTAAGGGAGTGGAGTTTGGTTATGGCTTCTCCCACCCACATTTCCCACCCATTTAGCTCCATTCTTCACGCACAACACACACTGCTGCGCTGCACGAGAATTAGGAGCTTCTGGGATATAACTTGTAGTAGCGTTAGTTGATGGTGTTGCTCTTTGCAGCGACATACATTATATATAGTGCAAGCTAAAACAAGGGCCCAGCAATCTCTCCTCTCCTCTCCTTTCTTTTTGTTTTTAGTAGAGTTATATATATTTTTTTTTGAGAATGTTATATTCTTTTTTTTAATAGAGTTATTATTATATGATGAGTTGAATCCCTGGCAAGTTTCTCGAATATCCCGCCTCAACAAAATCTCGTCAAAAGATGGAAAAAAATGAGTCAACGAGCGGAACATATGTTTATACAAAATTAGGGTTAGGTTTGCTTTCCCGTGTAAAGAATGGATAAATTTCATTTATCACATTCATATTAATTTAATAAAAATTTATATGCATTGTAAAAAAAAATTAAGTAGTTCATTTTTCTTCTAACAATATTTATAATATATTCAAGCGAGAATATAATTTTATATCAATTTATAAATAGTAAAATAAATATATTATCATTTGAAGTAAATAAAATATAAAAAATATAGTATCCACTTTAAATGATAAATTTATATCTTATTATATTATTTCTATATTTTAAAAGATAAAAAGCAAGAGCACCTTGGGAGTTTGAATTATCTTGAAAGTTAGTGTGTGAGGCTTGCCATTGGAAACAAAGAGCGAGAGTTAATTGGTTGGCAAATGGCAATAGAAATACGGGTGTTTTCCACACACAAGCATCGAAAAGGAGAAAGAAAAATTGTATATCAAAGTTGGAAAATGACTCCTGCGGGGGAGTTGAAAGAGGATGAACATAACAAAACTAATATTATTCGTTACCACTTCCAGAAGCCCTTTTGCTCTAATAAACCTTTGAAGGAGGATATTGACGACGTGGTTAGCAAAGTGGATGAGAGAGTATCTGAGGCTGATTGAGCCTTTGTTGAGAGACCTTATAAGACAGATGAGATCATGAGGGCTCTCTTTGACATGCATCCGATGAAGGCTCTTGGTTTGGACGGCTTCAATGCTCGATTCTATCATCGTTTTTAGCCGCCTATGGATAAAACATATAACAAGCCAACTGTTGAATGTGTTTAATGGGAAGGCCTATATACAAGAGTGGAAACAAGACAATCATCACCTTGATTCCAAAAGTTGAGAAACCTATTAGGGTGGTAGATTTCCGACCTCTGAGTATGTGTAACACCATATATAAGATAGTATCTAAACTCTTGGTGAATCGGATGCGTCATGTGTTGGGTAGAGTGATCGACCATGCGCAAAGTGTCTTCCTTAAAGGAAGACAAATTACAGACAAAGTGCTTATCAGCTTTGAATCCCACTGGATCATAAATATAACGGAGGGGGAAAAAAGGGTTTGCGACGCTTAAACTGAACATGAGGATGGGATTATATGGAAGTTGTGATGAGAAGAATTGGATTATTGGATGCTTTGTGTACGCTTGTCATGAGATGCTTACGATCCGTGTCATTCTCCTTTCCACTCAACCGGGTTGTTTATGGTGAAGTCATCCCCACGAGAGGTCTACGCCAAGGGGACCCTCTTTCACTGTTCTTATTTGTAATATGTGCTCAAGGTTTCTCATCGTTGTTTAATTTCTATGAAAGAAGGACGGACGTTCGAAGGGTACCAATTATCCCTAAGGAACTTTATATTACCCAATTAAGCTCAAATTTGTTCCCTAATCAATGATCAAAGGACAAATCTAATTGGGCTATTACTACATGCCTCTTACGACATATAACATGTATGTCTCGATAAGACCTCTATTACGACATCTTATTTTTTAATATTAATTAATATAAAATCGATAAATACTATAACAACATAGTTAAACTTGTGTCGCAATATTGTGTCAATTATGACACCAAAAAACGCTTCATCTCATCTCACCCACAGAGAAGGATAATTGTTTTTTTTTTTTTTTTTCAAAAGAAAGTAGTAAAAACAAAATAGAAGAAATACTTGTTAGATATTAGCGGCAACTTTTCCACCAAAGTATTTATAATTAATAACCTCCCACCAATTTTTTTTTAACTATGTTATATTCTAAAATTCAAAAGAAATAAAATTGTTTATCTCATGCCCTACCCCACCTACGAACCACAATCTACGAACAAAAAAAAAATTAACTGGCTACTACAATTTTCTCTCCCTCTCGACGCCTCAACGGAAGAAAAAAATGAAGAAGCCGCGGATTGACGCCTGCAATTAGTGAGGAATGTATGTTATTGCGGTCCGACAATTTTAATCGTCATTGCAGTCGACCCACCAGAACTCCCTTGCACTATCTAAGGTAGTTATATGGTTTCTCTTGAAATCTCTACATTTTGTGGATTATTTTGAATTTTCAACTGATTGTATGTGAACTTTGTAGTGTTTCAGAGCCCTCAATTACACTTCAATGTTTTTCTCACCGTGTACAGGGTCCTAGAGGTATTGGCCTGTTAAAAACTCTAGATCTAGCTAGGTGCATATTTATTTTGAATTTATCTTCTGGGTAACAATTAAGTTGCAATTAGAAGTGTAGAATTTGGATAATTTTGCTGCAGATTAGTTTCTCAATACTTTGTTGGCTTGAATTTGGCTTGCAGATTTGGATGTCTTGGATTGAAGATTGAGAATACTTATATCTAGATTGGCATGGGGTTATCTAAGTGAGTTTTTCTTTTTCCTTCATCGAAACAGAGTTTTTCTATTTAGTAATTTGATTTTCTTTTGTTCGTCTACATTACAATTGCTTTCTTTAATATGTTTCAAGAGAATATTTCAACTAAAATGGAGCATGACTTATAGCTAGTTTCCACCATAACTGATATGGTTTATTCGAAAATAAGCTTAGAATTAGTAGCTTTGACTCTTTGATTTTTGTTGTGCTTTTCTTTTGCTACTTGTTTTATTTTTTATTTCTTTTGGTTCTTTGGCAGGTAGATTCGTAGGCAATAGTTTATCTCCAATGCATTGGTTCTTTTTTGAAATTTTAAAAAGACTTTTGACATCTCATGTGGTATCTGACCCAACAACTTAAGTGGGTAAATGACATAAAAGTTATGATCTTTTATGATTTTATAACTCACATTATTCACATAAAAGAGGGTGAGAGGGGAGCGCCTCATCAGCCATCAACTCAGGTTGTTATCATTTGTGGTGTTTCAGTTACCTCAAGTTTGCTTGTTTTATGTTTATCTCAAATTTGGTTGGGTTTCTTACAGATTGATTTTTGATTTTTAACTCTATAATGGTAAAGGCTATTTATTTAGTGATTATTAGCAGGTTAGAATTGCTTAGCAATATGTTAAATAAGGCAACTACATTTTTTCCCCAATCCATTTTATTTCACTTTTTACTTCTGTGAATATGTGAAAACTATTTCGTTGCAAATGCTCATATATATGACTTAACAATCTGCACTTATAGAGATGCTAGCAGCAACTCCTGCTCCTGTTCAGAATGACACTAGAGATGATGAACCCTTGAATGAAGATGATTGCGATGACCTGGATGATGTGGGTCAGGGGGACGATTTAAACACCACACATTTGGTTTTAGCTCAATATGACAAGATGCCCCTTTGAGCAAGGTTTGAGACAATTTAATTTTTATTGGTGTCATCAAATTCTTGATGGTTGTATTTACTTATATTTATAGTGAGATTGCATATAATAAATTAAATCATTTATGTTTCACAGGGAGATTGAAATCCTTGCTCAATATAGGAGCCAAATGAGGTATATAATAATGATAACATAATAATCTGTTACGGATAGGATTTAGAGTTTTTATTTATTTAAGTATTCGTTATTAATGCATTATTAGTTTGTTAGTGGCATGTACCACTTATGTTTGGGAAATGGCTACACGAGGAGTTGGAATAGCTCTAAAACAACCCAGCAACAAGAAGGTTTGGATCTCTTCTTACTGGCCTCAAATTAGTTTAATACTGTAGTTAGCAGTTAAAATAATGAGTTTCACAGGCTTGTGTAAAAGATAAAGAGTGTTGGATGTTGTGATAGGTATGTTCTTTTGCATACTTTTTTTGGATTAACTTTTTAGTAGTAATTTTATGATTGATTTAGTTTATGATTACTACCAATGGTATTTGAAGATGCCTTGATGAAATGGTTGCTCCACATTGGTTTCACTATATAATGTAGTTTTGCTTCATTAATATTTAATAATTGAAATTAGATGTTTGAAATCTAAAGTGTCATAATTTTTTTTTCAGGTACAGAAGCTATCAAAATGTCAAATTCTTGTAGTCAAGATTTTAGCCAACTTTTTTCACCAGAGAAATTTGAAGAGTGCAACCTGTTGCCGACAACCTACTCTATTTTTTTTTCTTTTGGAGATAGTTGATAGGATTTAGAGCTATTTTCATAGCATATAGGATTTAGAGTGCAATCGGTTGGTTTAAGTATTCTACTTTATTTATTATTTATAATTGTAACAAAATTTGAATTGATGTTTGAAATGATTATAATATTGATGTTATAGTTAAATACATCTTTTTGCTATTTTATTTTCATTTTATACTAATTTAGAAAGAATTAGCATTATCAATTTGGAAGACACGTAATAGGTATATATTGCAAAATGTAAAATGGCTTTAGCGACATGAGAAAATGATGTTAGATTGCATTTATCCAAATGATCGGTGCAGTAATAGGTTATCTATCACGACCCATAGTTGTGTCTAGATATATACTTACCCTTTAGCTACACTAATACACGCGACACCATAAATAAATGTTGGGATAGATCAAATGTTGCAATAAGTATTTTAATATGACATTTTTAGATGTCTTCAAAGGTGATTTTTTTTGTAGTGGGGGTTCCTAATTCATGGAACTAACAATTTTTAATTGGAAATCACATTTGATTGTCAGCCTGGACTCAAATTCGTTCCCTAATCAAGATCAAATTAATAGAGCAAAAGAGATGACACAAACACAATTTCCCAGTTAAATTACTAGAACCAGTATACAATCAAATAGCTAAAAAATGAGGGATAACATGCATCAGTAAATTAAGGCATAACCCACATTATGAAAGGACATAGATGACAATCACAAGTAAAAGTTAATCGACCAGACTCAGGCAATTCAATCAGGATCTAATATACTAAAGGTAAATACCTGACCTGAAGGATAGTACTACTAAATGATTATATACAAAATGAAAAATCTAAAATCAAAGTCCTCCCCACCTTCTAATGGAAAAAGATCTCATTGCACTTCATATATATATTTTTCACCTTAGCCTTCATAACTCTAACCTTTTTCACGGTGGCAACGAGCCTCCTCTGTCCGCCGACAGCTCTCAGAAGGAAATTTCGATCTCTAATCTCTGTCGCCTCACTAGGTGATTGCATCCTCAACTTCTGGCACCACGCGTTCGATCTCCACCGCCAATTTCTCGACGACCGTGTTCCTGGTGTGCCTATTCGTGTTCAATTCTAGTGAATATCTTTAAGTGTTATATTATAGTTTAGTCAATATCAGTGTGATCAATAATTTGAGTATGCTGAAAAAAGTTAGCTGAAACTTGAGCTAAGTAATGCAATGCTAAAAGTATGTTGATAGAGTAAAGATGACGAGAACTAATAATTGAGATTAATTGAATAAGAACACTCTCCTCGAAATGAGCTACAGAGAAAAATCTTCAACTCACGTTATTGCACAATTTTTTTACTTCCAGAAAAACATACCCTAACCATGTAGAAAAACCTTGTAAATATCCTACTAAGGCTCGTGCAAGCATAAGGCTTTACAAGGTCCATACAAAATAAATCTAGAAAAAATACTCAGAAACAACATAACACTAAAAGATAATCTATGCGCCTAATTATGTAATGTTGCTGCATTCTTTTGTCGTCGAGTGTAAACCTTCCAAGCACCACTCAACGCCACTCTATCAATTACCCGTTCCGGCGAAGCGGCCTTATCCTCAAGGCGGACTTTAGAGAATTGACATTGAAAATCAGCCATGTGGACCCACGAACTATCTTCATTCCCCAGTTTGTGCCATTGAATGAGCACTTCTCTACCATCTTGCCATTCTTTTCCATAGACCGACGTTGTAAGATAGTTGTGGGAATAAAAGGCAGTTCGGCCTCGTGCAATTGCTCCGAAAAAATAGGGAAACCTGAAAAAAAAACCCGACTGCCGGCTGAGCAAGGACACATGAAACACTGGGTGTATCTTTGAATCTACCGGCATAAACCGAAGATATATCTTATCTCTAACAGTAAACTCCAATGACCTCCAGTATTTGTTCACCTCGCGGACTATACGCTGCTGAGCTCTAGTCAAATGCTCTCTCAAGTGAGCCAATACATCACATTCACGAAGGGAGTACGCCAAAGCCTGCACGCACAGCTCGCTCAGCAAGAAATGCATTAACGGTGGTCGTGGCCCCATAAACTACCTCAAACAAGGTAATTTTCGTGCTCGACTAAACGCTGGTATTGAAACAGAACTCGGCCCAAGCAAGCCACTTTCCACATCTCTTAGGCTTTTTTTATGCAAAACAATGTAAATAAATCTCCAAACAACGATTCATGACCTTAGTTTGTACATCCGTCTCTAAATGGTAAGCAGAGCTCATATGGAGTGTGATGCCCGCTGTTTTAAACAACTCGCGCCAAAAAGAGCTTAAGAACAGCGGGTCACAATCCGAACAATAGATCAAGGCACACCATGAAGGTGCACCACTTCTCGGGCGAACACGTCAGCAACTGTCTTTGTTGTAAAAGGGTGTTTGAGCCCTACAAAATGACAATATTTGGAGAACCTATCTACGATAACCAGCATGCAATCCAATCACCCTAAATGAGGTAAGCCCGTTATAAAATCCATGTTTATGTTTTCCCATACGCGGTCTAGAAGAGGTAGTGGATTGAGCATTCCGAACGGACTCTTTGTTTCATATTTATTTTCTGGTAAATGTCACTCAAAACATAAATCAGAAAAATAACTTTAGACTTCACCAAAATATTTGAATTTAACACATACGTTCCCAACATTTCAATGAACATTCAGTACAAAAATAGGCTCGGGACTCAAAATTTTAGATTGGCCTTTGCCACCTCAAAGTCGTAGGTTAGTAAAACCTATTGGAGGTTTCACAGAATAAGCATTAGGCTTCAAGAATTTATACCGGGTGTTTCCGTCATCCAAAAATGGTGAGTCCAGTGCCAAAAGAAAGCTACGGGAGTCTAGAGTAACAAATTCAGGTTTAGGTTTTCATCGATTGAAACTTGACTTATGTATTTCCAAAGGTTGTCTACCAAAATTGGATTCCAGACAATCAACGAAGTTTGAAATATCCCAGATAATTCATAAGAGCTCGAAAAATGTTAAAATTTTACCATCATATAGAAGACACATGAAAGTGCATACAAAAATATTTTGAAAATATTTCAGCACCATTTGGATGGCTGGAATCGCCTTGCAAAACATTGTTGGAGCAGTGTGCATACGGCAAATTCATAGTTTTACCTCATGCATGGTTTTCCAACCATAAAACATCACCAAAATCATCATCCAAAACTACCATACATATCCCTACATAACATAAAACACATATATGAAAAAAATCTATGACTTTCAAGCATTTTTAGTTTGAAAGATTCAAAGAAAGACTCACCCTCTAAGCAAAATCTTCACTTTCACTTTACGCCCTAGGTTTCCAACGTTCTCCCTTGCTTTCCTACTTCACTTGGGGCTTCAATGTCTGCTAAGGAGTGTGAGAATGTTGGGAGAAAAGTTGTGGGAGTGGGACAGATGAGGGGGGCGAAATTGAGGGGGGGGGGGGAATGTAGGGGGCGTGAGACTTTTACTCTTCTAGATGAGACTAAATAGTGTGTAAGAAGTTGTATCAGTCAAATGGCTCAAGTGGGGAGAGAGGGGGACGAAAATGGGGCCTAGGGGAGGGTAGGATGGCTACCAGCAATGCATGGGTGCATTGGTTGTGTGGCTCTTACACTTCCCATGCTTCTTGGCAGTTTCCAATGCATGAAATGATTACCTTTGTCTTCATTGAATTTTAAAAAGGTGGCTGATACATTAAGTGGGTTTTGGGGCTGAATCGGGTTGCATTTGGGCTTTAAAATAGGGCCTTAAAATAGGCCCAAGTCCCTCTAAAAATCGGCCCACCCTCGACCCTCTATATTGGCCCGTAATCGCCCAAACCCGTTTTTGAAAACGAATCCGCATAGAAAAGAATATGCACTTTATTTTCATACTTTGGAATGCAAAATATACATATATACATATTGATTTAAATCCATATCACACGAAAGAAATAAAATAATTATCTCAATTTATTTTATTTCTCTCGACTTTCTTAAGAGAAAATCTAAGCATCAAGACTCTTGAAATTATCGCGAGGATAATTATTATCATTAACTGGGAATTAGGGACCTATCATATCTTAATAATATCAATAAGATATTATGAATCCTAGGATCGAAAATCCGGGGTATTACAAATTCGAATTTTTATTTGAGTACTCCCTCCGTCCCGTTAATCAAGTCCCCTTTCTTTTGGGCACGGGTATTTAGGAGACTAAAATTAAGAGTTAAATGGTATATTTGAAAAAGTTAATGTTGCTTTAATTAAGGGTCTCATGCTTATTAACACTGCCGCACCACCGCCTGTGCACTGCCACGCCACCGCCTGTGCACCACCGCACCACCACAATTTCTGAACCACACCACCGGACCACCGTAGCCGCCAGAACAGTGAACGGAAATCAAAACACCACCACAGAGAAATCAAAAAAATGGAAACCTTTCAATTTCTGAAATTAAAACAACAAAAATAACTGAAATTAAAACAACAAAAATGGAAATCTTTCAATTTCCTCTCTGCAAGAAGATGGTGGCGATGCGGCGTTGGAGCCAACGGAGGCGCGAGGCGGCGGAGGCGTTGGAGGCGGAGCAGGAGGAAGGTGGAGGCGGCGCAGGAGGATGGTGGCGGAGGCGTGAGGATGGTGGCGAAGGCGCGAGGCGCCGGAGGTGCGAGGCGGTGGAAGAAGGCGGATGGAAGGTGAAGTTGTTGGAGGCGGTGGCGCGATAGTTCTCGACGGATTTAGGGCTTAGATTTCGATTTACAGAGGGGGAAGGGCTTAGATCTCGGTGAAACCCTAGATCCCTAAATCTGCCCCTCAAGCTTCGATTTCCGACGTCCGCAACGCCGTTCCTCTCTCCGCGAATCGCTCTGCTGTGCTCGATTTCCGGCGAGGCAGCAGGAGCTTCACCTTCGTCGCTTCCCCTCGGCTAGAGAGAGAGAGAGAGTAGAGGGTGGGGATGAAATTGGGTGTTGAGATGGAGAGGGCGACGAGGCCGACGAATAGCCGTGAGTGTTGCCGACGGCGGAGGAGGGAGGCGCGGTGGAGGCGCCGGAGACGAGATTCACAGAGGAGAGAGAGAGAGGGGGGGAAGGGGGGAGGTGGTAGAGAGAGAGAGAGAGAGACGAATAGTGTGTGAGGTAGATGGGGGATTAAAATGAATTCATGATTAATTAGAAATTAGTTCCCTTAAAATTTACCCAAAAAGGAAAGGGGACTTGTTACATGGGACGCCCCAAAAAGGAATACGGGACTTGAATATTGGGACGGAGGGAGTAATAGATATGGATTATTTTATTTTATTTTTAAAACACATATTGCATTTGCCTACATTTTTATTCTATTTAATATTTATATTTATTTATTTAAATATGTCGTTTAATTTCGATGTTCGTCGTGTAACGCACAAACGGGCATACAAGTTTTAAATTATATTGGACTTTAAGATATCCATGGTTTATCATCTAGTAAGATAAAACAATTTTCACCCTAATATTAAATTGAGGTTTATTATAAAGTGAAAAAGAAAAAACATCCCTTGAAAGCACAAGATGCAGACTAAGGGCACAAAACTAAAAAGCGAAGGAGAACACCTCAAAAAGGAAAGTCAGGATCATTATCCAAATCATCCGACCAACGCCTATGGACGACATTATTCATTGCAATCATACTAGGCCTATTGGTGACGTCAACCACAAACTCCCTCGGCTTGTTACCCATTTCTTCCGCATTCCTGAGACGACTTTTAATACAACCTTCCGGAATTGCATGTATAGGCTCTCGTTCCTTTACCGAGCCCTTTGGACGACCACGTCCGCGCTTCTTCTCCGAGAGCAACTGTATCCCCTGATTAACTTGCTCCTCTAACCTAATAATACGACTCGCCATGTCATCCGTAGAAGAAATGGATTTATTATCAAAATCAACTTCCTTAATCGGCGAATTAACCCGCTGGCTCGCTGAATCTTCTGCCCCAACTACCAGTTGTTGCTCTACCACAGCTCCACTATTCGTTCCAGAATCCAACTCCAAAGTTCCCTCTACATTCGAGCCCTCCTTATCACTAGCCTTGTCCGTGTGAGGCGACCCATCATTTTCTTCCTCATGTAAAGGCTCTGCTTCATAATTGGAGTTCGCAATGATAGTCTCCTCCACTTCCTCTTCCTCATCCTCATCTAGCGCTTGATATCGGTTAGCATCCCCCGCCAGAGGGAGATCATTTTTCTTAAAAGGTACTGTAGCCGCGTCTAGAAGATCAAGACCTGATAGAGGTTTAAGAATATCAACTTTGGGCTGCCATGCAGGAGTCAGGACCCTCTCCCTTATCAAGATTCTTCACAACCACAGCAGGAGGCTCAGTGATCTTTTGCTTGCTCGTGGCCCTATCAGCTCTCCGGCATTTATCCGTTGAATGACCTGTAAGTTTACAACGCGAGCAAAAAAGGGGCATAGATTCAAAACCCAACTCAATGTAGAACGATCTATCGCCGTCATCAATGTACATCGAGTTGAGAATAGGCAAAGCCATGTCAAGTTCCACCAAAACCCGCGCAAAGTGTCCCACATGACCAGTTGCTGAGGCATTATCAATTCGCATAGGATGACCAAGCACACGACCTATACCAGCAATAATCACCGGAGTCCATAACTCCACAGGGAGATAATATATCCGAACCCATACCTGAGCCAGAGACGACACTTCCTTATACGGATCGAAATACCTAGTCCATTTAAATCAATCAATAAAACCGAATTCTTAAATTTAAATTGGGATATTGGCTAATAAAGACACAAATTTTTAGTTAATTTTTAAATTACACATAAGCTTTAATTTTAGTATGATAATAAATAAATTTTCGATTTCTTATAGTTCTATTACGAAAGTAAAATTTTGAAATCTAAAAGTTGATGCAAAGACTGAAATTTATTTACATGGATTTATCGTTCAACGAATAATACTACATCGTTTCTGATCAAATAAAATGTCGTTGTTTTGACACTTTCAAGACTGTTTTGTTACTCCATGCGTCTCATTTTAATAGGCTCATTTTTTTGGGCACAAAAATTAATAAACTTACTTTTTAGGAGGAAAGTAGTGTGGTTCACACTAATTAAGTACATTTTTTTACTCAAAATAGAAACAAATCTATTCTATTGGGACGTTCCAAAAAGAAAAACGAGCCTATTATGGGTGAGTATTAAATAAGCCCTTTGGCTTGTGCGGTTGCAATTAGGGCTAGAAGATTAAAGCCCTTTCAAACTCATCGCAATTACTCATTGCAGTGAATGTGCAACAAATTCACGATTAATCAATTAATATAGTGGACCGAGGATTAATTCTATCGATGTTCGAAGATAATGGTACGTAAATTTACCTTTCTTTTGCATTGTTTTAATTTGAATTTGTACATCATATCAACAAAATTAATGTTATTGATCAATTAAAATATTCAGGTCAGAATTAAAAAGTGGTCGGAGTGTTTCATCGCTATAAAAAATATACTCTCTCCGCTTCACAAAAATATGAACAATTGAGAGTGACACGAGTTTTAAGAAATGTTAGTTGAGAGTTATTGTGAATGGAAAATGACTAATGAGTCACACTTTATAAAATGTTATGAGAGTAATAAGTTAATTGAGTCAAATTAGTGGTGCACCATGATGGTTTTTTTGTGAATAAGTATGAAAATGAGAGATAAAAATTAAGGGGATAATGTACAAAAATAAAAATATTCATATTTTTATGAGACACTAAAAAATGACAAATTGTTCATATTTTTGTAAAACGGAGGACGTAATAAATTAAAAATTTATGCATCATTGTATCAAAACTCATATGTAATTATTCTAAAAAAAGTTCGTATACAATTCAAAAACTTAAAATAAATTAAAAGTTTATGTATTTAGACGTCAAAGTTGAATTTAAATTTAAGTAAAAGAGTATTCCCCTTGTCCATCAAAAAATTGTCATATTTTTCTTTTTGGTTCTTCTACAAATAAATTTAACACTTCTATTTATAATAATAGGGCTCACACATTTTCACCTACATTTAAAATAAAACACTTAGGGCGTGTTTGTTTTTTATCCCTCTAAATGGAAGGATAACAAAAATTTATGCTTTTAAATGTCTCTTTTCTAATCTCACATTTTACACAAAAGTGAAGTTTACCATTTTTTCTTCCTTATTTCCACTTCAAGGAGGGATAATATTATCCCTCTATTTTTGTGTGATATAATTATCCTCTTTGAAATGAAAATAAGGAAGAAAAAATAGTGAATTTATCTTTTGTGTAAAATGTGGGATAAGAAATGAGATACTAAAGATATAAATTTTTATTATCCCTCATTTTCTCATCCATCACAGTGAACACACCCTTACATTATTAATAATATTATTCATATTTTATTAACTTATCAACCATATGACAAATATTTTGTGAGCGGGGGAATATTAGTTTTTGGAGCTGAAATAGTCGACAGACGAGCACAAATTTAAATACTTTGAGTCGATTAAATATTTCCAAAACTGTGGGTTTTGCAGCTGCTCGAGTTCACTCTTGTTGGGAACATTTCGACCGTGTCAGAAAGCATCAACGGAGTTTCTCCTGCAATTTGTTGACTGCACTTTCTCAAATTTGAATCTCTCCAAACTATTTCACCTCCCCTTTCAATTCTACCCTTCCACACTCCACAGATCTCGCAAACCAATATACAGATCCATTCGCTCCCTCAATTTACGATGCTCTACAATGCAGATTAGCTGAACCCTTTTTTTCTTTCATTAAATATATATATTCTGGGTTGTACAATGGAGTTCACCGAAACGTTTAAACAGACGGGTCCCTGCGCTTTTTCGCCTGACGCTAGATTTCTAGCTGTCGCGGTGGATTATCGCTTAGTCATCCGCGATGTTCACACACTCAAGGTACCTACATTTTGATTTTTTTTTCCAGTCTGAATTTCTTGGATTTAATTTTGATTATTGCAATTTTGAAGAGTTGGGATGTCATTTATTGTGTGATTTGAAAATTCATAGAATTTGAACATGAAAATTGAATTCTGAAATCCTCACTAACAAAGAATATTTGGTCGAGTTATATACCTAGGAAAGAGTACGTTGAAGATTATAAATGTGTTTGATGTATATGGAGAGGACTAGTTTGGGTCACTGAAAATTTGCAACATGATTTATATGCTCCAGTAGTATTTCTTGCAAAACTAGCTCTGGTTAATGAGTAGGATAAAATTGCTTGTTATCTTTAAGACTTGAAGAATTTCGGAAATGGTCGATGAATTCATTCAGCTGGAGCAATGAGCAAACAATTGTTGTGATAGGTTTCATTCAGTCTTTGCATTGATGGTATAGCTTTTGGGGGATAATACCAGGGAGATTATATATCATTGCTTGAAATTGGATAGTCAAATATTTAATGTTTTGCACCAAATGTGGCCATAAATAAATGTAATAATTTTATAACTATGTGCATTGTGCAGTAGGAAAAAGTGCATCTTAGGTATTCTTTCAGTTTAATGAACCAATACAATACAAAGGTAGTTATATTCAGTGTTATCAGTGCCAGATGTCAAGCATGCCTGCTTTAATGGCTAATGAAAGTGCTACATGCATTTAGGTATATTTTGGTTCTTTGAGTTTTTGGATTTATCTTGTGTTGATTGTGTCTAAGTTGTGTTATAGGTGGTACAATTGTTCTCATGCTTGGACAAAATAACATACATAGAATGGGCCCTCGATTCTGAGTACATACTCTGTGGTCTATATAAGAGGCCTATGCTACAAGCATGGTCTTTGGCGCAGCCGGAATGGACATGCAAAATTGATGAGGGTCATGCTGGTATCTCCTATGCAAGGTGGAGCCCTGATAGTCGCCACATACTAACAACTTCTGAGTTTCAGCTGCGGTTAACTGTATGGTCATTGCTGAACACTGCATGCATACATTTGCAATGGCCAAAGCATGGTTCTAAGGGAGTGTCATTTACTAAAGATGGCAAGTTTGCAGCAATATGCACTAGGCGTGATTGTAAAGACTATGTTAATCTTCTTTCTTGTCATGCATGGGAGATTATGGGCGTTTTTGCTGTAGACACATTGGATTTGGTTGATATTCAGTGGTCACCTGATGATAGCGCGATAGTCATATGGGATTCCATTCTTGAATACAAGGTACTCAATATTGCGACTGTTTGAATCGCCTTTAGCTGATATATGTTAATTCTGTGTGCTGTGACTTGTAACTATCAGTCATCCAATATAATGAGCTTTATTCTGCAACCCTACGGTATGTATACTAATTTGCTTTCCCTTTTTCCACCCATTCACATGATTGATACACTTCTATCGTTTCCCAGGGGACACCACTCTCACATGTGTGCATTCCCAAAACATAGTTCCTAAGTATCTTTGAACAGTAGATGTAGAGTAATTATCCTTAATACCTGTCGTTTGTTTTAGAATTGGAAAATGAAAGTAATGGCAGTTTATTTCCAGCGGGTATGCCAAAAATGTGAATAGACTTTGATTTTGTTAAAAGAGAAGAAATAATCATGTATCATGGTATCCATTCTACACATGGCTGTATCCTTTTATTTCATTACTTCTGCAAAAAAGTTATAAACCTGTTGCTGTGCCTCTGAATGACCACTTTTACTATGAACAATAGAAACATATAATTCAAAAGGATTCTTTCTTTTTTGGTTGCCTTCTACTTTTGGCATGATATATATGTGTAACTACTTGGCCAGTTTCCAAATTTAATGGCCGATGATCTTTATATTGTGAAATGATGTGCATCACTAATAATTGATAACATCAATGAATTAGCATGCATAACTTTAATTCTGTTTAAGAACTTATTCTTCTATCATCGTGCCTTATTTACTAACAGAATTCTTTCATATTATATTATTTTCTAGGTTCTGATATATTCTCCTGATGGCCGGTGTCTGGCTAAGTATCAAGCATATGAAAGTGGTTTAGGAGTAAAAAGTATTTCTTGGTCACCCTGTAGTCAATTCTTAGCTGTGGGGAGCTATGACCAAATGATACGGGTTTTAAATCACTTGACATGGAAAGTGTTTGCAGAATTTACACATCTATCTAATGTCCGTGGTCCTTGTGCTGCTGCTGTTTTCAAGGTTGGAGAAATTGTAACTTTTTACCGTATGATTGTGCTTTCCTTGTTTACTCCTTTTATAGTTTCCAATCCTTTCCATTATCCAGGAGGTAGATGAGCCCTTGCTACTTGACATGTCAGAATTGTCACTGAGTGATGAATTTATTCAAAGAAATGCAGGTGAGCTCTCATCATCATTGATCGTTGATATGTTTCTGCCTTTATTTGCTCAATGATGCAAATGCAGCTGCTTAAAACTTTTAAACTAGTGTATAATATGAGGATAAAGTTTTGCAATGTCTAAAGTTTTGTTAACAAGTCAGTGGTGCTTCCAGCTTGGTTATCCTGGGTTGGGAAGTGTAGCGTAGTTGTGTTTTTTTCTTTTAAATTTTTTTTTAGTCATGACCTTTTTATTTGTATTTGATGAACCTGTAGTAAGTACCATAACTTTTAAGTATTAAACAAAAATAAGTTTTTAAAATAAAGCAATTACAGTTATTTTGCAAGTTTGTGTAATAAACTAGTTACTATAGAGGTTAGAGGCTTTGAGCACAAGTTCTCAACTCATAAAAATGGTCACATGCGTGATGCGTTATTTCCCTCTATAACTGATTGAATATTAATTTAGTTGAATGATCTTTTATCTTATTCAACTGCTCCAGATATCTAAAGTCTACACTTCTCCAGTAAGTTCTTTATAAATACCATAATGAAAATTTCCAAGTACGGCTTATTTAAGATTCCTTTAAGCTCAGTGCTTTCTTTTTATGTGGAGCTCCCTGGTAACCCCAAATGATTTCATTTGCAGATAATGCTGTTGAGACATGCATTCAAGTTAGATATGATGTTTTGGAGGTGCCAGTTACCCTTCCTACACAGAAGCCTCCTGCGGATAAACCAAACCCCAAACAAGGGATTGGTGAGGCTGAACATATGTCACTTATTATATATTGTTATAATTTCTTTTAGCATGTGTTATGATTTCCTTGATAGCTTAATAATTGCAAGTTTTGTCGGCATCTGATTGAGTTCATCCTTTTGTCCTGATTGATAAGATCTAAACTTGTGTTTTTCTTTCTTGGAGCTTTATATCCCACCAAAAGCAAATGCTTTATCTGTTTGATGTGACATGTTCAGCACGTTCATACCTGTACTCATAGAGTAGCAGCATCAGTTTGATTTATTATCCTAATTGGCCATACTATAGAAGGATAATTTAAACTAAATTGCTTTGCTATTGCCATGAACATTCTAAAACATTTCAATTTACATGCTGAGATTGATGATATTCCATTACAGGCCTCATGTCATGGAGCAGTGACAGCCAATTTATGTGTACCCGCAACGACAGCATGCCGACAGTCGTCTGGGTATGGGACGTGCAACGTCTAGAACTTGCAGCCATCTTGATACAAAAAGATCCTGTACGAGCTGCAGCTTGGGATCCCACATGTCCTCGTCTAGTTATATGCACTGGAAGTTCTAATTTATACATGTGGACGCCTTCAGGTGCTTATTGCATCAACGTACCGTTTCTTCAATTCTCTGTCCTTGACTTGAAATGGAATTCCGATGGGAGCTGTCTTCTTCTCAAAGACAAGGATTCATTCTGTTGTGCTGCTGTGCCTCTCTTGCAAGAATCCAGTGATTACAGTTCCGACGATTGATGTATGACTCAGGTTGCTCCTTGCAACCTTACTGCATCATTTGCAACAAAGACGTGAAAGGTGTTCTAGGATGTAGTTTAGGAATCCTAATTGAGAATGTAATTTGACTTGACACAGAAACAGTCTTAACACTGTGTATATCACTTGGCTTAATTTATTTGCGTGATGGGACGTTGATTCATAGTAGCTGGAAGTTTAAGCTTGCTTCGCTCGTCCCAAATAACAATTCTTGAATTTTGTTTACGTTTTAAAATTGGCAAGCTATATACCTAAAACATGCATTTGTCTTGAATGTTCTTATGAGCATTCACAGTGGCTTACTCGATGGGGTTACTGATTTATGCTTAATTTACTCTATTTTTAAGGGTTTGTTTGTGCATGTTTTAAGATAATCTTCTGGAAATTGGTGCGTTTATGGTGTATTTTATGCTTTGCAGGAGATTTAGGCTTTCGAGATGGAAGAATACAATTTTGAATGAATTTGGAAGAATTTGGCGTTCTCCAGGTGTTTTGGTTTCCAGAGCAGAGGAACCGACATTTCCAGAGCAGAGAAATCACCATTCCTCTGGAGTCAGAGAAATCAAAGTTCAGTGCAGCGAAATCCGCGAACGCCAGAGGAATCGAAGCGAGCGCGGAAACGCCAGAGGACTCATAAGGCGCCAGAGGAGTCGCCATTCCGGAGCGCTAGTCAGAGCAGAGAAATCAAATCGGCAGAGGAGTCGAGGCCAGAGGATTCCCTTCCCCGCTGTCAGAGGAGTCGTTTTCCCTCCGAACAGGGAAGTCGCCCAGGTCAGAGAAATCATCAGTCCATTACAGCGGAATCGAGAATGCCAGAGCAGAGGAATCACCCATTCCTCTGCAGAAAAGCGTCAGAGCGGAAGACACTTCGCTGGCGACCCATTCCGCTGGCGATACCATTCCTCTGACGATAACATGGAAATCATCCATTCCTCTGGCGAGAGCTGCGAAGTTGGCAAAAGTGGGAGTATTTTCCGGAGCGCGCATCCAGCTGGAGAGTTGCCTTATTTCACACGATTCTATTACCTTTAGAATTCCACTTTGCATGGCAACTTCCATGGTGATCCGAAGGAAATCTGAAATCTATAAATAGGTTCTCTTTTGACCTATTCGAGGAGAGCACCAACCCCCCGAACCCTAGCATTCATACTTTAGTTTTTAGCTTTAGATTTTTATTGTTTTCTAGTTTTCAAGGCTTGGATCAAGATTGAAGATTCAAGCGCTACAATCGTTTTTCATTCGGTTTTTATATAATTCAGTTTTACAATTGCATTCTATTTAATTATGTTTATGTTTTATTTAAGCATGTCTGGCTAGTTTCCTTTAGCTGATTCTAGGGTTTGTAAATAGTTGATTGAATTTATGTGATTTATTTGTTAATACCTTTGTGCCTTCCAGTTTATGATTCATAATTCCTGGTGCTTAATTTCTTGTGAATTATCTGATCAATAGTTTGCATGTTTAGCTATTCGGTTTGAAACCTAGCGGAGATAACTGTTTAGCGGATTCAGGAATGTATGATATGATTTTAACCTTGAGACCTAGCGGAGATAGGTGGATCATAGGGAGCTATTCTTAGGAGCTATTGGGAGTTAGTAGATTTTCTTGAGACCTAACGGAGATAGATAATTTACTAATCTACGATCATTGCTGCTCTAGCGAGAGTGATTGATTAGAAGTTACTTTAATATTTCCGATAGGACTTAGTAGTACTTCAGGCGTTTACTGTTTCTTTTTATTTTTATTTTTCTAATTCTCGTTTTTTTAGGCACTACATACGATGGCTACTGATGAACAGATTCGTGCTCTACAGGAGCAGCTGCAACAGTTGTTGGACGCTCAAGCTGCTAAAGAAGCTCAGAATCAGCCTCCAATTGCAGAGATGTTCGTTCCTCGGTATGAGTATCAGGAACCTCCCCGTATTAATGCCAATAATTTTGAGCTGAAGACTGGTTTGATCACGATGGTCCAACAGAACCAGTATGGAGGACACGCTATAGAGGATCCTAATGCGCATCTGGCGCAATTTCTGGAGCTTTGCAGCACTGTAAAGATGAATGGAGTATCTGATGATATTATCTGTCTTCGTCTTTTCCCTTTCTCACTGCGGGATAAAGCGAAGTCGTGGTATCATACATTGAATTTGAGTGCAACTACTACGTGGGAAGATGTGGCTCAAGCTTTCCTACGCAAGTTCCATCCTCCTGGCCTGACCCTGAAATTAAAGATGGACATTGTGCAGTTCCAGCAGTTTGAGGGAGAAAAGCTGGCAGATATATGGGAGAGGTATCAAGAGAAGTTGAGAAAGTGTCCGAGCCACGGATTTGATGAAGGCACGCTCATTATCATGTTCTACAATGCTTGTGGAGAGCGTACAAGAATGCATTTGGACACAGCTGCAGGAGGTTCTCTGCTTCAGAAAGGCAGTTCAGAGGCTTGGAACATCATAGAGAGTATGGCTGCTACAAGCTATCAATGGCCAGTAGAAAGAGTACAATTGAAAAGTGTAGCAGCTGCTTCTAGCTCTGATCCTATGGCAGTGATGGTTACACAACTGGCAGAGCTGACCACTAAGATTAATGCGTTGACCATTGGAAATCAGGAGCAAGCTGTGAGAGATCCCATATGCATAGAAGACGTAAATTTTGTCAATGGCCAAAACTATGGAAACTTTCAGAAGGTACAACCAGGAATGTACAACAGAGGGCAGCCGTTCCAGCAGCAGTATCAGCCAGGAGGGCGCCCACACCCCAATCTAGCCTATAGCAATCCCAACAATGCTTTGCAACTTCCACCGGGATTTTCTGTTTCTAGTGGGGGAGTCATCAATGAGCCAAAGAAAGATTCAATGGAGGACATGATGAAGCAGATGCTCATGAAGATGACTAGTATGGAGACAAATGTGGGAAATAAAATTTCTAACATAGAAAATAATTTCTCAGGACTATCCAAGCAAGTGCAGATGTTGGAGACTCAAATTGGTCAGATTGCCAACCAAGAAGCTGCGCAGCACAAGTCGAGCCAATTCCCGAGCAACACTCAGTTCAATCCGAAGAGCCAATATCAACAACCTCAGCAAAATCAGCAATGTCATTCCATCCGGGTGGTTGATAATTCAATTGAGGATGAAGAGCAGCGGAATCATTCAGAGCAGAGGAATCACCATTCCTCTGCAGAACAGCGGGATCGTACAGAGCAGAGGAATCACCATTCCTCTGCAGAACAGCGGGATCGTACAGAGCAGCGGGACGGCAAGAATGGAAAGGAGAAAAATGTAGAGATTATGGAGGATGATGGCCTGGAAACGATTGTGTGCGATTCGCCGCCTACTTCTAAGGCATCGTCGAATACCTCTACTGTTAAGAAGCCTATTCCTACTCCTACGTTTCCCAGGCCAGAGTACAAGCCTGTAGCACCCTTCCCGAATAGCCTGGCAAAGCCGAAGATGGACCAGAAGTTAGCCAAGTTCATGGAGATGTTTTCAAAGCTTCACATCAACATTCCTTTACTTGATGCGCTGAGAGATATGCCAGGGTATGCTAAGTTCCTCAAGGATGCCGTCTCCAACAAGAAAAAGTTGGAGAAATATGAGACGATCAATTTATCAGAGGAGTGCAGCGCGGTACTACAGCAAAAACTGCCGTTGAAGCAGAAAGATCCCGGTAGCTTTACCATCGCTTGTGTGATTGGAGGACAGAATTTCTCCCGTGCTTTATGTGATTTAGGGGCTAGCATCAATTTAATGCCTCTATCTATTTTCCAACGATTGGAGATTGGAGATATCAAGCCTACCTCTATTGCATTGCAGATGGCAGATCGTTCCATCACATATCCCAAGGGAATTGTGGAGGATGTTCTAGTACAGGTGGAGCAGTTTATTTTTCCTGCAGATTTCGTAGTCTTGGACATGCCGGAGGACAAGAATACTCCATTGATCTTGGGGCGGCCGTTTCTAGCTACGGGCCGTGCATTGATAGACGTGCAAGAGGAAGATCTGACTTTCCGCGTCAATGATGAAAAGATGACATTGGGAGCCTATGGGGAAACTGTGATTTTCAAGAAACCTCCACCAAAGGAAGTTCCCCAGAATGAAGTGATTAATTTGGCTGACAGTTTTCTAGCAAATCCGGAGGATGAAGAGGTTGGGAAGAATGAGCTGCCCAAGTATGAAGCCAAGAAAAAAACTCCAAAACCAAAAGAAGTTCTGACTTTTGAGAAGTGTTTGTTTTTGGAGCATGATGGGGGCTCTTTGAAAACCAATACCCCCAAGAAGAAGAAAGTGAAATTCCGGATTTTTCGGAACAAGAATGAGAAGGGGGCAATGCTTGTGGAGGATGTTCGAGCTAAGAGAAGTGTTTTGGTGGAGAAAGCACCCAAGAGTAGAAAAGCTTTCCAATGGTTAGAGTGCTGTTTCCGACCTCCATGAGTTTTTGAGGTATCGTCGAGCTCTAGACGTTAAATTAAGCACTTGTTGGGAGGTAACCCAACTGTTTTTTTTTCTTTGTTTTGTTTTTCTTTCTTTTTGTTTCGTTTTGTTTCTCTTTGTTTCTTTGTTTTGTTTGGGTTTTTAGTGCGGTGTTGAGCTTGGAAGTCGCGAGAACTCGCGCTTTACCACCGCCAGAGGAACAGGTGTTTCTCTGCCAGATTTCTGGAGGTCTTCCTGTCCAGAGGAGCCGCACTCTTCGCTGCCCTACCCAGCGCCGCCACTCTCTACTCTGCCCAAGTTCACAAACCTTTTCACCGCCTCTCACGATGGTTCAGTTTTTCAATGCCGATAATCAGGGACGTTTTCTACACTCTTCGTATTTCTTTTATGCACTGAGGACATGGCATGCTTTAAGTGTGGGGGGGTGTTTTGGAGCTTATATTTTTCAAAATTGGGCGAAATTGATTTTTCTATGCTTAGTTTTTGGTCTCGAATCTCGCTAATTTTTATGAATTTGTGGAAGAGAAGATGGTTTTCAATGTGCATTTCGGGTTTGTGTTTGTTTGGTGGTTATTCTTATTTTACTTTTAATATATGTTTCTTGATTGTGCAAAGAATTATGAGTTTTGTTGCAACACTTTTGTAAGTTAGTAAAACGTGATTTGTCCGGTAGATGCTAGAAGGAGTGTTGTCATTGTGATTGCCTACGATCGTATCTTATATGTGAAAATGTTGGACGAATTGCCAACTTTAAAAATTGTCAGCTCTGAAACATCTGGCCTGTTCTGAAATGTGATAGCTCTGAGTCTCTGCTCCTCTAGTTTAACTATGAGCATGGGAAACCACGTGAAAAGACTTTGGATTACATCCAAATGGTTTTATTTCATGAATTATGGCTTAACTGTCGAAAATTCTAAGCACACAAAGTGTGAAAAATTGATGATATTGATTATAAAGGCGATCACATTAGGGAATTCACTTCTAGCGGAAAATTGGGTCTGATCGAATTACTTGCATTACTCTTTTGTTGCTTCTTAAACTTTGAGTTACTTGCATGACCGAGAGATGTGTGTTGAGTGTAAAGTTTTGAATTGACTATGTGAATGTTTGGATGGAAATGAACATTGTTGAAATCAATCTCTTCCTAGGATTCATATAGATTTTGCTTGAGGACAAGCAAAAGACTAAGTGTGGGGGAGTTGATTTATGCTTAATTTACTCTATTTTTAAGGGTTTGTTTGTGCATGTTTTAAGATAATCTTCTGGAAATTGGTGCGTTTATGGTGTATTTTATGCTTTGCAGGAGATTTAGGCTTTCGAGATGGAAGAATGCAGTTTTGAATGAATTTGGAAGAATTTGGCGTTCTCCAGGTGTTCTGATTTCCAGAGCAGAGGAACCGACATTTCCAGAGCAGAGAAATCACCATTCCTCTGGAGTCAGAGAAATCAAAGTTCAGTGCAGCGAAATCCGCGAACGCCAGAGGAATCGAAGCGAGCGCGGAAACGCCAGAGGACTCATAAGGCGCCAGATGAGTCGCCATTCCGGAGCGCTAGTCAGAGCAGAGAAATCAAATCGACAGAGGAGTCGAGGCCAGAGGATTCCCTTCCCCGCTGTCAGAGGAGTCATTTTCCCTCTGAACAGGGAAGTCGCCCAGGTCAGAGAAATCATCAGTCCATTACAGCGGAATCGAGAATGCCAGAGCAGAGGAATCACCCATTCATCTGCAGAAAAGCGTCAGAGCGGAAGACACTCCGCTGGCGACCCATTCCGCTGGCGATACCATTCCTCTGACGATAACATGGAAATCATCCATTCCTCTGGCGAGAGCTGCGAAGTTGGCAAAAGTGGGAGTATTTTCCGGAGCGCGCATCCAGCTGGAGAGTTGCCTTATTTCACACGATTCTATTACCTTTAGAATTCCACTTTGCATGGCAACTTCCATGGTGATCCGAAGGAAATCTGAAATCTATAAATAGGTTCTCTTTTGACCTATTCGAGGAGAGCACCAACCCCCCGAACCCTAGCATTCATACTTTAGTTTTTAGCTTCAGATTTTTATTGTTTTCTAGTTTTCAAGGCTTGGATCAAGATTGAAGATTCAAGCGCTACAATCGTTTTTCATTCGGTTTTTATATAATTCAGTTTTTACAATTGCATTCTATTTAATTATGTTTATGTTTTATTTAAGCATGTCTGGCTAGTTTCCTTTAGCTGATTCTAGGGTTTGTAAATAGTTGATTGAATTTATGTGATTTATTTGTTAATACCTTTGTGTCTTCCAGTTTATGATTCATAATTCCTGGTGCTTAATTTCTTGTGAATTATCTGATCAATAGTTTGCATGTTTAGCTATTCGGTTTGAAACCTAGCGGAGATAACTGTTTAGCGGATTCAGGAATGTATGATATGATTTTAACCTTGAGACCTAGCGGAGATAGGTGGATCATAGGGAGCTATTCTTAGGAGCTATTGGGAGTTAGTAGATTTTCTTGAGACCTAACGGAGATAGATAATTTACTAATCTACGATCATTGCTGCTCTAGCGAGAGTGATTGATTAATTAAGTGATCTCTCATCATAACTGGATTAAATTGGTACATAGGATTAATAGATTTATTGCATAGATTTAATTAATGAATTTACTACCCTAGGATCAGTTGCTTTTAATATTTGATTTTCTCCTACGTACTTTTATTTTTTATTTGTGTTTTAGTTTAAGATAATTGAATCTTCTACTTTTGTTTACTTGTCTACTATTATAGTCTGTTTAGGAGATAGATAAAGTCGTTTCGTTGTGTCAATCCATGTGGATACGATATCTGGTCACTATTTCTGTGCTACAATTACACCGTGTTAGTTGCGGTATTTTGTGCTAATAATTTAGTGATCAGTTACTCAAGTCACCCACTCATTGAGTAAGCCCACTGTGGCTCTGCCTTACTCGAGGCCTACCCGATTTTTTGGGTAAGACTTGATCGCCTTGTTCCCAAGTGCGTGTGGTGCACGCACTATTTAAAAATAAAAAAATATATATTCAAATTGTAAAAGGCTCTTTTGACCGACTTTCATTTTTTTTTCTTTTTGGTCATTCAACCGTTGTTGTTTTTGTTTTAATTTTTTTTTCTTTTCTATATATACTCCCTCCCCCATTTTTCATTCACCAACATTTATCTTTCTTCTTCTATTTCAAATTGTTGCAAAAATGGATCCATACAATTCAACTATTACGATCCAAATTGGGTTCCCGACCTCTCCAACGACTATCAACCCGATTTTTCGGGTTTCAACTTGGAGGAGGAATTCCCAAGCGTCGAGGAGGAGGCACTGCCCGCCCACAGTGCGTCGAAGCCCAAGAAAGGAGGGCGGCAGAAGGCGATGGCCTTCAAAGAGAAGGTGTCGGCGCCGGAGGAATGAAGGACCCCCCGTCATACCTACACCCCCGAGGAGACGGACCTTATTGTCCGAATTTGGACGGAGGAGACCAACGACGCCATCCGAGGTGTCGAGCAAAGGAGGAGGCCTATTGGCAACAGATTTTCAACCGGGTGAACCCCCTCATCAGCGCCAACCTCAAACATCGGCAAATAAAAGGACACTTGGCCCGAGTGAGTGCGGATGTGAGGCTATGGGAAGCTATTTGGGTGGAGACGCGCAACAAGTGGCCTTCCGGCCATTCTGATAACATGCTTCGAGAGAAAGCCCAAATTCTCTTCGCCGCTAGGAGCATTTCCGGCTCCTTCACCTACTGGAATGCATGGAAGATGCTCCGGACCAACCGAAAGTTCAAGTCTATGTACCTCGAGGGAGACGCGCATGCCTCTAAGAGGTCAAAGACATCGGAGATGAGCGACTTCACCACCTCGGCGTCGGGCGAGGAAATCACGTCTTCCCAGTCGATTGGAAACAAAACGGCGAAGGCGGCGGCGAGGGCGGCTAAGGGGAAGGGGAAGGCGTCGGCATCGCAAGCCTCGGAGGCTCCACCCGAATGCAAGGAGATGTTGGATAGGTCCGACATCAAGATTACGCGAATCATGGAGATGTATGACCAAAAGAATGCCCTCAAAAGGGAGATCCATGACGATCGGGTCATGTTCATGAAGACTTCCGACATGACTACGGAGCAGTTAGAATGGCACAAGGAACGGGTGGCGGAGATTCTACCTCGGAGAAGGGGCGGTGAAGACTAGATAGGTTTTTATTATGTAATTTTTAATTATGTCTATAGTTTTTTTAAGTAATTTTAAATTATGCCTTTAGGTTTTTTTTTTCAATGTAATTTTTAGGTTTTTAAAATTAATGCAATTTGTTTTTTAATTAAATTGTGTTATTTAAATTTGTGCAATTAAATTTAAATGAAAAAATAAAAAAATCAAAACTAAAAAGATCAGGTAAGAGATCAAGTCATCCCACTGTGGCCTCCTTATTCATTGGTCCCCCTTCTATCAAGTCATCCCACTGTGAATGCTCTAAGTGAAATTATTTGTTTTTGAAAGTTTAGTTAGTAAGACACATCTCTTTTAATCAATATATCAGAGATTCAACTCATCATAAGAGGAAAATGAGAAAGTAGAGCAATTATTGATCATTATATATATATATATATATATATATATATATATATATATATATAGGGTTAGGTTCAATGAAAAATGCCTAAATGTAAGAAAGAAGAGAGAAGTAATCTCATCCGTTGATCTTATCTAATCTAACGAACATGATTTGTTCACGCCATGTTCAACGGATTTTTTCGTTGAACATTCGTGAACATATACAATATTTTTGGGGGTTCTGGGTTTCGACCCCCCATATGTTCAACGAAAAAATCCGTTGAACATGGCGTGAATAAATCATGTCTGTTAGATTAGATAAGATCAACGGATTAGATTACTTCTCTCTTCTTTCTTACATTTAGGCCTTCTTCATTGAACTTTAGCTTATATATATATATATATATATATATATATATATAGGGAAATTTGCGTGTAAATACACCAACTATGGAGAAATTCCATTTTTAACAACAACTTAGGAAAATCCAATAAAATACATGAACTTAGAGTTTTGTCCATTTTTGACACGCCAGCTTTTCTCTATTTAGAATTCTGCCCCGATTATTAACCAATATAACACAAATTCCCCAAATGTTTTCTTTTCAAAGCAAAAAAAATCCTTATAAGTTTCTAAAATTATAATGTCAGAATAAATCCAGTTTATCAGGCCCAACATGCTTCCGTAACACTTCAAAATAAATCTTAAATTTAACCAACATTATACCTTTGTCGACTGGTCTTCTTCAGGAGTCAGTCTTGTTGCGTTTTACTGCTCGTCTGCCCACACGGCACGCACCAACCACACACTCGCAAGAGATGGTTGCAACCTTCCTCCTTCACTAAGTGCCGACTCAATACTTTGTTGGAAAAATAAAGAAAATATTTTTACTTAACCGGAATAGTTGGACAAAAACTAAGCGTTTATAGAGGAATTATATAATAATTAATTTATTTCATAAAATACTCCCCAAGGGAGGAGACTAACTTGTTTAGCTACTCATAGTAGCTAATACTTGTGTACATAAAATTAAAAGAACTAAAACTAAAACTGAAAAACTTTGAAAACTAAAAATTAAAATTACAAAGATAATTTTTCTAGAGAGAGGAAGTGGTGTGTGAAAATGTGTTCTGATTTTTCGATCCCCTCTTCTCTCCAGCACTTGTGTTTATATAGAGGTTTGATCCCCTCTATAATTGCTCGGTTGGTGGCCTCGGATTCCATCTTTGTGGCCTCTTTTCTTGAATATGACATTCACCTTCTTTTGTCGGCCTTGATTGCCAACATTTTGTCAGTGTCATCACATGGTGCTGGTCCCTCGCTTTATCTCTTTGTGATAATGCTGGTAGGGGCCGGCTACTTTTCCTTCCACTCACGTTTGTCTTGGAGCGTTTGTTGAGTGGTCCTCCTATCATTCCACCCACTTTTGTCGTTTCTTTTGTGGGTGCGATTCTTGCTGTGAATCACATGATTCACTTAGCTTTGTCGGCCACCTTACTTTGTTTTTGGTGCCCGAGGTGTCCTTCCCTTCGGAGTCTGATGCTTATCATGTTCATCAGACCGGAACCTCCTTTTGTCCGGCTTTGGAAAGAATCCTTTGCCGAATTCCGGCTCCTTCTGCGATGAGCATTGATCGCAGACTTTCTCGATCCAATGGCCCAGATGAGCCATATTGCAAAACTTGCGACGAGTCTCCTGGCTCCCCGCAATCTTGTTCTCCCACAACATTTGCCGTTTCTTCTCGAAGGATTGTTCGGCAAAATGAGTTGTTGTTCCTGTCATGGTATTAACTAGGAACGTTCCCAGATCTGAGCTTTGGTAGAACTTGAATCTGGACTTCATTTTGTCCATCTCTGTGAGACAGACCCATAGACCCCATGCTCGTCTAGTGGAGATTTGATCCTCCGTAAATGTTGAGACGATTGCGGCCTGGAAGTCGGGAACTTTGATCCGGTTAAGGGCTTCCGTATCAGGTCTCCGAAGCTTGATGAAGTGGAAAGCTTCACGGATTCCTTTTCCAACTGGCTCTGGCGCTGCACTGAAACAGTACAATTCCAGAACATCTCCCCTTTTGAGGGACTCGTTGTTCTCCCATGTGTCAAACACCGTTTTCTGGATCCATTTGGGTAGACCCTTGATTTCGGTGAAGGCTGGGGTGGTGGTATAAACTGAGGCCAAAGCCCCAAACTCATACCATTCCTTGACATCGTTTGGATTGGCTCCTGGAGTCGTCCAAACCCTTGGATATTTTCCGGCAACATCAACCCGGCAATTTCCCGGATTAATTTCCTTTCTTGTGAGAAGTTTCTCCCACCTGTCCTGGTACATCTGCCAAGAAGGAGAAATTTCAATAAAGTCAGTATCAACCTTAACTTGGTCTGTCATAGGCCTAAGATTGATCTCTCCCTCTTTTACCCCAGAGGTGGAGGGTTGACATGTTGATTCAGGGTGTGACCCCTTAACAACATCTTTTCCTCGAGAGTCTGGCTGTGAAACCATTGTCTCAGGACTTGTACTAGGGGTACTTGAATCCCCTGCTACAGGTAATCCGCCCTGTACGGAAAGCATTGCTTTAATCCGATTATCTTGGATAACGCGCAAGAGCGGCTTGTTGAGTACTTCCTGAAGATTGAACATCTTCATGAAGCAAGCATTGATTTGGTTGGATACTTGGGCTTCGTCAGCCGCTTGTATCTTTCCCTCTTGTTTGGTGTGTAGAACACACTTTTCCCATTCTTGTTGTAGCAACTCTAGACTTTCAAAGAGCTGCCCCTGTTTTGCCTCGATGGCCTCCACTTCAGGGAGCTCCATCCCTTGTAAGGAAATCTGCAAGAACATTTTGATCAGACTTCAAGATGACAATATCATAATCATAATATTGGCATTCTGCTTGCCATCTAAGTAATCTAGCCTTTTCAGGTTTAGATTCTATCTTTTTAGTTAAGAAAGCTTTAACGTTAGTGTTATCAACTTTCAAAATGAATTTTTTAGCAAGTAAGAAAAGCGGCCATTTTTTAAACGCCTTTCGCACTGCAAAGAATTCCTTCTCGTTGATGTGCCATCGCACAGCTTCGTTGTCGGAGAAAAGACCGCTACAATATCTGCAAGGTTCTTCTCCATAAGGGGTGATCTTTGTAAGCACAGCTGCCCACCAGAAATCACTCGCGTCGGTGTAGAGGACCAAGTCATCCTCGTCTTGTGGTATTGAGAGTTTCGGGAGATTTTTGCAAATCTCTTTCAACTTCTTCATACCCTCTCGATGTTCCTCCTTCCATATGAATGGAACATCTTTCTTCAGTAGTGGACTGAAGACCTTTCTGTGTTCTGCAAGGTTTTTGATAAACATCCCTGCAAAATTGACAACCCCGAGAAAACTTTGGAGCTGCTTCTTCTCCTTGAGATCCTCCGGGAATCCCTGGACTTTTTCCACAATATGATCTTGTAGAATTATCCCAGATTCATCGATCTCAATCCCCAGAAATTCCATCTTCTGGTGGCTATGACTGCCTTCTTTTCAGACAGCACTAGTCCTTCTTGTTGACAAACATCTGCAAAGATCTCCAGATGCCTGATATGTTCATGAATGTTCTTTGATGCAATAAGAATGTCATCAATATAAACAAACATAAACGAAGAATAATCTTTGAAGAGATTATCCATCTTCCTTTGGAATATCTGAGGCGCGTTGGCTAACCCCATTGGCATGACATTCCAGACATAATGTCCTTGTGGAGTTGAGAAGGCCGTGAACTTCTTACTCCTTTCCTCCATGCGAATCTGGTAAAAACCTGACTTGCAATCGAACTTTGAGAAAACCCTTGCACTTCTGATGCAGTTGATAAGGTGTTCTCTGCTTGGGATGAAATATCCATCGAACTCAAGAATGTCATTAATCCCCTTATAATTAATGACCAATCTTGGCTTTCCTCGCTTGATCTCCCCATGATTTCTCACCAGAAATCCAGGACTGCTGTAAGGCGACTTCCCTGGTTCGATCAGCTTCAAATCAAGGTGTTCCTTGATTATAGTCCTCATATCCTGTTGATCTTGAGTGTTCATCAGGATAGGTCTGAACCTAACAAACTCATGCTCCCTTCCAGTTTTAACTTTCAAGGTTGCTCTGAGCTGGTTCTTGTCCCACCATGCCAAAGGATCCTCGTGGTAACACTTCTGGATTCTCCTTTTGACGTCGGTAATGGACACCTGTTCTTCTTCCTTGATATCTTTGTGTGATATCAGGGATACTTTGAGGATTTGAGATTCTTCTTCGGAGAGATCTGGGAATCCCTCCGTTCTACATTTGAGCAAAACTTCTCCGAATCTCCTTTGATCCTTCATTTGGGGTCTCCGTAGTCTGCCATCATCACCACGCTTGCTGCGAAATTTGATTGGCATCGAACGATGAAAAGCTCCATTGAGCCTTTGTACCATGATTTTGTGATCACAATTGGTTGTGAACACTAGCCTCCTGGCTTCATTGTCTTGTATGTACCGCTTGAAGCTTTGCAGAAAATTATTTCCAAATAATATATCTGCTCCGGTATCATGGAAATAAATTGGTGGGGTCTTGACCTTGTACCAAGGTGTCTGACCTGCTCCGCCGATCAATATTTCCGTTTGTCTCACTCCTTTTGATAGAAGTAAGATCTTTTTGGAGAAATCCCTTCCTGCAATTCGAGGTAGATCTTCTTCCACTTCTGCTGGAAAAACTCCTCGTTTTGCTGTACAGATTCCTGCTCCTGAATCCACATAAGCAGCAAAATATTCTGCTTTGAATTTCTCGTACAACATCCCTACAGAGATGTATATCGAGAATGGACTTGTCATTGGATCATCAATTTCTGGCGTCCAATTGTGACCTCCATTCCTCCTGATTTCCATGACCATGGCTTATATTTGTCAAGGAAATCTCGTCCTAAAATCAGGACGTCCGCTTCTTGTCCGGCTTGGCCTTCGGTCTGAATTTCAAAGCCTCCAACTTCCAGAATTTTGATGTATCGGTTGTCTCCTGGATTTGCCAAATAATACAACGAACTACAAGGAAATTTGTTCTCCTTGTTAGTTGTATCAAATCTTGTGGAAACCTGTCTCCATCCTTCGGGACATTTAAGCTTGACTCTCATGTCCTGAATTGGTGTTTCCAGAATCGCCTTTCTCTCATAAGATTGAGAGAAACTTCTTGTTATAGGCCCTGAAGTTAGCCTATTTCCTTGGAATGATAGCCTTGGTGCTCCCAGTCTGAGACTCTGGGTATGGCTGAGCACCTGCTTATCTCCAATATCGATATTGATTTCTCCGATCTGAGGAATCCCCACTCGATTTGGATTGACTGCCTTGGCTACCTCCTTGAATATTTCTGGAATTTCAATAAACCTTTTTCCCAGAAATAACTCTGTGTGATGGGAATTTGATAAGGCATACGAGACTTGATAAGTCAATGAGTATGGCCTATTTCCCCCTGTCATGAGTTCCTTCTTCTTATAGTCCTGATAGAGGGTCAGGGCTCGGCTAAAGGATGAGTCTTGCAGATTATAAGAGATTTGTGGGTAGAACTCTGTTATAATCCTCTTGGCATAGAGATTGCCCGAAAAGGCTCCAAGAACTGCTTCTGAGGCATATCTGATTCTTTTGTCGCAAAGTGCGACATCAATTGGTTGGTCCGTCCCTGGGGAAAGGGAGGATTTGATTACCAACTGAATTGCTCCAATATGAATCCATTTTATCGTGCTTGCGACTTCTGGCTTCATTTTCTTAAGATCCTGCATAATATCTTCGGCTGGAATTAGCTGGATCTCCACTTGATTACTTGTAATCTCAATTGGAAGCGCCATTTCTTGGTTTGTAACCTCAAAATAGACATGATGCTTCCTTTTGGATGGAATCAAGCTATTAAAAACTCGATTCAATCTTCCATTGGAAAACCCTTGATAGGTCTGTACCTCTCCGGTTTCTCTATTGAGTTTCTTCACGAGTTTCTTTACCACTTCTTCCTGTGGAATTAGAAAATGGCTAGTGAATCCATTCTGATCCTCCTTCTGGATGTGGTGGACCTCGTGTTCTTCTTTAGTCTGACTCGTCTCCGGTTGATCCATCGGTCATCTCCGAATCTTCAGAACTAAAGACTTCTTCCTGCTCATATATACTCTCATCAGAGGATATATCTTTGAACTGATATACGGGTATCAGTTCCTGGTGGTATATGGCGTCTTCGATATCCGGTGTGGATTCGAATTTCCTCATCTTGTTGTCTGGGCAATTGGTGGAAATATGCCCCTTTGCTCTGCACGTCCAGCAGTTGCAATCTTTAAAACTTTCATTTGTTTTGGCTTGAGTACGCCTGAAAGTTTTTCTCACCGGGATTCTCTTTTGATTTGAAAATCGGTTTCTTGATGGTCCGCTCCGTTGGCCTGATTTGTAGGAGCGTGCCTTCTGTCTAGTCCACATAGTTCTTGGCTTCCAAGAACTCCTTTTGGACTTTCTTTCATAGGGTTGATACCTATGTTTCTTTCTGCTCCTTCTTTGATACAGCAACTCAGCACCAATCTCTGTTGGAAGATCAATGTTGTCGCACATCAATGGAGATTTCTTGTTGAGTCTCCTCAATCTCTTGAGATTCCTCAGGTCCGCCGCCTTTTGGCACCATTCGGACAGCTTCTTGTGGACATAAGACATCCTTCTTGAAGCGCTATCAAGTGGATATCCTCCTGGTGAAACATACTCATTGATGAGCATCTCCCTCCATGGACTTGGAAACTTTGGGAAGAAGAGGTCCATGGCCTTTTGATCTTCAACCTCCCCCATACGGACATATAGGGTGTATAGGCGCAGAAATTCATCGAGAGCTTTTGGCTCTAGCACCATCAATCTTAGATTGTAAAGTGTCTGTTGATATTTCTTGCGCTTCTCTTCTGCGGATCCTTCGAAAAAACCCATTCCCAAAAAATGGATTTTAATTTGTTTAGTAGTTTCTTTAATAATGTCATACATTGACGTGCTACTAAACAACTCCTCCCTTGTCATGACTTCCAATTTCTCCCAGAATTGTTTTGCCATGCCTGCTAAGCTAGCTTCGAAGACTCTGGCAAATTCTTTTTTGTCGTAATCAATTGTGGCAATCACGACTTTTAATGATGAAGCCCATTCGTCGATGAGACCTTCCCATTCTTTGAAACTGGCTTCGTCGAGGTTGAGAATCAATCCATATGGATGGATTGGTTCTAGTGTGACCTTTCCTACAGGAGTATCCTGCATCTGAGGCCTTCGTCGTCTGGTTCGTTGGAACTGGTCTGCATTATCTTGAGCTGACCCTTTCCTTGACGATTCTCCTTCTTGAGGCTCGGTTTTGGGAACCTCATCTCCTTGGTTCATCTTTAGATCAACCATATTGAGGTTAGCAAAAGATTCTGCTAACTCTTGTAGATCTTCTAATCCGATTCTGTCAAGGCTATTCATGATATTTGCCTTTCATAATTCGGATTATGTCCTTCGGCTGCAACTCCTTGGGTGTTGCCTCAAATAAAGATAGATGCGTTGGGTCTTTGGACCATTGATTCCGAATTTTTCCGGAACATGGTTTTCGCCTTTCGATCTCCTCCATTCTTTTCTGGATATCACGCAAGAGGGTTAGTATTTCCTCTTGTTTAAGTGATATTTTGCTCATCTCCATCGGTAGGTCATACAGCTTGTTGCCGTAATACTCCACCGTCTTTTGAATCTCCCGTAGGTTGACATTCTCGGAAGAGTCTGGCTCGATCTTGTGGTAGCTTGGAAAAGCTACTCCCGCCTTGTCTTTTGGTTCCATCAAGTATGATATTGTTGATGGAGGTTGTCTCTGGCTCGTCTGTTTGCCGATATGGCCTCGGCATTCTCCAATAGGGCATCAAGGTATCCCTGGATGTACGTGATGATTTCACGTATAGTTTCCTCGTCTTCGTTTATGTGAACCGCTAGGGCTCGACAATACACTCGTAATGCGCCCAGTAGGCGGTCGTTTTCTCTCTTCATGGATTGAAGAGAAATCCTGTAAACAAGACATCTCGGACATTCGTCCGGATCCATTCCAATTTAATGGAGTCTCCTCCCATACATCGGTTAATTATAAAATAAATTAAAAAATATATAATTCCTCTATAAAAACCCGCTCTGATACCATTTTGGTCAGGGATCTTTTAAACTGGTTCTTTGCTTAAAAGTACGTGGCATTGTCTCACAGTCCAGACCCAGATTACAAAGTAATCTATCGGGCACGAGGAAAGTTTCCAGCCGATATACCATTTTAAGCGTGGATATATAATTTAGAAGAAACATCATAAGGATATAAAGGTTTTTGGGCTTGGATGTCCCAAATTACAACATAAATAGGTCTTTGTGTAATTAGTTTCAAAAAGGGGTCATTTTTCGAATTTTTAAACATTGAGCCGTGTCAAATTTGGACAAGATTGGAAGTTGGTGTATTAAATTGGAAGATCCTAAGTTTGCGTTAAATTTGGATTTTGATCAAAGTTGGTGTTTTTTCATGCAATTATCCCATATATATATATATATATATATATATATATATATAAATTAGAATAAGGATCTAGTGAAAAATCGAAAATAGTCAAAGTAATAAAATAAGAATGGAGAATCATCTATTGACCATTTTCAATTTTTCACTAGATCCTTATTCTATTTTGGGTTATTGGAAACTAAATACACCAACTTTGGGGGTAGTTTGGTTTTGCACATGAACTTTGAAATGTGTAAAAAAATACATGAACTTTATTGTTGTAGCAATTTTGTCATAAATTCAAATATTAGATATTCAAACTCCATAAAAATCTTACGATTTACGGGTTTAGAGATGTCTTATACGATATCTTTTAGAGATGTCCTATACGATGTTATTTTTTAAAACGTCCGGTGAATACACGTCGATATCTCGACTTGTCACGACAGCTTTAATTTGAGCAAAAATTGAATTTGTGACATTGTATAGGATTATCTCAAAAAGTTATCGTATAAGACATCTCTAAACCCGTAAATCGTAAGATTTTTATGGAGTTTGAATATCTTATATTTGAATTTGTAATAAAATTGCTACAACATAAAGTTCATGTATTTTTTTACACCTTTCAAAGTTCATGTGCAAAACCAAACTACCCCCAAAGTTGGTATATTTACGCGCTAATAACCCTTTTATTTTTTTATATAAATAATGATCGATAATTGCTCTACTTTCTCATTTTCCTCTTATGATGACTTGAATCTGCGATATATTGATTAAGGGGGGTGTATTCGTACAGGAATTTTGTAGATTTTTAAAATTCAAGAATTTTAAAAGTCTATGGATTTCACACAGATTCTTTTGTGTATTTTGGAATTCTAATAGGAATCTACACAGATTTTGGATGAATTTTATCATGAATTTGACGTGATTTTTACGAATTTGAAATAAAAAATCCCAGCATCCGTTGGCTCAAGAAAGCGCTGGACCTAGCGCCCAGCAATCGCTGGGTGCCAACGACCGCTGGGAGCCCCACTGGCTTCTTCTACCTGCTATCCGCGGCCGTTGGGTTCCAGCCGGCGCTGGCTTCTTTGAGCCGCGGCCGCTGGATCCCCGTCGGCGCTGGCATTTCAAGATTTTCGAATTCTCGTGGTCCGAGCTCGGATTTGTTCATGTGCATTTTTTGAATGAAATCAATGAAAATCAGTCCAATGTTAAAATCCATCGATTTTTAAATACACCCAAATTTTCATAGAGTTTTAAAAGTCTTAAACGTTATAGACTTTTAAAAGTCTTGAACGAATACACCCAAATTTGCATAGACTTTTAAAAGTCTTGAACGAATACACCCAGATTTTAAAAGTCTGTAGAAATCTATTAAAATCCTGAACGAACACACCCCCTAAAAGAGATACACCTTACCAACTAAACTTTCAAAAACAATAATTTCACTTAAGTTCGTACATTCAAATTCAAACACAACATGGTTGTTGCTTAAAAATTCATCCCCAAAAAGAACAAAAGGAAAATATTTGAAACATCCTTCCACTGAGATCAAGAATCTAGCGTTCACTGAAACTCTCTCGAATCCCACGACTATTTTGTTGAACCTTGGATCTGTAGTAGTCGGAAGTGAAAGTCTTTGATTTTACAGGTTAGTATTTTCTCTCATTATTGTATAGTTAATCGTCGGCCGGAACCACCTTCGCCAGTTTTTAATTGTCATATCATCAACACATTTTCAGAACAACTCCCTCCTACTTGGCTATCCTTTCTTTCAATACTTAACATCACCACCCATTTCTTACAAAGACGATGCCAATTGCAACACACTTCTAATCCATATACTTCAGCCAAGTCTTCTATTTCTCATTCTACACAAGTTCTTCCCAATTCATCAATTTCCCCCTTACAAATAGATTTAAGTGCAGAGCACACAACCATCAGTTGAAGTATTCATCAGGTTTTCTCCTGACCTTTTAACATATGAGTGTTAAAGAAGAAAAGAGGAGTAGGTTTGGATTTCAGGATTTGGGCCGATTAATTTTAGATGGGGCTGCCTCATTTAATTTATTTGGGTTGCTACTTATTACTTCCTCCGTCCCGCTACTCATGGCTCGTATTCTATTTTGGATTGTCCAACATAAATTGCTCGTTTCTATTTTAGAAAATAATAAGGGGATAGTTAAGCTTAATTAAGTCACTAATTATCTCCCTAATGAACCCTCCCTAATTTCCATGAAAAAACAGACTTCAACCAAAATATAAAATCATTCCCTTTTTTATTTCATTACTTTCAATTCCGCCTCCACCTTCCTCCGCTTCCCTCCACTAGCGCCGCTCCACCGCCTCCGCTCCACAGCCTCCACTTACTCTGCCCTAGCGCCGCCTTCCTCCACCACCTCCACCTTCCTCCGCTAGCGCCGCTTTACAACCTCCATTTCTTCCACCCCGCTCTGCCTTCCTCCACCCGCTTCTGCCTGTCAAACCTTAGTTTCGTGCCACCTCCGTCCGCGCCGCCTTGTTCGCCTGTCAAATCCTAGTTTTGCACTGCCTCCATCCTCTATTTTCCCTCTCTGACTATCGGCGCTAGCACTCGCCGCGGCCCTTTCTGAAATACAACGAATAGCAACGATGAAGCAGCGGCAGCGGATTGAGCGAGAAGATGATGTAGAGGGAAGAAACCTTAGCGGTGCGGCGCGGCAGAGTTCGATTTTTGTTTCTAGGTTTGGGATGTATAGATCTCCTTGTTAAAAGGCAAATCTTGTCTTCAATAATTGGGTTTCAATTTTTGTTTCTTTTGTTTCGATTTTTGTTTCTCTTGTCTTCAATAACTAAAAGATCACTTTTTGTTTGTATCTTGGTTGATCTATTTGAGAATATGCTACTGGGTGGAATCAGTTCGAGCTATGTGTGTGTTATTGTTTGTGAGTGTGTCTATTGTTGTTGTTGGAGAGGGTTAGGATGAATAGACGAAGTAAATCGACGGAGGGGAAGGGAAGTCGCCGACGCCGGAGATGAAGAGAAGTCGGCAGTTCCGGTGCTGGAGATGAAGTGTATTTGAGGAAATCTGAAATTATTTTAATTTCATTAGCGTTAATTACAAAATGTTATTAATAAACAATCCTTAAATATAATCCTAAACATGAGGATCACACATCTTTATTCCCTAATTTTCTTCTCCTTAATCTCCGTATCCAAAAGCTATGTGCCGTGAATAGTGGGACGGGGGGGTATTTCTGAATTGGGCTATGGCTGTTTAAATTGAAGCACTGACTGTTGATTTAGTGGATTTAACTGTGTTGCAGATTTTCATGAAAAAGGGGCACTGATAACAATCATGTTTCCATGGTTTTTAGTGTTCATATGATGTTAATTTTATAGGAAATTGAGTGTTGGATGATTGTTTTGTGCTTATATTGCTTTATCTTGTGAAACATGATACTTGCTTGTACTTTGATGAATTTTACAGATATATGGAGTCTGAATTTGGATTGATGGTCTTAATGAAAGTTGTAGTTCGTCTCGATACGAATTCTTAGGCGCAAACGGTTTGCAAATTCGAGTTCGGACGAGGAAGATATGACTGAAACAAGAAAGTCACGCGTAGCAGTGAATAGTGCCCGATAGGAATTTCTTAATTTTCGGGATTTTACGGGATTTTTGGATTTTATCAGTATTTTCGAGCTCTGTACTATATTTATCCTCTGCGCCTATATGCAGGTCCTCTTTTGACCTATTTAGGGTTCCCAACTAGGTGAAACAAAAAGATCTCCTATCCTCTATTAACTAGTTAAAAGGTAATAAGAACCTGAGTAATGTTTATTAAAGACCTCCCAAAGAATTCAGACGGCTAAAGCTTTAAGAACACTCCAGAAGTTTTAATGTTTTCTTATTACTTGAAGAACCGAGAGAGAGTCTAAAAAAGATCCCTACACAATGGGCAGTTACATGTATTTATAGGAATTACAAAAGAGAAGGGTACAACAGTCATTTGACCTCTCACGTACTCCTCATGCAGGAAAGGTGGTGGCCGTCGTTATCTTCTGTAGCTCGTCCTTTTGCTAACGGATTTGCAGCTTTCTCAACTACCATTAGGTTCTGATTCGCCTGCGCAGGCCTTCTGGGAAGCTGTTTGTGCAGCATAGAACCTCTAGGCATAGGTCGGATAAATACGGGTGAGACCCCATGATGCCCACGGGGCCCGTCTAGGAAATGGTTCTTCCACGTCTGTTAAACCTACGCAACAAGTGGTCATTCAAAATCGATCAGTTCTACGCTAGCAGAAGCCCCGACGCCGAGACCTCAGTACAAAATTCAGCGCAGTCCTTAATTGTTACACACAATAACGTTAGTAGATAAGGTGGAAAAGAAGTGCATGGTAATAATTCTGCGCTGGTGAGTATTTACTCCTCATCACAACTTTATTTTCTCGGTTTGATGGCTTTTAGTTTTCATTGCTTTCCAGTTTTTAGAGCTTGGATTGAATTTCTGCAATGATTGAAGATTCAAGATTATTCTACCAGTTTTATTCAGAGTTTTGATTTAATTCAGTTCTTTCAATTGTTGTCTTTTTAATAATGTTTATGTTTTCTTTTGCTATGTCTGGCTAGGTTTTTAATCTGATTCTAGGGTTTGTAATAGTTAACTGAATTCATGTGATTAATTTGTTAATACCTATTTGTCTTCCAGCTTATGATTCATAATTCCTGGTGCGTGAATTCTTAGGAATTATCTGATCAATAGTTTGCATGTGTAGCTATTTGGTTTGAGATGTAGTGGAAATAACTGTTTAGCGGATTTAGGTTTGTATGATATGATTTTAACCTTTAGACCTAGCGGAGATAGGTGGATCATAGAGAGCTATTCTTATGTGCTTTTGGGAGTTAGTAGATTTTCTTGAGACCCTAACGGAGATAAAGAATTTACTAATCTACGATCGTTGCTGCTCTAGCGAGAGTAATTGATTAAATGTGTGATCTCTCATCATAACTGGATTAAACTGGTAATTAGGATTAATAGATTGATTGTGTGAATTTGGTTAATGACTTTACTTCCCTAGGATCATTTGTTTTATTATTTGCTTTGTGTTTTTCTAAATTTCAATTCAATCATTATTTTTCTGTTGTCTAGATATTGTGAAAATCTGAATTGGAAATATTTAGAGTTATTTTGTTTATCGGTCCCTGAGGATACAATATTCAGTTACTTTTTATTTGCTACAATTATACTGTGTTAGTCGCAGTTTACGTTGCTAATAAATTAGTGATCAACTTTTTTGCGCCGTTGCCGGGGACTGTGTAGAAATTACTTTAATATTTCTGATAGGACTTAGCAGTAATACAGGCGTTTACTGTTTTATTTATTTTATGTTCTTTTTTTCCCTGTGGTACTGATTCTTGCATCTGGAGTTTTGTAGGTAGTGCATGAACACACGATCTCGGAATTTACCTTTTGAAGATTTTGATCCCGAGATTGAAACTTCGTGCCGTCGTAATATCAGTCAGATAAAGCGAGAGAAGTTGGTTACGATGGCTACTGCTGAACAAGTTCGTGCTCTGCTTGAGCAGCTGCAACAGTTATTAGAAGCTCAGAAAAAGCTAGAGGAGCAGAAGCAGCCTGCGATTGATGAGGCATTCGTTCATCAATATGAGTACGAGAGCCTCCTAAAGTTAATGCGAATAATTTTGAGTTGAAAACTGGGCTGATCACGATGGTGCAGCAGAACCAGTATGGAGGCAATGCTGTGGAAGATCCTAATGCGCATCTGGCGTAGTTTTTGGAGCTGTGTAGCACAATAAAGATGAATGGAGCCTCGGATGATATTATCCGACTTCGTCTTTTCCCTTTCTCACTGCGGGATAAAGTGAAGTCGTGGTACCAGACGCTGCAGCTGGGAGCAAATCCTAGATGGGAAGATATAGTGCTTCTGTTCTTATGCAAGTTTCATCCTCCTGAATTTATCCTGAAGCTACAAATGAACATTATACAGTTCCAGCAGTTTGAAGGCAAAATGCTGGCAGAGACATGGGAGAGGTACCAGGAAAAGTTGAGGAAGTGCCCGTCGCATAGATTCAATGAAGGCACAATTGTAGTGATGTTCTACAATACTTGCGGGGAACGTACAAGAATGCATATGGACACAGCTGTGAGTGGTTCTCTGCTAAGGAAAGGGAGCTCTGAAGCGATGGATATCATCGAGAATATGGCTGCAACGAGTTATCAATGGCCATCAGAAAGAGTTCAGTTGAAGAGGGTGACAACTGCTTCCAGTTTTGATTCTATGGCATTGATTTCTACTCAGCTGGCAGAGCTGAATGCGAAGATCACTGCCTTGTCTGTTGGCACTCCTGAACCAGCTGCGAGAGACCCGACAGGCGTAGAAGACGCCAATTATATCCATAAAAAATTATGGGATTTACAGCGTGGACAATATGGGGGAAATTTGCCTTTTCATCCTAATAATAGAAATCACCCAAACTTTTCCTATTCCAACCCCAACAATGCTTTGCAACCTCCACCTGGATTCTATGTTTCTAGTTGATTAAATATGTGATCTCTCATCATAACTGGATTAAACTGGTAATTATGATTAATAGATTGATTGTGTGAATTTGGTTAATGACTTTACTTCCCTAGGATTAGTTGTTTTATTATTTGATTTATCCATGTTATTATTTGCTTTGTGTTTTTCTAAATTTTTTATTCAATCATTATTTTTCTGTTGCCTGGATATTATGAAAATCTGAATTGGGAATATTTAGAGTTATTTTGTTTATCAGTCCCCGAGGATACGATACTCGGTTACTTTTTATTTGCTACAATTATACTGTGTTAGTTGCTGTTTACGTTGCTAATAAATTAGTGATCAAACACTTATTAATTTATTTAATGAGCCTCTAATTTGAGTCTAATTATTTTAGAAAATGATTGCATATTATTATTATTATTATTATTATTATTATTATTATTATTATTATTATTATTATTATTATTATTATTATTATTATTATTAAGAGTAATTACTTATTATATGAATGGAGCATGAAATAATTTGCATTATTCATTTTTACAAATGAAAGCAGTTACTCCCTCCGTCCACCAATTCAAGGCCTACTTGCCTTTTTTGTCCGTCCACAAAAACAAGGCCTATCTATTTTTGGTAAATTTTTATTCATTATTTAATCAAAAAGTCAAAGATTCTTTACAAAAAAAGTGGGACCCTTTCTCCACTCAACTAATAAAAATACACTTTTTCTTAAAACCCGTGTTTTTTCATATAGGCCTTTAATTGGTGGACGGAGGGAGTATGATTTAAATAGATTTTCAGAAATCTTATTATCAAAGACAAGTCGAGCAAGGGTATTGTTGATGTCCTTAGCTCAAAGAGTTAGTTTCAATTTTTATAATCTAAATTTTAGAAACCCGACGTGATGAATCAAGAATCAATAGTATTCCACTATGATATAAGATTAGCTTTAGGGGACCTGTTAAGAATAGAATTTCTTGTAGTTTTTGAGGATCAAGAGGATTAACACAACTATTTGCTGACAGATTAGGATTTGAACTAGAGGCTTTGCCTAATAAGCTCTAAATATTTAATGAAATGCAAATTATTTATCCAATAAAATATTTTGTGCACTGTGCTATGTTTAAGACTCACAAATCATGAATAGATTGAGGCTTTCTTATGGCCTAACATGTTGTTTGAGAATTATGTACATTTATTAGCTGACTCAGTGAGTTTATCTCCATCGAGCATTAACTCATGTAAGAGGCGTTACAAGGGTGCTTGAGTGGATGTATTTCGGAGCATGTATCATGTAAAGCCTACCTGGGTAGCGTCCCGAGGTCAATTTCAACTTGTTTCAGTTACGCCCTCAAAACAAGTATCAGAGGAGTAAGAGATTCGACAGTGCTAAAGGTCCGGGATCACAACAGTATTGTAAAATAGTGTGTGACAATAGCACGCTAGAATGAAATGCTTTAACATGCTTAGAAGTTCTTTTGTTTTTAAAACCTTCTAGGTTATGTCATGAATGCCTAGATAAACTGCTCTTATGAAAAATATGAAATGTCTTAAAATTTGCATGCCCATTTAGTACATTAGTACTTAGCCCAAATACCTTCAAATATTTTCAGATTGATTGGCTGGTGATAATGTGGCAGAGCTAAAGTTTGAGTTCAACTCCATATTTTGACTTCCGTTGTAGCACTAGCTATTATATGTCTTTCGTTTTCTTAACTTAAAACTTTTATGCTATATTTCAGAATGACATCTTTTGTCGAGTTTAGACTCTAATATTCAAGTAATATGATAATGAATGTTGGTTATCGGAAGCATGAAATCAAATTTGTGATCTTAAGATTTACTTCTATTGTTGATTGATTAGTATCATTTGATATATCTTTCTTCATTCAAAGAGGCATTGCGTTGCCCTACTTATTATCTTATTATTTGGATTCAACAAGATTTTTTTCTTATTTATTTTTATGAATTGGTCGCACATAGATTATATTTATTCCTTCAAGAATAGATGTATGATAATTAAAGTTTAAATGTTTTTGGACTCTTTTCAAAATTTATGTACTCCCCCTGTTTCACGAATCTTGACACGTTTGGTTTCAGCACGAGAATTAAGGAGTTGTAGATTATTGTTTTAAGTATGTAGTTAATAAAGTATAAAAGTGATAAAGTAGGATAGAGAAGGTAATAAAAATGATAAAGTATGAGAGAGAAGGTAATAAATGTGATAAAGTAGGAGAGAGAATGTAATAATTATTAGCTTATTTGAAAATGTGTCAAGATTCATAGGACGGCCCAAAAATGAAAACGTGTCAAGATTCGTGGGACGGAGGGAGTATAAAATTAAACAATTCAAAATCGATGTATTTAATTAAATATTAATAACCCTAAATAAATAGATATTAGTATGTCTGTATGATTGTCTTTTCGTTTTATTTGATTATATTATATAATATTTCCTCCGTCCATGAAAGAACTTTTTAGGAAGGAGTGACACAGGTTTTAAGAAAAAATATTGTTGAGTGTATTGAGAGTGGGGAAAAGGTAGTTGAGTGTATTGAGAGTGGTAAAAATGTGTTATAGGAGTAATTAATATTGAGAGTTGTGAAAAGTGAAAAGTAAGAGTAATTATAAGTGGTGAGGTATAGTCTAATAATAGGTAGGAAGTTTTTTTTATGGACGTCCAAAAAAAAGATAGGAACTTCTTTCATGAACGAATGAGAGTATTATATTAGTTCAACACCAATAAAAGAAAAAATTATTATCGGTGCATGAATTTACAAAGGCGCATTGAGTTAATACTTTCCCCAAATGCTTGATGTCGGAGTCGGAGACGTATGAATGTGCCCATTTTGTAGCGTGCGAGTCGTTCAAAATTCCGAGATAAATATCGTCACTGCAACTGCAGGAGCCGTAAAAGCAAGGACGTCGGTTAAGTTTCTTAACCGCCTGCCCACGCCACGTTTGCACGAGATCTTAAGACTTCAACCACCTCTTCTTATCGAAATATCAAAACCCACTTTTTCCAATTCAAATCCGTCGACAGCTTTATACTGTGTTTGGATTCTACTTCCTAGATTCTCTCCACTGCCTTTTCCCTCTCAATAATAATTCATAATTGATAATCAACTCAACTCCAACCCTTAATTTTGGGATTGGATGTTCCTTGAGTGAATGCAGTATCTTTAATTTGAGAAAATTTGAGAAAAAAAAGTGATATGGAAAACGGGATTGGCGGAGACGGCGGTATATGCTCGACGGACACGGGTAATGGAGGGGAGGACGTCTACAGTTCTAAAGAATCCAATGCTCTCTCCGCTGATCATCTCGTTATCTTGGTCCACGGGATTCTTGGAAGGTAATCTTTTTTCTTCGGATTATGTGCGTCAGTGTCTGTGATTGTGATTTTTTTATATAAATAATTTTTAATTTTGCATCCAATTTTAATGTGAAAATAATGGAGTTGCTTTGGTTGGAAAGACTGGACTTGATTTTTTGCCCGAGCGTGATTTTAATGTAGGGGGTTGATTTGTTCGATTGATTGATGCTAAATTCGTGTAGAGTGACAGTAAAAGGCATTACTAATGGAGATCTCATACACATTTCTAGGATTTGAAGATTTTCTTAATTGTTATTAATATTGTTTCTGTTTGTGATCGTGTCAATACAGTGGAGCAGATTGGAAATATGCCGCCGAGAAATTTGTTCAGCAGCTTCCTGATAAAGTGTTCGTTCACCGTAAGTTGTTCCTTTCTATATAAAATGATTATGACCCAAATGAGATCTTCCTTACTTTTGTGCAATCCATTCTTCCCACTCTGGAAGTAAGAAGAATCCTTGTCCTTCAATGCGTCAGTCGATTTAGTTCCAGCAATAAGTTATATATTATCATATCTGAAGTTATGGCACGTAAATGTCCTGCAGCTTCGGTCTTTGTATCTTGGCATTTAATTAAACAACATGAGTTTCTGTGGTTAAGTTTTATGAATGGTTCATAGGTGATGTTATACAAAAAAACCAGATACAGGAGCCTGCACAAATTTGTGCAGCCTTTTTAGTTTTCTATTCTACTTGTCAAAGAATGAACTAAGGAACTTCCTGCTTGGCTTATGAGGGGATTTTGTTTTCTGTTTCCATTATAATAGAAGAATATGCTGTGTATTCATAAGGATACACGGTGATTTTGTAAGATGGGGCAAAATTTCATTTCCATTAGTATAATTGAACATATGTGTATTCTCTAGGAGACTAGGATGTGTGGTGGTTTTGGTCTGCAACTCAATGTGATTCAATTATGGAATTTCTAATTTACATCTCATGAAATTATCATTTTTGTATGATATTTATTCTCTGAACTTTCTTACTTCTACTACTGAGAAATATTAGTTTCTTTTTCCCCACTTCTTTCTTAAAACCTTTTTGAACCGCAGGTAGTGAGCGCAATGCAGCGAAGACGCTGGATGGTGTAGATGTAATGGGTGATCGACTGGCTGATGAGGTTATTAATGTTATGGCTTTTCATTACCACTTCACAGCCTTAATATCTAGAAGAATATTATTTGGTATAGGGTTTCTTTACCGTGGTCTGATTTTTGAACTGGTATTGAATTTCAGGTCCTTGAAGTAATTGCAAGGAAGCCTAGTTTGAGGAAGATTTCTTTTATTTCGCATTCTGTCGGGGGCCTTGTAGCAAGATATGCTATTGGGAAATTGTATAAACCTACAACAAAAGAAAATGGGGAAGAACTATTAACTAATGAAGAGTCAAAGGGTAAAATAGCTGGTCTTGAACCAGTTAACTTTATTACTGCTGCGACTCCTCATCTTGGTTCTAGGGGTAATAAGCAGGTATTTCTTTCCCTGCTCATTGCCTTCATTTTTCTCTGGTATTCGTACGAGAAGCAGAAAATTTTGAATCATTTGCACGTAACAACTATGGTTAGGTGGTGTACCAATACACGTTATTGTGCATATTTCCAGAACCAGAAGAGAGTGGTTATCGTATCTGTGACATTTGTTGATATTGAACTGTCAATTTTGTGATGTATGGCCTTGGAGTAGGAGGTTTTACAACTCCAAAACTATTGAGCAAATTTAGGCTATCTGAAAATTACTTGTCAGTTCTTCTGGACGATGCTATTTGGATGCATACTAAACTTGGTAGAGATACTTGTTGCAATATAAATAATTGAATCTCCTAAGCTGCAACTGATATTTGATTTGGTTAGAATATTCGTGGTGCAGCGTTTTTTCAGTGCAGTATTAAGAAAATAGATTCAGTATAATGTTGTGAGAGAGAAAATACACTATCGAACATCATTTATATCGAATATATAATGGTACATGGCATGAGAAGAAAGAGTGTTCAATTTACTTTAAAACTGTCATAATTGGTTAGATACAATTTAGCTTGTAATTAGTTTCTGAGAAATGAATCTATCTTGTAACTACCTTTTAGCCTTTTTATGTCTTTGGTGTTTGGTGGTTTTCTATTGCTCCCTACCTTATGTTTTTTAAATGGAAAGAAGTTTGCCATTACTTCGTTATTGCACATTTTTCAGGTGCCATTTCTCTTTGGGGTTCCTGCTTTTGAGAAAGTTGCGAACTGTGTAATTCACTTGATATTTAGAAGAACAGGCAGACATCTTTTTATGAACGACGATGATGAAGGAAAGCCACCATTGCTAAAACGCCTGTTGGAAGATGATCAACAAGGCTGTTTTTTGTAACTTTCTCCTAATCTCCTTGAATTGAATTGCAAATTACTAGCTTGCTCTAGATGCACAGACTGCACGTTATGAATTCATATTTCATGCTACAACTAAAGGTATTGTAACTTCGCTGTGCAGGTCTGCTTTACGATCTTTTGAACGTAGAGTAGCATACTCAAATGTTGGCTATGACAGTATCCAAGATTTAGACCCTTCCATTTACGATTTTTATGCACTATTTTGTCTGTTCCATATGCACCGTCTTTGTATTTCTTAACGAAGTATCACTCAGATATCGTGGGCTGGAGAACATCGTCGATCAGACGCAATAGTGAACTACCCAAGGTCTTACCTTTGCCCTGATATTATGATTAGGACTTATCATATTTCACTGCTTCTGTGTGACTTTTGATCTTTTTGACAGTGGGAAGATTCTGTTCATGAAAAATATCCCCATGTTGTGTATGAAGAGCGCTGCAAGGCATATGCCAAGGAGATGTGTGAGCCTACAGTAGAGAATGACGGTTTAGATGAGCTCGAAGGTTTGTCACTTCATCTTTCTTCCTGATGGTTTAGATTTTTCTGTTAGTTTGACCTCAGATTAAAGCCTTTTTCACTCGTTTCGACTTTCACTTCTTACTAGCAGAGTGCTGTTGCCATTTTCGTTTATTTTGCAAGTAAAAAGTTAATAAATGTTGTTTCATTAGAAAAGAATATTTTATATTTTGGGACTTTATGTTTTAAATAACCACTTTACAAAAAGCAGTATGGAGATGCGTAATTCTTGTGGCAAAAGAAAAAGTAGAGGTTTGCTGCATGTTTTGTTGTCTGATGCTGACATAGTTGAAAAAAATCTTTGCTACATATTCCTCACTTTTGAAAATATTTCCCTTTGTTTTCCTATCTGCTCTGGCCAACTGAAATATAGGTGTTATCATTATGCTTAGTGATGCTGCTAGTCTTTCTCGTTAAACTTTTTTTTCTTGTTTGAGAAAAAAATTGCTAGCTTTTTCATCTCTCTGCTTATTTTTGTATACGAGATAAAGTTGAGCAGAGTTCTCTCCAATATTCGTTGGGACCCAGATAAACAACCATAAGACTTGGTCTGCCAAAAGTTCTAGCTTGTTGCATGCTGGCATCCTTAGTTATTAGACATTCAATTTTGTTCTCGGAGGTTGTCCTGTCAGGCTATAATTTGTGCTATCTAGTTCCATAATACATGCAGTTACCATTGCCATCTCTTTTACCTTTTAGTTTCCTTTTGGGTGTTTGTTCTAGTGTTGCTTCTCTAGGTCAACTATTGATGATATATTCTATAAGATTTTTAGAGTTAATTGATAGTAATGTATTCTATAAGATTTTTAGAGTTACAACCTTGTCTATGTCGGTAGCTTTCCTTTTTTGTTTGCCTGATTCTGATTTTTTCATTCGTAATGTTGCTGTAAAATCTTATTCTGAACAGAGGAATTAGTGAATGGTCTCTCTCGTCTGTCGTGGGAGAAAGTTGACGTAAGCTTCCACAATAGCAAGGCCAAATTTGCTGCTCATAGCATCATCCAGGTCTGTCTCATTCTATCTTTCTATGGTCCCTCCCTCTCTGCATTTGCCGTTACTCAACAGTAACTTGGGCACATCTAAAATTATTTTCTTCATCTAGGGCTATTATGTTGCTTGATTACAGTAAACACTGCAGATTCATCTTGTTTTCATTTTTTGACATATCAGCATCTCTGCTCACTTATTCTAAATACGATGGAGATTTGGTCTTACATAGCATTGATGAGTTTCTCTTGCCGGAAACCCATTATAGCTCGTATTTTGAAGACGAGGAGGGGTTGATCTTTTTGCGGCTGATTAATTGTGATGCAGGTCAAAGACCAATCCATTCATTCAGATGGTGCAGACGTTATACAACATATGATCGATCATTTTCTTCTGTAGGAGAGCTTCTCCAATGAATCTCGGTGTTGTCTGCTGCGTTATGTACACTAGTACGTTGAAGGTGAAGCTACAAATATGGAAATGGGATGTGGTTTTGTATCTTCTCTTATTTATGATCATGGTTATAAGTAGTACCGATGCAGGCTGCTGGTTCGTTTTTGTCATTGCTGTATGCCAATTCACGAAATATTTCGTTTATGAGAACTCTGACGTATCAACTGTCGACTAATGTAAATGTATTGATAAATTGATCCATATATATATATGAGAGTATTTTTAAGGATGTGTTCTCTTTGGTTGTCAATTTATTATGAAAAAATGAGGGAAAATACGAGAATTCTTTTTAGTGATGGAGAAAAAGACTGAGGATTCTTTCTGGTGGAAATTTTTACTCCATATTACATTTATTCCACACACTAATAAGTAATAAGGGTGTATTCTATGGATAAATTTATTATGGAAAAATGAGGAATAATAAAAATTTATGTTTTTAAATGCCTTGTTCTTCTACATTTTAACAAAAAAATTCATTTTTTTTTATTCTTTCTTTTCACTTCAAAGATGGATACATGTATCTGCAGAAGAAAACATTGATCGGGATCTTATAATTGGGGAGATAATATACCATACTTTCTAGAACTAAGGCATAGCTGGTAATCCATAAATTTCCCATTGAGTAACCATTTCCCTCTCAAAAATACCATTTCAGATATGCTCATCAAAGATAAAGAGAAGGCAACTTAAAAGAATTAACAATAATAACCTGTGATAGTTACACAGTTAATAGTCAAATAATATTAGATCTCAATATCACGAAGACAAATATCCAGTTAAAAGCATTAACAATAACTTGTGATATCTGAACTACTTTACACCTTTTCATCTTCAACGAGGACAGCATCACCAATTAGAGCAACTCGAGCTGGAAGATGCATGAAATAAAGCAAAAAATATCTATGGATTCTTCCGATGCCCAAAGAATACATACTTACAACCAAATGGCATGAATAAGTAGCAACTAATGACACCTACAATTCAACTACAGACATGAACTGTTATAGTGAAAACCAATACCAATAGCACAAGTAACTAACTAAACCATCTTACAAGGCAAATTTCTACAGAAACAAGTGAAACACTGCCGTCTAAAAGAGTAAATTCAAATTCAACAAAAAAGAATTCATATTCTGTTGGAAACTGATAAAGATCTCTAATCGTTAAAGTCATCAGCTCACAAAAAGTATTAGTTCAGAATACTACGTTTATCAACAAGAAATTACGAGTTCAACTCTCTACCTATCTAGTTACGACTCTCTTGAGTTTCCATGTCGTGATCGAGCTTTTGGAAGCTGAAACGCCATCTCTCTTTGGCCTTGAATTGTCAACAGTGATGTTATTCTTTTGTTGTGCAGTTGGATTACAAAGGTGTGTCTTTTTATAGATGGCATCCTCACGTAGATGTTCCCAAATTCGCACATTAAAACACCAGCTCCTGCATTAGCATGGTTTGTTCTTTTCTAAAGTCTGCAGCTGCAGCTCTTGCCCTATCATTGGCTTGTTGAGGCATAACATGTGAGTTTCTCTGTTCAGGTATTTGTGCTTTGCGAGGTCTTCATTTTTTCCTCTTACATCAACAAGAAAGAACTATTAGTTGAAACCAAATGAAGTTCAAATCATATATTGCAAGCATGAAGCATTCAAAAAATGAAAGAACCCTGTATTTTCAGAGGTTTGTCGACAGGAGCATTTTTACATCCTCTACTGTTATGCCCTTGCTGCATGCACCTCTAGCATGTCATATGTACCACAATTCTCCTAAGCTTGTTTGAGTTGGAAGGGTTCTTCTTTAGAGGATATCTTATTATTTTCTTGTTGGACCTACCTGGCATTTTTTTTTTCATTAATGGTGATTTTATTGGGTAATCATCTGCCGTTAGCCACTTCTCACCATTTAATTGCATAATTTCATATTGGTAAGCCTCTTTATACTTAGCCAATTAATGATGTAACCACGTATTTAACTTCAAGTTGTATTTTCTTGAGAATTCTCTTAGCTTTTACCCACACAAATTTAAAATAAATTATTAATCCTAATTTCCTTTCTCTTTTATGATCTAACTACATATTAATTTCAAGTTGTATTTTCTTGGGAATTCCTTGTCTTGGTTATACTCCCGCTTTAAATGACTCAAAAAAATTATGCACATAGATTAAGAAATGTGTGATAAAAGTGTAAAGTGGTGGTGGGACAACCTAAAAAATAGTGTTAAATGTCTAGTTTTATTTCTAAATTTGGATTGAATCATTTAAAGTGGGACAACTCAAAATAGAAATTGGGTCATTTAAAGGGGACGAATGGAGTAATAATTTTTAGGGGCAAAATGATATATATCCATTCTAAAAAATAAAACCTAAAAAATATCCACTTTTTATAAAACATATAAATATACTCATTTAGGATATTTTTACCCTTATGTCGAGTATTAGTGTATTTTGCAATAATGCTCGACTTATAATCGATAAATGTCGAGCATTAGTGTATTTTCTAAGAATGCTCAACAACAAATGCTCGAATGTTGCTCAATTCACAATGATTGAGCATGTCGAGCATTGAAGTATTTACCACTATTGCTCAACTCGCAGAAGTCGAGCATGTCGAACATTAATATATTTATCCAAATACGCTAATGCTCGACGTGTATTAATCGAGCATGTCGAGCAAAGTTTGCAATTTCAGCATTTTTTATGAATTAAGTAAGAATAACTTGGTTCTTTCAAGCTCAAAATAAATAGTTTTTACTCCCTCCGTCCCAACTGACACATATTCATTTTTGGGCCGTCCCAACAAGATGACACATTTCTATACTTAGAAAAAATAAGGGATTTTAATTGCATAATTATAACTAATTAATCACTTCCTTATTACCTTCTCTCTCCTACTTTATCACTTTATTACATTTTCTCTCATATTTTATCACTTTTATACTACACACTTAATACACTAATCTACAATTTCTTAAATTTGGTGCAGAAAACAAATGTGTCATTTTGCTTCGGACGGAGGGAGTATAATTTTCTTTTATAGTGGGTATTTTTTATTTTTTATGTTTGATATTAATTTCCTTTCATTGATATTAATTTCCTTTCAGTTTTATGATATAATCGCTTATTTAACAAGTTACAGTTGGGTAATCCGCGAGTCAACTGTCAAGTTTGACATGAAGCTCGATTAAAAGCAGTTGCCACAACGGCAGCTCTCTGCTGTTTCTCATTGCAATGGATGCTTCTCTCACCTCCGCCTCTCCTTCTCATTCTCTCTCTAGAAATTCTCTTCCATCCACTTCCTTCAATGCGAAGAATATCACGTCAGCTGCTTCTCTCAGCTTCGCGAATTTCGTCTTCACCAAACAATTCTCTCTCAGAAGGCCGCTGAATTCGCGCCTAAACTGTCCGGTCCAAGCACGAGCCTCGGAAGACGGCGGGATTAACGCTATCGAAGCTCAGAGTGAAGATTTTATCCTCGAAGACGTCCCGCACTTGACCTCTTTCCTCCCTGATTTACCAGTAAACTTTCCTATGTTTTTCTCAACTCATTGTTAACTTGGCATATAATAGTTTCAGGATTCTTAATTTCTTATATAACATGTGCTTGATTTTTTGTTTTTGCAATTTTGGTATAATTCAGATGTATACAAATCCTTTGAAGAAAACCCAAGCTTATGCAATTGTGAAGAAAACATTTGTTAGCCCCGAAGATGTGGTGGCACTGAAGGTAAAGTCAGCTTCTACAAAAATTTCGTACGTGCAAGTTCAAGTGTATTCATTCTGATCTAGTGAATCAAAACGTTGCTTCTTGCCTTCAGGTTGTTGTTCAGAAGGACAGTCCAAGGGGAGTACATTTTCGGCGTGCAGGGCCCCGCGAAAAGGTATTGTTTGCTGATTTTATGAATGGTTTGATTTAATGGTTATTTTCCAATAGAATGCAAACTTTCATTGTTTTCTAAACAAGTATGGTCTTTATATTTTCCTTTTCTTGCTAATTTAGGTGTACTTTAAGTCTGAGGAAGTTCGTGCATGTATCGTGACATGTGGAGGTTTGTGTCCTGGAATTAATACAGTGATACGTGAGATAGTTTGTGGTTTGAATAATATGTATGGCGTAGAGGAAATCCTTGGAATTCAGGTTAGATTCGTAACCTGCTCTAGTGCCCTATCTATTTTTCTCCTGAACTTGGGAATATAATAGCAATTTGTGATTGATTTTTAAATGTTCCTCTTACTTCTTTGTTGCAAAATCTCTTGTTTTTCTATATGTCATCCTTAATGTTGCATTTCTAATGTTGCCTCATGTTCTTTGATAATTGTTAGTAATGTTTTTCATGATCCTTTATTCTCCGCTTCTTAAATCTTTGGCATATTGAGGCATCATAAGTTGTTGCAAGATGGTAAGCTAAAAGCTTTACAATGAATGGAGTATCTTAGTAATTTAATCCCCTTCTAACACCCAGTGTTGTCGTTTGTTTCACCTATGAATACGATAAGTCAATCACAATGATGAGCATTTTCAGGGAGGATATAGAGGATTCTATTCAAAAAATACTGTCACGTTGACTCCAAAATCTGTCAATGATATTCATAAGCGTGGTGGAACTTTCTTGCAAACGTCAAGGGGAGGTCACGATACCATTAAGATAGTTGACAATATTCAGGATAGGGGAATAAACCAGGTTTAAGTCATCCTTTCCCTGTAATGTCTATAATACCAATATTAAAGGATTTTCATGATATCTTTGGGTTACCAGGTTTACATAATTGGAGGCGATGGTACACAAAAAGGCGCTGCAGCAATTTATAAGGTGATTTTTTAAATTTTATTTAGTGCTCATTTTGTGGTCAGCTAACTTTTTCTCAGATGATAATTTCCCTATCTTTAAGGAAGTGGAAAGGCGGGGGATTAAGGTAGCAGTTGCTGGGATTCCCAAGACAATTGATAATGATATTGTTGTAAGTTATGTTAGTTTAATCTTGCGTTTAGAATGGTATTTATATTTTCCTTATCCGACTGATGCTTGCTCATTGATTTAATTGTGTCATTGATTTTCATCTCTTGATCATAAGTCAAATCTATTTAGAAATGACTTGCTACCCATCACTCACAATTCCCAAAAGGAAGGTTAAGAATCATGGTATTTTGTTGAGCCTGATGGTTTGTTTGATTCACATATTGTGGCCAATGAATCTGATATCACTGATACTAGCCCATAGCTTAACCTAATTTTGGATTTATTACCAGCTTTTAAATTTTATCTACTATAATGATTTATAGCAATCATATGTGCAATATGAATACTTCAATCCCTAAACGGAGATGAAGCACTAAATGGTTGAAACAGTTTTGGATGTTCTGAAAGTGCTGTATTCCCGCAGATCATGGATTGTAGCAAGGAAATGATTATTTGAAGAAATAATTTATTCGGTTATTTGATTTCCTCTAATGGGATGTCTTCTTCTCATAAATATTCTGTTCCCCCCCCCCCCCTCCAACAATTCTATAGGTGATAGACAAGTCCTTTGGGTTTGATACTGCTGTAGAGGAGGCTCAACGAGCAATAAGTGCTGCACATGTGGAAGTTGAGAGCGTAGAAAATGGAGTTGGAATTGTGAAACTTATGGGCCGATACAGTGGTAAAAAAGGATTAGCACTATTCCACGAACTTCAATTTAAGTTTTTATGTGCCCTTCAGGAAGGCTCTATCAATTTTTGCAGGATTCATCGCCATGCATGCAACACTGGCAAGCCGTGATGTGGTGAGAGACATCGGCTAGCTCTATTTTCCTTTATTATGTTCACATTTCATTCTCTCTCTCTCTCTCTCTCTCTCTATATATATATATATATATATATATATATATATATATATATATTCCATTTTCATCATTCAGAGCCATTTGTGGATTTGTATTCCACGCTGCAGATTTGATTATCAAAGTTTCTTCAAGTCTGTCCTTATCTGTATGAATGCACTAAGACTTCTGAAAACATATTACTAGATGTTCCAGATTTCTGATATCCTTCTTCATGATTGAGGATTTTAAATATGATATATCAGGCTGGGTTTGTAAAACTATTGCCTGTTTCAAATATTTTGGAAATGTATGATTTTGTTTGAAAACTCTGCTTACAGGTTCTGGATTGTGTCAGGATATTTGCTTGATACCAGAGTCCCCATTCTATTTGGAAGGACAGGGTGGGCTGTTTGAATTTGTTGAGCAGAGGCTGAAAGAAAATGGACATATGGTGATTGTGTTGGCTGAAGGTGCAGGACAGGAATATGTTTCTCAGAGCTTTCATGCATCTGCTGAAAAAGATGCATCTGGGAATAGGCTACTGTTGGATGTTGGCCTCTGGCTAACGCAAAAGATTAAGGTATCTTGCAGTAACATCCTTTTGTGTGCTCAATCTCTCATTAATTCTTTTTATAGTAATACTGTATATGCATGTACAAGTTTCTCTCTCTCTCTCTCTCTCTCTCTCTCTCTCTCTCTTATATATATATATATATATATATATATATTTCGAACTAAACATGGGAGATTCTGGTAATTCTGTAGTTCAATTTTTTGACCTTAATATTTACTAAACTCCATCGCATTATATGAGACTGCATGCTCCTCAGCTTCTTTTTCCATGGTTTTTTCATATTGGACATGCCATTCTTTTTGTCCCACTTTTGTAAGACATGATGTTTTTTCTTTTATTTTAGCCCGTTTCTGTTAATAAATCACGTCTGTGGCACCACCTCTTCCTACTGATATCAATCATTGGTCTATTGGATCAGTACTTAAGAAATTTCTCTTCATGCCTTGCCATCTGTTTTAAGGAAGTCTCTCTTGGTATTAGCTCTAGAGGGGTGTATGAAGATACTTTGTACCTGACATGTTGTATTGTAGGACTCCTGACTCAGTATCAGATTTTCTCTTGTCAGTCCGTTTCGAAATTCCGATTGAACTCAGATTTTAGTTTTCTTCCTCAGGATCATTTCACAAATGTTCGAAAGATGGCAATCAATATGAAATATATAGGTAATATTGAACTTCTTGTTACTAATCTTTGAGACACTTGTCCTGAAATTTATCTCTTTTAATTTTTATACCTGTGTTATCCTTTTCGTCATTTACCATGTAAGCTTTTTAAATATTGGCAAGTATCCTAATGAAAATGGTGAGAGATTGTACTCCCTATAAATTGCAGTTTACATAAAATTTCCCACACCATATTTCAGGAAAAATGCATAAAGTTAATTTTGTCCCTATTGAGTTTTGTTCTGTCAAGCCCTTGAACTTTTATTGTTTTGCATTGAGCGTTTAGACTTTCATGTTTGTTGCATTGATTCGTTGAACCCTAAAGAGGACCCACCCTTTCAATATTTTTTTGAGCACACACACAATTCATCTATTAATAGTTATTATCACACCTATAGAGTTTTGCCTTTGCATTTCGCTTTGACCGACATTACTACACACATTAAAAATTGTTGTAAAGACTCTCAAGAAGTTGCAAAGTAATAATTAGAAGGCTCATGATGGAAATCTACCAATTACTAAAGTGTATGTTAGGAGGAAGAAAAGTACAGCGAGCGTTGGACAGGTGGAAGCGTGAGTAGCAGAATTTTGAGAGATAATGTTTAGTTAATTTATTATTTAATATTAGAAGTTTGCTTATGATAGTAGGACTTTAACACTTTGCAGGATTCTTATTAGAAGTTTCCTTATGCAAGTAGGACTCTAATATTTGTTTTACTTAAACCCTTCAGGTCAGTTCGAAGGGGAATTCTGGATTCGTTCTTATTCAATAATCAACGTTTATTTGCTTACTATGTTAATTCAAGTGTTCTTCTGAAGTTGCTAGGATTTTCTCGCAGGACATCTCGTCAGCTCACTAGGATAATAATAGAAGTTCTGATGGTATATTATTAGATTACCATTTTGGAGACTTTGGGCACGAATTAAGTATAGTATCCTGCTAGAGTAAAGGCGAACCCTGCAAGATCTAGAGCTAAATAGAAATTATAATAGGATCATATAAAAAAGAAGAAAGAAACAATCAGGAGAACACATTCTCTTGGCCAAGAGCGAGAGCCAAATCCTGGACCTAATCCAAGCCCATGCAGGGGCAGCCTATAATAATTGTGGGCTGTAATTAAGCCAACTGATTACGTAAAAAATACTAATCAGAATAAACGATAATAGATTAAAGGGTTAATTCTATATAAATTACTGGACTTTCAACAAATTCTCATTGTGGATACTAACTTTAAAATCTGTATTAAAACTACTCAATTATTAATTTTTTCTCATTTTGCATATTCACCAATTTTTCGATGTGGTGACATGACATAAATATGCTCGCGTGGCATAAATATGACCGCGTGGAAAAATAGAACTAACATCGTATTGCATAGTTGGATGGAAACGACATCTTTTCAGGCACAAAGTTTGGCCCGAAATAGACGAGTATGCAAAATGAGAAAAAATTAATAGTTGAGTAATTTTAATACAGATTTTAAAGTTTGTGTGCAAAATGAATTTGTTTAAAGTTTAATAATGTATACAATTAATCCTAGATTAAATACTAGATAATAGTCTGAACTCAAGACTTAGGTGGTTTAAATTATGCTGCTGGAATTTCATTCACTGAAGCAATGCACAAATTAAGGAGTAAATTTTACTTGTAATTTCAGGATTTGTGGGTAACATTCCCATGTCCTGAAAAAGATATGTTCATAAAACACGAAAACAATTCATCTCTTTCAATGTGTTTTGTAAATGAAATAGAATGCACATGGGCTGGAAAAGTTATAGAGAAAGCTCTGATAGCTTTAAGCCAGACTGTGCTATCATCCCTTTGTTCAAGGGTAATGCTTTATGAAGTTAGTATCTATTATTTCTTTCTAAACTCTGTTTTCTAATGGGTATGCACTACATCTACAGACCCAACATACATGATTCGAGCAATTCCCAGTAATGCATCAGACAACATCTACTGCACACTTCTTGCTCACAGTGCCATCCATGGAGCTATGGCAGGGTACACTGGCTTCACCGTTGGACCTGTAAACAACAGACATGCCTATATTCCAATCAGTGTAAGCTATTTTCTAATACGCAATCAATCGACTTAGATATGAAATTGAAGTAGTACTAACATGCTTATAAAGTGAAACAGGTAAGATATTTGGATCTTGCAGAGTACTTAGTTCATTGCCTTCCTAAGTGAACCGATACTTGCAATGCGATGCAATATAGTTAGATGCATAAAAATAAAAATAAAAATATATAGATGCTAGATGGTTCATGTTCTTTTAACAACTGTTTGCCTGACAGAAATTTCTTGCTTTTGATTTCAGCGAGTTACAGAGACCACAAACATTGTGAAATTGACAGACAGAATGTGGGCTCGACTTCTTGCATCTACGAATCAACCTAGTTTCCTCAGTTGTGAGGTTGTGCGGGAAAGATTTCCCAATATGATTGATGATGACTTTCATAATTTAAAGATTACTTCTATATAGATGGAGTTTAGGGATTCATCGTTGCGAATTCTCCATGTCTCCAATTTTCGAAGTTGTCTTTTGCCTGTTGTTGTCGTTGTTGTTGTTGTTGTTGTTGATGATGATGATTGAAGGTCCATAGGCAGGTAATTGAATTGATTGGAAAAAAGGTGATATAGAATTATGGGAGTAGAGATGCGTTTTAGTAAAAGGTGATAATACATCTGTATTTCTCGGGCTAGCTCATGTTATTCTATAATGATATACTGTTACCAATGTGCCACTGGACTATTTCTCTGTTTGTGATGCTCAATTACAAGTCTACAACCCTGCTTCAAGATTGTAATTGTTCGACACTCTTGTTTCAATTATTACTGATTTTTTTTTTTTTTAAAACTTGGGGAAAGGGGAGTTGTGGAATTTGCACTCTAGGCATCAATGTTCACACATAGAAGTTTACACCGTTTGAGTGTCCGCTTGAGGATTACTGATCTCATATTTTAAGAACCACAAAAACTTCACAATCTGTTTAGATGTCCGCTTGGGGACTACTGATCTCATGTTTTGCTTTTTTAATTTTCTTTCCAGTGAAAGATGATATAGGCAAAATACAAATGTCAATTTTTGACCTCTCACAATTTTTTTTATGATCAGACAGTAACAATCTTTTCAAGATACACTTTATATCTGTATGAGTATATTTTTTGTTGGTCCCAAGCGAATACATATTGATGTGTATAAGAGGGGAATACATCTAGAGATGGCAATGGGCCAGATCTGAATTGGATTCTGCTTGGTTCAGATCCAGATCTAAATTTTCTTACTTAGGTTCGGACTCGATCTAGATCCGATGAATAAAAGAAACGAGATCCATGTCCAGATTCATAAGATCCACATGGTCTCGGGTCCAGACCCGAATCCATATTTTTTTCTCTTTTAAAATATACTTGATTATTATATTTTTGCTTATTTTGAACTATTTTAATATTTTTTTATGAATTATGATGTAATTGTTTATTGGGTTAATGGTAGTCTTTACCCTATTTGAAAGATAAAAGTAAAAATATACCCACTATAAAAGAAATGTATAAAATGTACTCATTTTGGGGTTGAAAGGACTAAGATACCCTTAAGACAAAAAGAAAATACCAAACAAATCCTCTTCCCCCCCCCAAAAAAACAATCGCAGCAACTCTCTCTCTCTCTCTCTCTCTCCCCAGTGCGCCTCCGGCGCCTCCACGCATGCCTCCGCCACGACCTCTTGCCTCAGTCGCCCAGCCGCACCGCCCTCTTCTCTCTCTCTCTCTCTCTCTCTCTCCTATTTCAGATCTGTCTCCGCCACGACGCATCGCCACGGCGCGCCTCTGCATCGCTGTGCCTCGCCTCACTGCGGTGCTTCCTTCTCCGTCGCGCCGTGCGGCGCCTCTCCGTCGCGCTGTGCGGCGCTTCCAGTTAGGTTTTTTGGCGGCTACCACGCCTCCTCCTCCGCGTCTCGCTGTGCTGCCTCTCCATCGCGCCGTCACGACGCTCTCTCTAGATCTGCTGCAACGCCGCACCGCTTCTCCGCCTCGTTGGTTCAATGCTCAATGGTTCAGTGCTTGACGCACAGTTGCTCGAGACTTAATGTCGAGCAATAGTTCAATTTGAACTATTGCTCGCCACGCTCGACATCTCCGTCTTGCTCGACAATTCAATGCTCGACGCTCGACGCCTTCGCCTCGCTCGACAATTCTAAATTGCTCGACACGCGATGCTCGAGGTGTCGAGCAATAGTTCAATTTGAACTATTGCTCGCCTTGCTCGACAGTTCAATGCTCGATGCCTCCGCCTCGCTCGACAGTTCTCAGTTGCTTGACACTCGATGCTCGACACTCGATGCTCGAGGTGTCGAGCAATAGTTCAATTTGAACTATTGCTCGACACCTCGACGCTGGACAGTTCAATGCTCGACGCTCGACACTTGAGTGCTCGACGCTTCATTGTAAGCAATGCGCGAATTACACATAAAGGTAAAAATGTCCTAAGTGTGTAGATTTTATTGTTTTAAAAAAAGTGGGTATATTTTATGTTTCATCTTTCAAAAAGGATATATCCCATTTTGCCTCTTGTTTATTTTTGAATGATTGTTTAAGTTCTAGACAATAATTATGATTTTATTTTGGTTTTTAGTTAATTTAAAATACTTCATCCGTCCCATTACAAATGGCTCATTACTTTTGGGAATAGAGATAAAGAAATGTGTAGAAAGTAGATAAAATATGTTGATGAAAATTGTTTAAATATTAGGTATAGAGAAAATATATTGCCAAAAAATGAATGAGACATTTGTAATGAAACATCCTTGTAGGTAATTAAATTTATAGCCTATTAAATCCTTCCATGTGGAAACTATAAATTAATTATGAAATTATATATATTATTTTATATTTTGGAATTAAATTAAATATAATTTCAAGATTAAATAGATATATAATTAATATTTGATTATGTGGATTTATTGACCAATCAGAAATTGACATGTGGAAAATCTACATAAAATATTAAATATTTGATGTAGATAAATATGAATCATGAGGAGCCAATCAAATCGCGCCACCTCAACCCTAAAAGCCCAATATGAGGGCCCAAAGCCCATCAGCGCACTCCATTATTCACCTATAAATATGGGTCATTTATGGAGTCAAATGAACAAAAATCATTGGAGAGTTCAAGCATTGAAGGACTAATTCTCTACGACGAAGTCATCTCCAACAATCAAGGCAGTCTGCAAAGAAGATCAAAGAGTTCTTCATCAAATTCATCCAAGTCAACGTTTGATTCAGAAATAAGGTGGAAGCCCTCTGGATTGATGTTATCAAATCAAATTCAAGTCAACATTCAAGTTCAAGGAAATCAAGAAATTATATTTCCCTCCAGGGATTTGAAGAAGTTCGAAGAGAAGAATCAGAGGATTAAAGTAGAGAATTACAACCCGCATCAAATTCATTTCAATCTATATATTTTGGATTTGTACACATTTTTGTATTTCATTTATTGCTGGAGGGAAATATAATTTCTTGATCTCCTTGAACTTGAATGTTGACTTGAGTTTGATTTGATAACATCAATCCAGAGGGCTTCCACCTTATTTCTGAATCAAACGTTGACTTGGATGAATTTGATGAAGAACTCTTTGATCTTCTTTGCAGACTGCCTTGATTGTTGGAGATGACTTCGTCGTAGAGAATTACTCCTTTAATGCTTGAGCTCTCCAATGATTTCTGATCCTTTGACTCCACAAATGACCCATATTTATAGGTAAAGAATGGAGTGGGCTGATGGGCTTTGGGCCCTCATATTGGGCTTTTAGGGTTGAGGTGGCGCGATTTGATTGGCTCCCCAAGATTCATATTTATCTACATAAAATATTTATTATTTTATGTAGATTTTCCACATGTCAATTTCTGATTGGTCAATAAATCCACATAATCAAATATTAATTATATATCTATTTAATCTTGGAATTATATTTAATTTAATTCTAAAATATAAAATAAAATATATAATTTCATATTTAATTTATAATTTCCATATGGAAGGATTAAATAGGCTATAAATTTAATTGCCTACAATCCTATTATGGAAAGTGAGATATTTGTAATGGGACGAAGGGAGTATAATTTAATTTGGGAGTGGTGTATATATTTTTTTAACCTTGACTTCCTTTCTCTTTCCCATCCAGCTCGCGCGCACCGAATTTTAGAAATTCACATGTGCGTTTGCATGTTTAAATTTATTTCACCATTTAATAGGTGAAAATGACGTGAAGTTAATAATAATTGCCTCATTTTCAGATTTTGTACATGTTTCCAACTAATAATTGTATATAAGTATATTTGTGTAAGAAAAGTGTAAGAATTTTTACAAAAATTCATGCAAACCTATCGCCATCCAAGGGTAGGATCAGTACATCATATTAATTTAGATAGATTTAGCATGTTTTTTTATGAAGGTGGGTATTTTTCATATACAAATTATGAAGGTGAGTATTTCATTCTATTATTATTATTATTATTATTATTATTATTATTATTATTATTATTATTATTATTATTATTATTATTATTATTATTATTATTATTATTATTATTATTATTATTATTATTATTATTATTATTATTATTATTATTATTAATTGTACAATACTCATTAAATTTGATATTATACTCATTAAGTTAATAATATTGTTATTATACACTATTGTAAATCAAATACTAATATTTAAATTAACGTATTTTTTTTTGTTACCAATTAATCTAACTCATACATAATTTAATTTTAAAAATAATAAAATATCGAACACGGGAGGACATACTAGTAAATATATGACAATCAAATTAATTAATAATTAAATTAATTTTGGTCATGGATTCATAACAAACCATGAATATTGTTTGATATATGAGGGATAAAATTAAGTTAAAATCTGAAAATTAGGGAGTCATAATTAAATAATGTGTGATGAGGAGTAAAATATGCGTGTGGCTGAGATTGCGACACGTATACCCTTATTTAATAGAGCAGATCTCAGAGACGGATCAATCTAAGGCTGAAAAGGAAAGCCACACTGTGCTTCACAGAACTGGATGCAGCAAGGCGTTGGATCGGATAATCACTCCCCAGAAGGTTGTCTATGGAAATATCATCTGTGAAGTATGCAACCTCGGCCATAAGAACTGTGTTTATACGGCTCAAAGCCTGAATGAAATCTTTGCAGACCTGGAAGTTTCCGCCCTGCACTCACAATGTCAGAGCTTGGAATTAAGCGACCAAAGACAAATAGTTATCCTTGCTATTATTGAAGAATATGCTCAGATAGAGATGCTCCAAAAAATCGGAACCGGGAATCGAACCGTTGAACCGAACCATGGTCAATGGTTTCAGAACCAGAACCGTGGTCAACGGTTACGAACCGAAATTGGAGCCGAAACCGTGGCTCCACGATTCGCTTTTGGTTCCAATTTTCCTGAACCGACGGTTCACGATTTCGAGCAAAAGATGTGCAGGTAATGAAGTCACAATCAAATGATAGAATATAGGGTCTTATTTTTATCATTCAGCAATGTGGAAAAAAAGTCTTTAGTTGTTACTCTCACCGTCCCTAAAAATTGTAGCCCAAGTGATATGGCACGAGTTTTAAGAAAAAGTATAGTACTTGTGTTTGACTAGTGGAGATTGGATCCCACACTTTTTTGTAAATAGTGATAGAGAAAGTTTGTGGCGTCATTTTCAAATAAGGAAATATCACAATTTTCAGGGACGTACCGATATAATTATAAGGTCACAATTTTTAGGGACGAAGGGAGTATAAAATTGGAATTTTGAAATTTGAATTTTCATTTTTGGTAATCTATTGCTGAAAATTATGAGAAAAATATTAATGATGTAAACTTCTACTCCCTCCGTCCCATGAAGCATGACACACTTCTTTTCGGCACGGGAATTAAGAAATTGGTATTTTGTGTGTTAAGTGTGGTAGGTGAAAAAGTGAAAATGTGAATAAAGGGTAAATTTTTTGTCATTTTAAGAAACGTGTCATGCTTCGTGGGATGGAGGGAGTATTTCACTTAATCAACATTAATGATGTCATAAAATTATGAGAAAAATATTAAAAATATTTTATTAAGTAGATATATAATCTGTATGAATAGGACTACTCATGATCATTTAAAAGCTTTAATTCACGTATTAATATCTTTTTGTTCTATATATAATATGTTCAACACCTGTACATGTTGTGACTATAAGAACATATTAGCGGCTCTTTTTTTGTAGGTATGAACATTAGAGGCTTATAGCATTATAGATTTAGAATTTATGAAAAGGACATCTACAAATAACTTTACATGGAGTAATACTTACCCTATATAAATATGCATATCTTCTGCCTCATTTTCACTATACTAGACTACCACTACCACTAATTTCTACTAATTCAATTCATTAATTTTCTAATAAAAAGTAGCACTCGTATTCTCTTTGTTTGAAAATAATGATCCTGCATTTCTACACCGATCATAATCACATGATTAGACAGCAGGATCTTGCTTGTTCGTAATGCTCTCTTCATTAAACAGAATGGCTTGACTTTGTCGTGTGGCTTCAAATATCAAATCAAGAAGCCGGGTTCGCACCGCCGTCCGCTCGCTTCTCTCTCCTCCTCCTCCGGCCGGCGGAGGCCGGCGGCTCTGATTTCCCGGCATCCATGGGGAAGTTTAAGATTGCCTTACTGCCCCTGATCTTGAAGGCGGCGCAGTCATAAGCCCGGGCCGCGTCCACGGCCGTGTCGTACGTCCCCAGCCACACCCGGTTCGATTTCCGGGCCGGGTCCCGAATCTCCGCCGCGTACTTGCCCCACGGCCGCCTCCTCACCCCCCTGTAACGCCGCCACGCCATCACAGGATCCGACCCGACCCCCACTGAATCGGGTTTGGTGCGCTTCGGCGGACAAATGTGGGGCTTCGTTTCCACATCGAAGAAATCGTGCCGGAAATCCGAATCGGGTCGGTTCGGGTCGGATGAAGAGTCCGACATGGACGAAGGGGAGGCGGCGGCGACGACGTCGGAGAAGTAAACGTCGAGGGTGTCGAAGAAGGAGTCTGCAAAGCTGAAGTCCTCAAAGAGGTGTTGCCGTATGAAATCTAATGTTAAGCCCTCATCAGAATTTGCCATCATCACTATATAATATAGTACAAAATATGTAGCTTTGTTTCAAAAAAAAGATTAAGAAAAAATCGAATTGAGCAGAGAGAGAGAGAGAGTGGTAGTGAGCGTTTGTTGATATAATATGTTTAGTGAAAAGAGAGAAGGCATGGGACGTATATATATATATACCGAAACAGCGAACAGGCGTTGTAGGTACGTGTGGGAAACGTTTGCAGTGCTCTGTGTCTAATAGGAGTAATTAATAATTAGTGGCTGGGGACAGAAAAATTATCCTGGATGTGGTTGTACTATCAAGATCCTTGTTATAGTGTTTGTAGGGCCCTCTATGTTAATCATAATCTAAAAGTTTTCATAATTATTATGGAGTATATAAATTTTAGTGTTAATAGGTAAAAATGCCCTATTACACGATATACGATAGGGCATATGTATTATTGACCGTCTGAGCGATCAGATAATCTAACCACTCATCGGTCATATGTATTCTTGATTGATAGTTGTCAAATCGTTGGCTGATAGCAGTCAAATCGTTCAAATGTATATGACTTTTAAATAAAACCGAGCAAATTCATCAACATCAAAGGTATTTAAAGAAGAAACAATATATTCATATGGTCATTGTGAATATCCAAACACAATATTTGGTCACTAATTGAAAAAAACACAAATTATGATAATTTTTTACGTTTTCGGACTGTTTTGCCCTTAAATAGGACGGACCGGATTCGGGTTTGCGCGCGGGTTAGGCACATATGGCACTATTAGTGCCATTAGTGACATATACTCAGTGTTGCACGAATGGTACTTATGGTCATATTAGTGCCATTAGTGTCATTTTGAACACTTCCCCGTAGGGTTTAGATTATCCATTTAGGGTTTAGATTCTTCATATAATGTGTTGCACGAATGATACTTATGGTCATATTAGTGTCATTAGTGCCATATACTCTGTTATGTAGTATTGCACGAATGGTACTTATGGCCATATTAGTGTCATTAGTGACATATACTTAGATTTTTTTTTCCGGTTGGCACATATGGCACTAATAGTGCCATATGTGCCTAACCCGCGCGTAAACCCGAATTCGATCCGAATCCGGTCCGCCCTAATTAAGGGCAAAATAGTCTTTACACGTAAAAAATTACCAGAATTTGTGTTTTTTCAATTAGTGGCCAAATATTGTGTTTTCTTCTTCAAAATGGCGCTCTCTTTAAAGAATAGGAATAGGAAGCTTATGTTTATAAAAGAGGACATTTTTCATATATAACTTAAGGAATATGGCATTTTCAATTTTTACTCTAATTTTTATGTGTCTACAAAGTTATTTTTATTTTTTCAGTTAGGATTACCACTCCTATTCATTTTTGGTTTTCAACGAGTTTTAAATCTTGTCGCCAAAGAACATGACTTATCGATGCAGCCCAAGGTTCGTCGTTGAAGAAGCAGGAGTTGAAGAAGAAGCCATTTGAAGATGGTGGAGTTGGCGCGTTGATTTTGATTTATTTGCATTTGGGCCGAAGTTGGAAGACCTTGTTTATTTTATTTTCAGCCTTGTTATTTTAGAGCCCAATAGTTTAGTTTTTATGTTATTTTTGAAATTAGGGATTAAGGGTCTTGTTTGGCTTATTAGAGTTTTATTTAAAGTTGTTTCCTTATTAGACTATGTTTAGTTTTTGCCTATATATAGGGCTTTATGTGTTGGCCGAAAATCAGCCTTTATCAATAATATTTTCGTGAGTTTTTACTCCTCTTTTGAGAGTTATTGAATTCCTCTTGAAATTCCAAGACGAATTCATCTATCGACGTAACATCGAGTCAAGCAACCCTCGTCGGGTGTCATTCATCGTCCTCGAGTTGCTGCGTCAACATCACGTTGGGGTATAGGAATTTCATCGCCTATATCATTCTGTGGGTTAGATTCAGAGGTTTTGAAATTTTCCATCCATTCGTTCGTTTCAAAGTCTTCCGTTTGCGTATTCGATTGAATGGTTCGGCAATGATCGTATCACTTATACGATAATTTTATGATTTATAATATCAAATAAAATGGAGCAAAATTAAAGTGGGTGTCATTGTTAAAAAAGTACATGCAAATAAATTATAAATCACACGATTATTTATATGGTTAATAGTAGATTTTACCAATTCTCAAAGACAAAAATAAACAAAATACTCACACAAATTAAAATAAGCTTTCATTCGCCGCTCGCCACGCGCACCTTCGCCTGGACACGCCGCACCGCGCCTCGGCCTCCATATCTCTGTCTCTCTCTCTCGATCTGCGTGATGCGCTTCCTCTTCGCCTCGCCTCTGCCTCTGCCTCGTTGTGTCGCTCTTCTGTCTCGCTTCACCGCTCCCCTGCCTCTGCTTCATCTCACCTCATAATTGAATTGATTCAGTGCTTGATGGTGGGGGTGTGGGGTGAGGGCGAAGGTGGGGTGAGACAAATTTAAAAAAAAAAAAAAAACCATGCAAATTATGTCAATAAACTCTGCATATTGCAAAACAAAACAATGCAAATTATAAAACTAAACCATGCATCTCATGCCAATGAAGCCTACAAAAAAATGAATTTTCAACAAAAAAATAAATTAATTAATTAAAAAATAAAAATAAAAATTGGGGGGTGGGTGGGGGTGGGCGGGTGTGGGGTGGATGGGGGCAAAAAAATTAGATTTATCGCATTTTTGTGTATAAGTTATGCATGTTTATGTGTAATGATATGCATGAAAAATATGTCAACTACAGAAATCTGAAAAAAAAAAGAATTAAAAAAAATGTTTTTTTTTAATATTCGATTTTGCTGCCACGTGTCACTCTCCTAACGCGCCACATAGAGAAAATGTGTGGTCCTTATTTTGATCTATATACTACCTAAGGGAAGGCAATCTATATGATCAATTCCCTATATATATTTTATTTAGTGGTTCTTATTTGAACCTCTCCCTATATATATATATATATATATATATATATATATATATATATATGGTGTGGTTCTATTGAGAGCCACACTTTTCGTGAGAACATGAGAACCATTAAAATTATTACATTTGCTATGCAAATTAATGCATCCACTATTAAATTTATTGCATTTGAAAAAATAAAATTGTTGCTCCCTTCAGGATTTGAACTCAAGTTCTGCATTCATCCATCAAGATGATGCATCCACCGTAGAAAGAAACGATTGCTTTCCTTTCCACCACCTCTGTCGAAGGGTTCCTCTCCGAACCAGTGTGGAAGTCTTCATGTCGAGGTCTTTCAAACCAGTGGTGCCGATTGCTCGCTGATTGTTGGCACCGATTGCTTTGTGTTTTCAGTCTTCCAAATCAGTGCGCCGATTGTTGGCGCCGGTGTTTCGCCCATTGGTAGTGATGATTGCTGAAATAAAGGTTTTAATGTTTAAACTGAAACACATCGTTTAATTTATTGGAATAGCGTGTGTCGGCGAGCCACATCAGCGTCACGTCGATTCCAATTTGAGGGTTAAAAAAAATCGTGGGGAAATTGAACAAATATCAAAGTATTTAATAAAAAATGAAATTTTTAAAGATCGTGGGGAAAATGGATTTCGGGCGAAGTTTGTGATATTATATGCAATTAACCCTAGAAAATATGACTTTTGATAATAGTAGTAAAAATTATACTCCTTCTGTCCCATTACAAAGTACACTTTCCATAATGGGATGTCTCATTACAAATGTCTCATTCATTTTTTGGCAATATATTCTCTCTTTTTACCTAATATTTAAACAATTTTCACAAACTCACTTTATCTATTTTCTACATATTTTTTAATCTCCGTGCCCAAAAGTAATGAGACATTTGTAATGAAATGGAGGGAGTAGTATTACTTATATGAGATAACACTTAATATAGTAAATATGAAAGGTATTATTTGATTTACATTTAAATAAAATCACTCATTATAGATTAAAAGTCAAATCTTCTTTGATTTCATTAAAAATCTTATTTATGTTTAAGCAGAGTTTCATTACAAATAAAATATCTTAAAGTCTTATTTGCTCTAAATAAAAATCTTATTTGATTTTATGGAAAGTCTTAGTTACATTTAAACAAAGTTCCATTAAAAAAAATAAAACGTTTTAAATTTTTATTTGCTCTAAATAAAATCTTATTTGATTTTATAAAAAATATTACAAATTTTGTGAAAAATATAAATAAAAACATCACAACTAGGAATTGAAACTAATATCTCTAGACTTATAAATCAACAACTTATTCATTGGACCATAAAGCTTTTATTCAATATTATTATAAAATTTATTTATAAAGTAAAAAGTTAAATTGAAAAAATATTAAAAAAAATTCAAAATCACAAAAAAAAAAAAACACCACAACTAGAAATTGAACATAATATCTCTAGACTTACAATGTATGAAAAATGTTTGTAAACTGCTTTAAGGCTTTTGTCTTGGTACCTCTGGTACCGCTTTAATATTAATTTTTTTTTTCTGATAAAAAAAAAATGAAAAATGTTTGTGATATTTTTTATAAAACTATATCGATCCACTAAAATGATGCATCCACCGTAGATCTTGATGATCGAATGGCTTAAGATAGTTCTTTATTCTTATTTTATTTAGTGGTTCTTTTATATATATATATATATATAGGGAGAGGCTAAAATAAAAACAGTTCTTAGGCTATATAATAGGAACCAATATAATCCCTTGGATTTATAAAATTTGATGGCCTAGATTAATCCTAAATATAAGCCCTATCATACACGCCATTTTATAGTAGGATATGATGGTAATTTGACTTTGAATGTAATTAATTATTCCTAAAATTAAGGGATTCATGTTAATTATTAGATTTTTTTTCTTATTTGTTATTTTATGGTGTACGAGAATTCATTTAATTTACTTTATGGTTGTAGAAATTCATACTGACTATGTACTATATAATTCACACAAAGGTTGGTTATAATTCGTAAATCTATTTGTTATTTTTAATCTATGTTCTAATTCACATGATTCACGTATAGTTCGTCATGAGTATACTTTTAATTCAGACTTATTCACTATTTATTTTATTCTTGAACCAGTATGAATTATTGTTTATGTTCTGCCATTCCTTTTAATCTAGGTTCTAATTCACATGATTCACGTATAGTTCGACATGGGTATACTTTTAATTCAGACTTATTCATTATTTTTTTTATTCATGAACTAGCATGAATCACTACAAAAAAACGCGTAAATAGCGACGAAATTACCGGCGGCGATTTTGCCGTCAGTAATTAACGGCGGCATGGCGGCGGCATTTCAGGCGACCCGAACTTTCGAAATTACCGACCAATTACCGACGGCAAACTCGCCGCCGGTAATTAGCGACGGGGACGCCGCTAAATTGTGGATATACAATAAAATAAATAAATAAATAAATAAAATAAAATAATAAAATAAAAAAAATTACCGAGGGCAAAATGCCGTCTCTAATTACCGACGGCATTGTGCCCTCGCTAATAGGCCGGCCCCCCCTCCGGCGGACGACGGTTGTCTATTACCGACAGGATTAATGCCGCCGGTAATTAGCAGCGGCAAACACCGTCGCTAATAGTCCGGCCAACTCCGGCGATCTCCACCGGACGCCGCCGACGGCAATAATGCCGCCGCCGCTAATTCGCCGGCATTGCTCCGCCGTTTAACGGCGAAAATTGCGGCAGCTGTACCGCCGTTAATTGCCGGCGGTCGCAGGTCGCCGTCGGTAATGTCGTTGCCGACGAGTGGGTTAGCGGCGGGAAATTGCCGCCGGTAGCACAATTTACCGGCGGCCGTCTTTTATTACCGACGACATTCTGCCGTCGGTAATCACCGAATTTTTTGTAGTGAATTACTGTCTTTGGCATGAATTATGTAAATTATATAACTGACACGTATAGTTCGTCATGTATACACAATTAATTCATACGTATAATTCGTCATGTGTACACTATTAAAACCCATCTGGTTTGTGTTAATTGATTATGTTGAAAATTTGTTTTGATACAATAAATCAACGATATAGTTCAAGCACTCTGGTGTCAACAAATCTTAATTTCCTAAATTAATGGGGCACAATTTATGGTCTGTATTGTTAAAAACGGAAGGTCAGACTTCCAATACCTATTTTATCCTTCAATTAATACGCGTATGAATTATAAAGACAATTGCTGCAAATTTCGTGAAAGTGAAAAGATCAAATCTGAACCCTTAAATTACTCTAGATCTATGGTCATGATTTATTCCTATATATAGGGAATGTCTAAAATAAGAGCATTTCTTAATATATAAAATAAGAATCATTTTCAGCCCTTAGATCATCAAGATCTACGGTTGATTCGTAATCCTATTGGATGGATTTATGGTCCTGAGTTCGAATCCCAAATATCAGTTCTTTTATATATATATATATATATATATATATATATATAGAGAGAGAGAGAGAGAGAAAAAAGTTAAACAGATAATGCTAAATTTTTAGAGAATAGAGAATTCGTGAAATAAAAACGAACAGATCTACAATTTTTATGAACAGATCAATGTACCGCATGAACAGCAATTTGCCCCGGGTTCGAATCCTGTTGGTGGCGAGTTTTTCTCTTTTTTTACTAAATACGTCTGTTCGTTAGTTATGTTAATCTGTTCGTAAAATGTAAAGACTTGTTCAAAATGAAATATATAATAATTCTCTGTTTAACTTGACCCTATATATATATATATATATATATATATATATAGGGGTGGGCTACCGTGAGAGCACATCTTAAAATAAGAAATAAGAGCAATTTTAATGTATGAATTTTATGTAGAACACGTATGAATTCGCTGTATAAAGGTATGAATTGTGAAAAATAAATTTTTGCTACCTTTAGGATTCGAACTCAGGACTATAAATCCATCTAACAGGATTACGAATCAACCGTAGATCTTGATAATCTAAGGGCTGAAAATGATTCTTATTTTATATCTTAAGAAATGCTCTTATTTTAGCCTTTCTCTCTCTCTCTCTCTCTATATATATATATATATATATATATATATATATATATAACTAATAAAATTCGACCCCAAATATCAGTTGGTAGGAAGTCCAAGCTTCGGTGTTCAACCAATGGCGCTGAATGATTGTTTTAGTATTCACCTATGAAAAATATTGTTACATACGTTATATTACGTTACTGGTCTCATATATAAGACCCGCCGCACGAAAATATTTGCCAATTAGTACAATATAGACAACACAGTATATTAACAAAAATAAATTAAATATATAATTTTTTTTTGTATTTAAATAATGTGTGAATAGTCATATTGTGGCTGCATAGTTCATTGTTTTAACAAATGCTCTCAATTTGTTGTTAACAATAAATTTTACTCGCAAAGATTTTTTAGGTGAAAGAAACTAATTATAAAAGTCAGATGATAATGATCTCGAATCAAATATTTTTAATTTTAGATATTATTTTTTTAATAAATATTTAAAATCAATATTTAACACAAATTGGTCTTAAGTAATTTGACTTATTCATACAAAATATCCACACTTTAATTATTAAGACAAAATATTCTAAAATATTTAGTGTTAAATGACATATCAATAAGACCCTTCTAGCCTAACTAATAGATCAAAAGTTCGAATCATCTAACTTGCGCGAGTGCGGATGTGTGAGTTGGGTGCGTTCTCTTTGGTTGTAAATTTATCATGGGAAAAAGAAGGATAAACAAAATTTCACCCTTTAAATCCTTCATTTCTTTTTCCACATTTCCTACTTGACCCTTATACTCATTCATCATTTACACTACAAAGAAGAGATAATATTATCCCTCCAAAAATGGTGTGATAATATTATCCATCATTTGTAGTGTAAATGAGGAACGAGTAAGGGTCAAGTAGGAAATGTGGGAAAAGAAATGAAAGATTTAAAGAGTGAAATTTTGTTTATCCTTCATTTTTCAATGATAAATTTACAATCAAAGAGAACGCACCCTTATAGAATATATCATCAATACTTGAAACTTCAATTCTTCATTCTAATCCAACTTATGTTAAATTTGGTGACGGAGCCGATAAAATTCATTTAAGTGAAATTAAAATACACAAAATATGTGAAAATTAAATTTATTTAAATATTTTAAATAATCAACACAAGAGTTAGGGATAAGAAGACAATGAAGATGATATTGATGTTATTCATTAGCCTCCAGCTACAATTGAGTTGTTTTAATACTATACGGTGCTCATACGTTAATATGAGATAAAGCATTAATTATAGTATATGATGTTACTGCCATTTGCAAGTGGCTGCAAATAGGTCTGTTTCGTCTACTTGTCAAGTGGGATCAATGAATTGGCCCCTTACGCTTTCAGTCTGTCTCTTTACTTTATTAATTAACTCCATAAAACAAAAATATATATCCAAAGCAGTAAGAAAATAATTAGGTTAATTATATAAAAATTTTTTTTACCAATTTTGACATGATTTTGGTTTTAACCACAAATTGGAAAAGAAAAATATACTCACTTCGTCCATAAAAAATACACTTTTGCGATTTTGGATTATCCACAAAAATTAGTCAATTTTCATTTTCAGAAACTATCTATTATATGGTAGGCTCTATTTTCCACTCACAATACAATTAATTATTACTATAAACACTATTTTTTAAGTGGAATACTTTCTCCATTCACAATACAATAATTATTTTTATTAAAAGGTGATATGACTATTTAAAAAATAAATAAATTGTACTCCCTCCGTCCCCAAAATAAGTTCCTCTTTGGGGACGGCACGGGTTTTAAGAAAAATGATAAAGTGTATTGATAGTAGAGAAAAATATGTTATACAATATTGGGAGTAGTGAAAAAGTGTTATAATTAGTATTGGGAGTGGTGAAAAAGTGAAAAATAAGAATAAATAAAGTATTATTAGTGGTGGGGTAGTTGTCCAAAAATAGAAAGAAAGAAAGAGGAACTTATTTGGGGACGTCCCAAAATGGAAAAAGATGAACTTATTTCAGGGACGGAGGGAGTATCTATTTTAAAAATCAGAGCCAAATTACAATCAATACAAAACAGTTCACTTATAAATCAAGTACTCATTTCTTAACCTATACACTTTTTTTACGAGGCACTGAAATTGAACACTGTTTTTTTGGAAGGCACTGAAATTCACTCCAAAAAGAAAAAAGAAAAAGAAAAAGGAAAAGAAAAGAAAAAGAAAGGCATTGAAATTAAACACATTGCGCATGACCTGACTTTGCAAAGTCTACTATTAGAAGTCTATCTTGTGTGTGTACGTATACATACTGTTTCTCATTTTTACGAAATAAAAATTCTGGTTTTGTAGCTTTATCAATTTAATGGAGACGTATACACTTACGTGCACAATAAGAATTTTGGTGCGTGGCCCTCAAAAGTCAAAATGCATTTTTATATTGTTGTCTTTTTAAAGATCGAAGTAATTTATAAATGAGCTCAATATGATAGTGATGAATTTAAGCACCTTATATTAGTAAAATAAGTTAATAGAATGATGTATTATGTTTCCGTATTAATTTCCTATACTTTTATTTCACTATTTTTTGAGAAGGGACTAAAATTAGCGGCTTTCAGTCTTCCACGGTATAAGGAGAAATACATTAGCTTCTAATTCTAAAATTCGCTCATAAACTTTTTAAACATTTGACAAGTATTTAACAAAGTAAGCTATTAAATAATTTATATAAAATTAGATTTCAAAAATTTATAAGTTCCTTAAACAATAAGTTTCTCGACTTCAATTTATTTTTTAAAAAATTTATAAGTAACAATCTTAAAAGAAAACCAATTCTACTAGTTCACAAATTTGTTATATATTATAATTATATATTATTCTAATTAAGCTTAATTATCCAAATACTTTGACAATTTATAAGTTCACGAGACATTACATATTAAGCTTATTCAAACATCATATAAATTATACTGGAGCTCATATATAAGCTCTCCCTAAAATAAGCTTAGTCAAACACTCTCATGGAAGACGACAACGAAACGCAACTCAGTTGGTAAGACGCGTCCCTTTTCACCAATAGATCGGAGTTTTGAGTCACCAAGGGGGAAAATGGAGAATCATTATTGATCCTCTTTTTAAAGAATGATTTAAAAAAAAGCACTCCCATAGAAGACTATTCCAAAATATTACTCCCTCCAAAATCTTCCTAAATTTCATTTTGGAATGTCCATAAAAATACTTCTCTTTCTATTTTTGGACTATACCCTATAAATTATAATATCTAATTTACTCTTACTTTTTCAACACTCCAAATACATTCGGGAACCTCGTCTTAAAACACGTGTCACTTTCTCTTAAAAAGTTTTATTTCAGACGAATGGAGTATTATTTACCAATAATTTCGACATTCGAGTAGGGGTTGGGTATTAAATAGAGAATTGGGTATTGTGTACACTTGATGTACCCAAATTAAATTTAACTTGCCATTGTTTTTTAGAATAAAAGACATTTTCTTTTGAATCAAGTAATTCGGGTACTTAATATTCGATTCGATTGCTCGAATCCTAATATTAGGATACCCGTTAACAACTTGGGGTTGAGGTCGGATACCCGATCCAATTTGCATCCATAATAATAGTTAGAGAGGATAACATAGACAATTTTTTTATTCTTTTTTGAAGAAAAAAGGAGATATATTATTAAGAACATGAACATGGTACATGGACCCACCACAAACAACGGAGGATTCATTTCAAATATGATGTGAAACAATATTCCTCGCAGCCTTAGCTAGACAATGAGCAACTACATTTTGCTCTCTTCGAATATGGCGGATACGGAAATCCGGAAAAGGCATAAGAATCTCACGGCAATGTGAAGCAATTAATAGCGCCCAACTCCAATAAATTCCTCTCACCCGAGTTAACAACATCACAAGCTCGTTTACTGTCCGAGTCCACCCAACCACGCGAATAACCCAAAGCTTTGAGCCGGTAAATTCTACCCTACACCAGGGTCGCCGGCACTCCTAGATCGGATGTGCGACACGTGTAAAGGTGAACTTTATGAGTTTCGATTTTTCTTTTGCAACTAATAGTTAACACCGTCAAGTTCAGCCGTCTAGCACTCATTGCTTTCTTGGGAATAGATACGTCTCGGCATCAGAATTCGGCAATTTTTGCTGCCTAGTGTATCGGCAACACTGTCACATTTGTACTTTTGGGCGCGATTTTTCGAATTCCTTTTTTGGTGGGGGATCAAATAGAGACTTTTGGGTTTTCTTTCTTCATTTTCTTCCCCACGAATTCTGAGCTTGTTTTGAAGCTCTTCATTGATCTTAAATCAAAAAGGAAATTGTAGCTTCAATCTTCCATTGTGTAGTATCATATTATTCGACTAAATAGAAACTCCATTCAAAGGTTACTTATTATTCTATTTTTATTTGATTATTTTTTAATTGTGTTGATTCTATATTGTTTTACTGTATATGAGTATATTTTGAAGCTCTTAATTTTTCTTAAATGGAAAAAGATATTGTAGCGTCATTCTTGCACTGTGAAGTATCATTATTCGACTAATTAGAAGCTCCATTCTAACAATACGAATTTTTTTTTATTTTTATCCGATTATTTTCGAATTTTGTTGATTCGGTTCTGAATTTTGTTTTTTTTTTTATCACGACAATATCCTATTTTTCGTATGTATTTATGTTATGTAATTGATATGGCCAAATAATTTCGTGTTTCATGTTTCCTGGCAAGTTGCTATTGAATAAAAATATGTTCATATATGTAGTTGCCGAAATGTCAAAACTGCCGAACAATCTAGTAATAGGTAAAATTATTTTTTTTTTGGCCAGAATAGGAAAAACATATATAAATATGGTCACATATGTAGTTGCCGAAATTAAAAAACTGCCAAACAAAAAGCAACATGTATTCATGCATTGTTCGGCAGTTTTTTAATTTCGGCAACTACACATAGACCATATTTTTATTCAACAGCAACCTGCCAAGTACATATGTTCATATATGTAGTTGCCGAAATGTTAAAACTGCCGAACAATCTAGTAATAGGTAAATTTAAATTTTTTTTTGGCAAGAATAGGAAAAACATATATAAATATGGTCACATATGTAGTTGCCGAATTTTAAAAACTGCCGAACAAAAAGCAACATGTATTGTTCGGCAGTTTTTAAATTTCGGCAACTACACATATGACCATATTTTTATGGAACTACATATTTCGGCATGTCCTTGCCGGAATTGGCAAATCAGAAATTTGTTAAGATTTTTGGTTTTGTAGTTCGGCAAATGCCTTTTTTTGTAGTTGTACAATGTAATATTTTAGTATGCTGAATGATTTTTGTCATATTTTAGGTTAATCATGAACTTTGATTTGAATGAAGCTCCCTTTGATGATCTCGGAGATGAAGATAGGTGTGTATATGTTGAAGATTCTGTGGATGTTGAAGAAGTCAGACATGTTGACGATTTTGAAGATGTTGTACATGTTGAAGATGTTGAAGAAAGTGAGCAAAGTTTACCAGATGATAATGAAAATTTGGATGATGGACAGTTTGAACCCCATTTGAATTCAGATTCAGATGCAAATCTGAATGATGAAGATTTTGATTTGGTGGATCAATTTGAAACAAAATTTCAACCAGGGGAACCCGTGCCAGATCCTGATACAGCTTACCTTCTATATTGTGAGTACGGAAGACTTAAGGGCTTTAGCGTGACAAGACGTAACCAAGATTACTTCACAGGCACTAAAATATGGCGTTTCAAAGAATTTGTTTGTTCCTGCAATGGCAAGAGTGATTGCAAAGCATCTGATGGAAGGATGCCAACTTACAAGAAGCAAGTTCGGAGGTGTTCGTGTAAGGCAAAGCTAAGAGTGTCACGCAAGTGGGAGAAGGAATGGAAAGTTTCTTCATTCTACACAGAGCACAATCATGAATTATTTCCGACTCAGCAATCTTATTTGCTACGATCAGCGCGTAATTTGTCGACTTATAAGAAATCTTTGCTAGAAGCCATGCAGTCAGTCGGCATTAGCATTGCTAAGGCTTGTAGATTCATGGAGAAGGAGTCCGGCGGTCCTCAAAATTGTGGTTTTACTAGGAAGGATGCATATAATCACATTAATGGGCTTAAGATGAAGACGAAAGTAGAGAACGGTGATGCAAAGTGCCTTGTTGAATATTTTACGACGAAGGCAAATACAGAACCATTCTTCTATTGGGACTTTGAACTTGATGATGAGGGCCGACTTCTTAATTTCTTCTTCAGAGACACACGCAGCTCGTTGGACTATGAGTATTTCGGCGATGTCTTATCTGTGGATAGTACATATCGGACGAACAAGTACAAACTTGTTTGTGTACCTTTTGTTGGTGTCAACCACCACTTGAATAATGTGATGTACGGAATGGGTTTTTTATCAGATGAAACTAGCCGATCGTATGAATGGCTACTTACGACTTTTTGGGCGAGCATGTCTTGTAAAGAACCAGAGGTGATTTTTACAGATCAATGCCAATCTCTTATGAATGCAGTTGATATCGTATTTACAACTTCTAGTCATCGTCTTTGCCAATGGCATATCAATCAGAACGCGCCATCTCATTTCGGAAAACTGAACGGGAGTTCTATCTTCAAGAAAGCTTGGTTTCATTGTATGAATGGCTGTGATACGGCTGGCGAATTTGAAGATGCGTGGAAATCTATGATTGATCAGTATGCGCTTGGTGATCATAGATGGTTTAACACCATGTACGGTTTGAAGACTAGATGGTCATCTGCATTTACGAATCACCGATTCTGCGCCGGCCTACATGCTACATCACGTAGTGAGGTAACCAACAAAGTTCTAAAGAGCCTTTGTAATGCGAGCACATCTCTGCATGATTTTGTGCTTAAGTTCGAAGAAATACAGATTGAGTGGCGTCGAAAAGAAACTGAAGAGGATGCACTTTGCATAGGAGTGCCCGGGTTATTTGTTCTAAACAATGAACTTATGAAGGGTGCGGCTAAAGTATTGACAAGAAGTGTTTTTCGAAAAATTGAGCAGCAGGCAGCTTATTCGATGAATGTGGATTTAATCAAAGGTCCATCACGATATGATTCGGATGACCTCCAGTTTACTGTGACCTCTGGTTTTGGTGGTGGAAAGCCCAGGTATATTGAATTCAATAGGGAAACCCATCTTTGTACGTGCACTTGTCGGCTATTCGAAACTGCAGGTTTTTTGTGTTCTCATATTTTCAAGATTTATTTTCTTATGAATGTGAAAAAAATTCCCAACGAATATTTGTTGAAGAGGCTATCTCTGGCTGCCAAGCAAAGAATTATCACGAATGTTGCTGCCGACAATGTAGTTGATAATGATTCCGCCCTACATGTATCTGGTTTGGCTTTCGCAAATCAGGTCATGCGTACTACATATGAGCTTAGTGAATATGCAAAAGTCAATTCTGATAAGCGTGGGCTTATATTGACCAGACTTGCCTCATTGTGCAAGGAGGTTTATGGTTCGAATGATGTTCAGAATGGGTTGCCAAGAGATGGCAGTGAAGTGCCGAAAGGAGATTGCTCAAAGGGTGTTGAGAACTCCTCGGCAGGAGCGCAGTATGAGTTGCCGAAGACACGTGGTTCGAAGGTTGCTGAGAAAGCCTCGGCAGGAGAGAAGAAGCAAGGGCTGCCAGAGAGACGTGGTTCGAAGGGTGTTGAGAATGCCTCGGCAGTAGAGCAGCATGAGTTGCCGAAGAGAGGTGGTTCGAAGGCTGCTGAGAATGCCTCGGCAGGAGAGCACCATGAGTTGCCGAAGAGAGGTGGTTCCAAGGCTGCTGAGAATGCCTCGGCAGGAGAGCAGCATGCGATGCCGAAAAGACCTGGTTCGATGACTGTTGAGAAGCCCTTGGCAAGAGAGCAGCCTCAATTGCCGAAAGGAGGTATTTCATTTCGCAATCCGAAAGTTGCCAAAACACGTGGTGAAACGAATTCAACAATTATTCGCCATTGGGATAGATCTAAAAGTAAGGGTAAAAAGAAAGTATCTAACAAGAAATCCGGTGAGTTAAAATATATTGCACACGAATTTATTTTATTTACTTGTTTTTTTCACTTATGTCTACACTCAAACGTATGTAACAGGTTGTAAAATTGGTGGTTCGCAGAAACGAAAGTTGCATGAAGCTCAAGCCGCCCCTTCTGATAGTAATGCTACGCCATACGAAAGTCCTTCGGTATCGGAATGTTGGGATACTACTTTTGGTTGGACACGTGCTGATGCTAAAGTATTGTTTTGCATGGGTTGTTATGTTAAATTTTGTAGTGTTTTGTTGTTATTGATTAGGCTAATTTTGTAGTGTTTTGTTGTTATTGATTAGGCTAATTTGACAAGAAATATGTATTTAATTTAATTGCAGCGATACATTATTATTAATGACAATGAACAACGGATAGACCCCACCCCGGATGCCGACTCTCAGGTTTGAATGCAATATGTTTTAATAAAATTACGATGTAATTTGACAAGAAATATATATTTAACTTAATTGCAGAGATACATTCATATTAGTGACAATGAAGACCGGATAAATCACACCCCGGAAGATGACTTTCAGGTTTGAATTTTCTTTTGCAATGTCTCTTCTAATATTTCGAAGCTTATCTCAACTATACTGTTAACATATTGAATCAATCGTTGGTCTTTTGAATAATGCAGGACTTGGACTTGGAATTTAGTCTCTCAAGGAATTGAGTTGTTCTGTGTTCGATTTTGGGCCTTAAATAGTATGTACAGTTTTGGACTTCATGTGGAAAATTTAGTTGTATTTTATGAAATATGTTTCAGTACATTTTCAACTATTTATTGAATTTTTTTTTCATAAAATTAAACCAAATTTTTCCTGATGAAATATATGGTTGTATTTTGTCCTTTTAATATTACAGTTGCCCTATTATGAAATGAAAATATTTTTGAACTAAAATATTTTCTGCTATTTTGTCTTAGCAATGATGTATACCTGTTCTATTTTCAAATTTTCTTGAAATTATAAGTGCTCTAAAAAAAGAATGCAATGATTTCAAGGTTGCATGCAAGCTGCACGTCTTTTGTCGTCTCTTTCGTCACAGATATCGGCAACCAGCATTTGAAGACTCAATTTTTTGGCGAAGAACTGTTGAAAATATGTTGGAAATGTCTTTTGCCGAATGAGCGTTCGAATGCCGGTATGAAAGACTAATTCGTTTATTATCTTAGTATGAAATGAAATACTTGTTGCTTTTTTTGTCTTAGCAATTTTGTATATGTGTTTAAAATATAATGTAACTGAAATAGTTTGTCCAATTTTTACTTATCAATTTTGTATATATGTTCTATTTTGAATTATATTAGTATATTTGTTTGTTGAGATTTCAACTTGTGTGCTTGATACCTGACACCTATTTTAAAGGTAGTGCAATAATGCACCTACCTTTGTGAGTTGGTTGTTTGGAGGGAGGGGGGTGTCGGCCCCTTGGTGGCAGGGAAGTACCTAACTGAAGCCATTATAAGTGATGTAAAGAAATAATGCCAATACACACACTCCATAATATTGTAGTGTAAAGAAATTATTATATTTGGTAACCTAAATGTCACCAACTTCACCACAAGAGGCATGGTTCTATTCTTTTGAATGGACTCCGGCAATGGAGTCCATCCTTGTTGAGATGATGGTCGATGAACTTGAATGCCGCGACCGATGGGTTGTCGGACGGGGTATTGATCCCGTTGCTTTGACCGAAGTGGGAACAGTATCAACATCCAGTTTGGCAGGCAATTTGATTACTCTTTTTACTCGGGGAAAATTGCATTTATTCAACAGAGGTTCGAAACGTTTGCTTGGTTACTTACTCAGAACGGTGTCAAGTGGGACGCTCTCCATAACACTATGAAAGCAAAGCCTGGCGTTTGGAATGCTTTAATAAAGGTATGTGATTTATTCATTTATTTACTAGTTCTATTTTAAATAATTGACCATTGTTTGTAGGTGGATGCTCTTGTTGAGGCATATTTTCAAGAAGGCGAACCATTTTTCTTCGAGATGAAGAAGTTATTCCCTTATCCCAATGATGACAACTCAGACGAGTGATTAGGTTTAATATGTAATGCTACTTGGCAGCCTTCAAATTTCGTTAGTTTAATATGTGATTAGGTTTAATATACATGCACACGAGACTTACTGATTCACAATAGCATTGCCCATGAACGGGCGCTGCATCTTCATCTTTATGTAACCGCGAAGACCTTCTCCTTTTCTCAGTTGCCGGCTGCTCACAGCCTACTTCTGTCTGCTTCTTTTTGGGAGTACTAGTACTCGCGCCATCATGAGCCTTCCGATGCTTTTTGGGAGCACTAGTACTCGCGCCATCGCCAGCCGTCCGCTGCTTTTTGGGAGCACTAGTACTCGCGCCATCGCCAGCCTTCCGCTTCTTCCACTTGGGCTCGGGATCCAACAAATGAACATGATGCAACAGCTTATCGATAGCAATAGGGCTTCCAACAGCCGTATCGAATCCAATGTGTTCTATGAGTCGCATCTCAAACTCATCAAATACAATCGGCCGCTGCACATAGTTTTAAAAACAATTACATTTTCAGTATGTGTGTTGGTCCAAATAAAAAAAAATTAAATACTTGCAATAGAATAGTAACTTACAATCTCATTTTCAAATTCTGGTTTGAAGTATTCCATAAGCACATCAAGCTTGTAGAAACTTTCTGTAGACCATCGCAACATGCGCGGATGCAAAGATTCGGCACTTTCTACCCTTGTGGCACACATCTCGCCAAGTTTTTTATACACTTCATATAAAAAAACTTGCAAAACGATTGTGCATCCACATGCATCGAAGGCGGGTGACTGGTTGCTGGCTAGTTTATCATCAACTATCAGCCTCGCATTGTGCGAAACTGTCACCAAAAACTGATAGCTAACAAGTCCCCAGGGATAAAGGTTGAATTTGGCCAGATCATCAACTAGATGAATGTATTCAATTTCTATGCGCTTATGTGTTTTATGCCTCGGCAAGAGCAGACCGTACAAAACAAGCAGAAGAGCTAATTTCAAGCAATTCTCACTAGCCCCTCCACTACTCGTTGCATGATGGTCAAATTTTTTAACAATGTCATCTAAATAAAGCACTTGATCACCACCAAATACATCATGATGAAAATCAGATCGTGTGGGCGGTGCAGACCAATCGGAAAACCTCAAACCACTTATAGCTAAGTACTCAGGTGGGCCTAATTCAACAACCTTATTATTAAACCTAAAACCAAGCTTCCTACGCTCTAAACTATTCTTATCAATATTCCTATACAATATAAACATTAATTGCCCCTGAAATTGCAGACTTTTTAACTGCAAAAAATGGCCGAAGCAAGAAGCACGAAACAATTCAAGATTCGCAGCATTTAACCCGTCCCTAATCAATTGCAAATAACTCGTATCACATCGGCCTGATACAAAGGCACGAGCATCTACAGACAGACAAACAAGTGATTCATTTTTAAATGAAAATCAGTTAACCAGAACCAACGCAAGATCAAAAAAATTAAAACAATATACAAACCACCACCACAACCAACTACATATATAAACAAAACAACCAAAACGTAAAAAAAAATACCCGAAGAACTAGCATCCTTCTTCTTCTTGTTCTGCCTTTTTTGCTTTGCCATAGTATAACTGAAAATGGGGATTCAAAAATTAAGCCATATTTACACCACCAAACGATATATAAAAATGAAGACCGATTCACCATACGAAACGAAGACCGACCTCCAAACGAGGAACCGATTGTATTTCAAGATTCACTGTCAGGCCGAAACGAAGACCGACCTCCAAACGAGGAACCGATTTACAACAAGCTTCACTGTCAGGAAGATAAAAATCGAAATAAGAGAGGCACAAGAAAATGGAGAAGAAGAGAAAAAGAAGCGGGAAAATAATAATGGCTAAAATGAAACAAAACGCCTTTTAAAGAGACATTTTCGAATAACAGCTGCCGAACTAAAATCATGTCAGCCAAGCATTTAAATTGGCTTGCCGAATAAGCGCTGCCGAAATAATGGAAAATAATTAAATTTATTCAATAAAATATGCGGACCTGAATTTCATCTAATAGATATATATCTAAAATTAATATTTTCCACAACTATAAGTTAAAATATATATTTTCATTTGCCGATACCAAAAAAAAAGGCACTCCGACCTCTGAGAAAAAAATCGCTCGTACTGTATTTAAAATATAAATTATAGTATGAAATAAAATGCTTTTTTTAACTGAATTAAATTTCGGCAAAAATTATGACATGCCGAAGTAAATATAGCCTGCCAAACCTGATTGCCGAACTTATTAACATTTGCCAAAATAAAAAATGTGTTGCCGAATATTAAATGCCAAACCGTATAACATAATTAAAGAAACTGATATTTATTCTAAAGGAACAAATTTTAGAAAAAAAAATAAATTCAAAATAAATGATTTTTTTTAAATTACTTCTAGTTTGTATTTATTTAACTTCTTAAACTAACTATAAAAATTACTCCCTCCGTCCGCCAAAAGTATTCCACAATTACTATATTTGGCGTCCGCAAAAAGTATTCCACTTTCCTTTTTAAGCCATGGTCCCACCATCCACCTTTATATTTTATCCTTACAAACACTCTTTATTTACAAAAAACCCACCCCAAATTCAATCTCTACCACACATCTCATTAAGTGGTGGGACCATTTCTCCACTACATCAATATCATCACACATTTTATTAAACTCCGTGCCCGGCCAAAGTGGAATACTTTTGGCGGACGGAGGGAGTATTATTTTGCCTAACTATAAGTTTAATATATATTAAATTTTTCAAATACGTTTGCCGAACAAAAATAATATCTATCAACCATAACACATGTGTTGCCGATCAAAAATAATGAGTTAAATTATATATTTGTATTCAAATATACTTTTGTTTTGCCGATCAAAAATAATCTTTGCCAAGCATACAAAATGGGTGCCGAGATTAATTGCCGATAACATGGAAAATAATGAAATTTATTCAATAAAATATGCCGACCTCAATTTCATCTAATAAATATCTATCTAAAATTAATATTTTCTACAACTATGAGTTAAATTATATATTTGCAAATTCAATTTTCTTGTATTTATTAAAAATTAAATAAATTTATTGAAATTCAATACATGGCTTGCCAAACTAAATTAAACTTACAAATTAAATATCTATCGGAACAAAATTAAAAATACAAATTATTTTAAGTAAAATAAATTTATTGAAATTCAATTTTCTTGTATTTATTTCACATGATAAACTTACTCAGAAAAGTAATATTTACAGAATTATAAGTTTAATATATATATATATATATATATATATATATATATATATTTAAAAATATGTTTGCCGAACTAAATTAATGTCTGCCAAGCATAATACATGGCTTGCCAAATAGTGATTGCCGAAAATATGGAAACTCGTGCTAGGAATTACCACAGAGCATTGATCAAAGAAAATATAATATATATATATATATATATATATATATATATATATATATATATATATATATATGTATGTAGATTCTTTTAAAATAAAAGAAATTTATTCAATTTCAATTTGCTTTTATCTATTTCACATAATAAACATAGTTCGAAAATTAATATTTTCAATAATTATAAGTTTAATTATATATTAAAATTTTAAAATATGTTTGCCAAAGTAAATTAATATTTGCCGAGCATTTAAATTGGCTTGCCGAATTTACCTGCCGAAACTCATCGAAATGCGTGATTGGAATGACAACTGAACCTAGATCAGACCAACTTTGAAAAATGGGGTTACTACAAATGATTACTTAAACGGAAGTTAACATCGTTATGTTTAATTTGGCTTTAAATTTATTCAAAGCCATAAAGTTGAACTTTACACGTGTCGCACATCCGACCTAGGAGTGCCGGCGACCCTGGTGTAGGGTAGAATTTACCGAGCTACGATAGAGCTTCCTTGATACCCAAAAGCTCTCCTTCTTCAACACTCCTAGAAGCTGGCAGTTTGATGGGATTTCCCACCGATAAAAGCTCCCACGTGGTTACGAATTATGATCCCAATACCCATTGAGCAGTCTTAAATTAGTTTTAAATTCCGATCTCGCGCAACAAATTTAGAAAATACAAACTTACAGCTGATTAAAAAATTGGAATATTATTGCTATATTTTGAAGATTTGATTTAATTTAGAAAATGGTGATCAAAGTTAGGGAGGAGCCTCGTCCGTACAATTGGTGGCTAATTAATCAGCTACAGGTACGGCACAAGTGGACGCTGCACAGCAGCCAGCCGTCCACAGAAGAAACTAAATTACACGACTTACATGCACTCCACATTCATTGAATTTTAATTGCAGTAGACCTATTTCATTTATGTCGACAATTTCATTTCACATCATTCCAACTGACACTAATAAAAAATGCGACTTTAATGAGCTTGCTAAGTTTTCCTGTTCTGATCCTAATGATGTTATTTGGAAGGCCGATTTTCTTAATTGGCTTCTAGATATTGTATCCTCTGATCTTGATTAATATTAGTTCGCTTTTTCTCAAAAAAAAAAAAACTATCCAAAATCGAAAATTTGATCATTTAAAAATAATTTCTTTTTCGAGTACATATATATTATTGATACAATCAACATTTATTCACTCATTTAAACTCTTCTTCACCAATCACCATACAATATCATTCATGCGTAACCTTAAAATATGTCGAGAGATTATCTAAGACTTATAATGACGGCGAATAAGTGATTAAAAAAATAACAATCAATTTTAAAATAATAAAAAAATTAATGTTATTATTAGTTTATTTAAAAAAGTTAATATTATTATTAAAAAATAACGATAAATTTTAAAAAAATCTCAATTATATTAAAATAAGAATAAAATATAAAAAATAAATAATAAACGATTAAAAAAAGAAAAGAAATACTAATATTAACGATCGGAATAACGACTGATTGAAAAATGTATTAAAAAAATTAATATTAACAACTAAATTAACAACTGATTTTAAATAATAATAAAAAATTAATATTAACGATCAAATTTTTTATCATTATTTTTTAATTGAAATTAAAAAATTAAAAATTATTAACGATCGAAATTTGATCGATAAAAAGAATAAAAAAATATCAAAATTATTAACGATCGAAATTTCAGTCGTAATTTTTTTTTAAAAAAAAATTCGATCATAAACCAATCGTTAGGACCGCTAATTTAACGATCGGAAATTTCAATCATCATAGGCATTTTTTCTAGCAGTGGTCGGATTAATTTATATTTGGCTACCAATGATGTAGCAATTACAACAAAATATAATTAATCCACACATTATTAGCGGGAGTTGTACTAATGATTTCTCACGAAAGAGAGAAATTTTAGTTAATTCATTAATATAATATTCTATAATTCATAATATAACTAGTGTACCTCCGCGCATCTGATTATGATTTTACATTCACATAAATTATCCATATATTTTATGATTATTAATAATACTTCCTCCGTCCTATCGAAGGTGAGACGTTTCTTTTGGCCCGAGATTTAAGGAGCTAATATTTAGTGAAGAAATGAATGAAAAAGTAAAATGAAAAATAGAGTGAACGAAAAAGTAGCTTTAATTTATTTAAAAAAGAAAAAAAAATGACTCAACTTCTTTGGCACGGCCCGAAAATGAATACGATTCAATTAAAGATCTTCAGCATTCAAGCGATGGAAACAATTGCTATTAAGCATAGGGTTAAGGTACAAATCCACCCTTAAACTAGACACCCCTAGAGCGTATACCCCCTCATTCTCGACCTTGGCCCAAATACACGCCAGAGTCCATAAAATGGGTGCATTTGAACCCAGCAAGTTAACGACCGTTTCTTGCCGTTAACTTGTTGGGTTAAAATGCACTCTTTTTATGGCCTTTGGGGGTGTATTCGAGACAAGGTCAAGAATGGGGGTTATACGCGCAAGTTAACTTAAATTCTTTTTTTTTTTAATTTCTAATTGGGACCTCCTGCTCGCCAAATGAAAAGAAGTGTCAGCGGCAATGATATAGAGGTAGCGGCGTTTTCAGGAGAAGGGGACGAGGCATAGACCTCACCAATTTTTGAAAGCTACCGACGACGACGTCACCAGATTTTAGAGGAAGGGATGGTAGCGCCAGGAGTTGACAGACGAGCACCATCCTTGCCTAGTCCTTCAGTGGCGGTAGCGATAAACTTTTATAGGGGAATTAGGGCTCGATTTGGATTTTTGAAATTTCACGAGAGAGAGAGAAGAAGAAGAAGAAGATTGAGAGGGGAAGCTAAGGAGCTCGCCAACAGCCCACTGGCTGTCGGCCTTAGCCTTCCCTCTCAATCACACACAACCTTCTTCTCTCTCTCTCGTGAAATTTCAAATACCCAAATCGAGCCCTAATTCCCCTATAAATATTTATCGTTGTCGCTGCTGAAGGGCTAGGCAAGGGTGGTGCTCGTCTGTCGACTCCTGGCGCCACCATCCCTCTCTCTAAAATCTAATGACGTCGTTGCCGGTAGCTTCCAAAAATTGGTGAGGCCGTTGTTCTATGCCTCGCCTCTTTCTCCTGAAAACGCAACTGCCTCTATGTTATTGCCGATGACACTTCTTTTCGTCCGGTGATTAGGAGGGCCCACTTAGAAATTAAAAGAAAAAAAAAAGAATTGCAGTTAACTTGCGCGTATATCCCCCCATTCTCGACCTCGGCTCAAATACACCCTCAGAGTCCATAAAAAAGTGCATTTAACTTGCTGGGTTTAAATGCACACTTTTTATGGACTTCGAGGGTGTATTTGGACCAAGGTCGAGAATGGGGAGGTATACGCTCTAGGGGTGTCTAGTTTAGGTGTGAATTTGTACCTTATCCCTTAAGCATATTGGTCCCTCACAGAACATATCTAAACAATTTTTTTTTAAATATTAGTAGATATATACAGATATCCAAACTTAATTTAATATACATATCAAAGATAGTTGTATGGATAGAAAAAACAAATGAAAAATAAATCATATTTAAAAAGCAACAATAATTTTGAACAAATTCAATCATGTATGATTTTCTTTATATCTTATAACTTTTGATTCCATAAAAATTGGATTATTTAACTTGAATTTAATTTTCATTCATTTGAAGATGAAATAAATATTGAAAATTAAAATAAAAATTTAAAAAATAATAATATTTGATAACACATTTTTATAATTTTTTCATGTAAATAATCTTACACATAATCTTATTTATTTCACTTTGAACTTCACTCATTTTCAACTTATTTTGACAAATTAACTACTAAATAATTGATCAATACCCTTTATTTTTAAAATTTAATTGCTCCTCATTAATTTTATTAACTAATTAATTTACAATTATCTGAATATTTATTGATTTAAATAATTTATTAATCAATTCAACAAAAATAGATCCATGAATTGTTATCTTAAAAAATCGAAAACATTCTTTTATGTAATTGTAATTTATAAATTTCAAAATAATTTAATATTCAATCAGTTAGATGAGACTATTGAGTTAGTGTTTCTTAATATAAAGTAAAATATTTCTTAATATAAAGTATAATATATAATACACTATCATTTTTGTAAGAATTACATATTGTGCTATTAATAATTTTTTAAATATAAAATAAATGAAAATACATAATTTGAAAAGTTAAAATATAAAATTTAAGAAAAAATGAAAATTATAAGTATTTGAAATATAGATTTTAAAATTACATAACTTATATTTAAAAATGATTTAATATGTTTAAACTTTAAATTATTATAATTTCTCATTTTAAATATACTTTTTACATATTATATTAAATTTAATGTTCTTTTATGATTTTTGATTCAAGATATATATTATATTTCTACAAAATAAGAGAAATAAAAGCAAGAAATTAAAATTTTAAAATAATGCTTCACAACAATAACAACAATTGGCAGTTTGAGGTTCTCAAAAAACAAAAAATTCAGTTTGTATTTGATTAAACTTGTCGGCAGTTTGTATTTGTCCTTTCAATGGTAATCAACGTTTTCTTATTTAATCGTGGATTGTAAATTTTTTTCAATTCCAAAATTACCCTTCAAATTAAATTTATTGATATTTACTTTGCATTTTATATATATAAAGATATGCATCTTATATATATTGCCAAAAAAATATATTGCAATTGCAACATATATGACTTTTTCTCACGTCCGCTTCTCATCTATATTCATATATCATATTGTTTTCTTTTTATGTTTGAAAAGAGAATTGGGGATTGAAACCCAACCGCACCCAATGAAATTAAATATGTGAAATACCATAAAACAACAAAGTTGGTAGATTCATGTTTCATAGTTCACAATTTAAAGTCCAAGATTTAAATATGGTTTAGATTACGTCATACTAATCAAGTAGAATAGTATGCATCTTTATTACAATTTAATATAGTTTTGTGTGAAACTTTATGCATGGAAAACATATACATGTTTCAAAACATCTAAAAGAAATCAATAATAAAAAAAAATGATTTTTTTAATATTCATTTTTTTTGTTTTTTTTTGTTTTTTTTTTGTTTTTTTTCTGATTTTACCCCTTGTTGATTTTAACTTGGTGCGCCACATGAATATAATTTATGGTTCAAAATTGGTATTACATACTACCTAAGGTTATGTAATACATGATCTTGTTCTTATATATATATATATATATATATATATATATATATATAGGGTCAAGTTAAACAAAGAATGACCCTATCTATAGAGAATAGAGATTAAATCTAGTCCCTAGAAAATGCTGGATCGTGTGGTTCCAATTAAATTTGCCAGCATTTTTTAATTAGCATTTCCCATGTTTGAAAATACATTTTAATTAGAATTAGGGCATTTTGGGTAACTTTACAAGCTAGAAAAAACGGAAGGTCCGTAATTTACTCCTATTAACCGCGTCGTCTCCCACAAGTCGTCGCCCACAATTTCTGAACAGAACCACGATCGGTAGAGTTTCTGCCTTTTCGACGACAGGTAGGGTTTCGTTTGAAGTTTTGATTTTTCAACAAACAAATCGATTCAAACTCTGGCTGTTCGATAATTTTTTTTTGTTATTTCGTTTCTATTTTTGAAGAATCGCCGGCGACTTGTTCGAAAAGGGGCAGCGTTTGAAGATTTGCTTAAATCGAACGGGTATGTCGATGTTTTTCCATTTTTTTTACCTCTTCATGTAATTGAACAACCGATTGAACAAAAGGTATTTAGATTTTTGCTTCGAATACTTTGATTTTCTGTTTCGAACAACTGATTGTTGTTGACGATGAAGAAATTAATTGTTGGAAAAATTGAAAGTCTTTTGAGATTATGAGATTTCAGATATTGGGATTTCAGTTTTTTGAATATGATTTTCTGTTTCGCTTGTTTTTGCATACTGTGTTCGCCGATTTGAATCACGCTTGGTGGATCTAAATAATCAAGGTATTGTGTTTCGAATTTTTTTTGGATTTTCTATCTCATTTTTCAAATAGGGTTTATGATTGTGGTTATATTGTTTAATATATGCATTTGTATTGACTGGATGATGAAACTTTTTTATGCTATATTTTGAACTATTCTTGACAGATTTGGTCCACCTTGGGCATAAAATACTATGATTTTATTAGATTTGATGTGCTTGAGTTTTTTTCTTAGAAGACTTATTGAATGAAAACTGAATGTATTCTCAATTCAAATGAGGGATCTTCAGAAAAATAAAAAATAAACGCCCAAGAATGGACACGTCTGCTCCTGCGGATGAAGGAGGTAAAATAAGTAACTATATTTGACATATTTTCTTATCTGTTTGTAATTTATTAATTAATTGTTCGAGTATTTGTATTAGTGTGTGATCTGTGCGAAACAATTGTATGATGTGTTCATGGGTTAATATAATCTGTTTAATTAGTTTTTTAGTTGTGTTAATACTTAGTTAATGGAAAATTTTGAGGTATCTGTTCGGATTCTTTTTTCTACATGTTCATATTATATTTTTAAATATGGAGTAATATATTTCTCTTGTTAGGGGATACCATATCCTACATTACCTCTTCTTCCACGATAACCTGTTCATCAACGGTGGACGTTAGGTACTTTCATTACACAATTTCTTAGAACATTCAGTAGCTTTTGAGAATATGGTTGGAGCTGCTTTCATTTTTTTTTAAATCATAATGTCGCTAATTATCAGGTTGTTTTATAGTTTTGGTGAATTTGTGTGTTTGGCGTTAGTTTTTACATGGAAATCACTTCAAAATCATTGCCGCCACAGCCGGTGATGTACCCCTCAAGGTCTGCAGAAAGAGGTGCAAGAATAGGGCCTACGCGCTTGGATGTGGCGTCTCGCCGCGGAGCAACCAGAGATCAAGACGGAGGCTAGATTATGACGAGAGGGAGATTGCTGTAGGAGACGAAATATTGGCCAAGTCGATGTA